>NW_008341457.1:3005913-3026983 GCF_000622305.1 Nannospalax galili | reverse complement strand
TTTTTAAGAAGAAAGGGAGCCGAGCACCAGCATTCATCTCTCTGCTTCCTGACTGGACGCAATGTGACCAGCTGCGAAGGTGCTCCTGCCACCAAGCCTTCCCCACCATGATGGACTGCACCCTCAAACTGTGACCAGACTACTCTTCCTAAGGTGCCTTTGCCAGATATTTTGTCACAGCAACAAGACAGTCAATACAGGTGTCAACCCAGGCACAGTCGGGCCTGTCATCCCAGCACTGGGGAGGCTGAGGTAGGAGGATCACAAGCCTGAGCTATAGAGTGAGACCCTGCCTTAAAACAAAGCCTGAACAAAACTTAACAGCTAAACAAAGGTGCCCCTGGTGAAGGAAGGCACAAAGGGCCTTCTGATTGGCTGGGTTAATGTTGTGGGTGCAGACAGTACTCTTTTGGAGGGTGGTCCAGATAAACAGACTTGGGCTGGTTTCTCAGAGAAGGGCCTGAGTTGACAGAGGGTCCCCTAAGGGTCCTCTGGCATCTGCAGGAGGGTTCCTGGAGTCCCTGGCTGGGACAGGATCCACACACCACCCATCTCTCAGCCTCTTGCCCCACCCAGCCTGGGTGTCTGGTTGGACCAGAACCTTGGTCCCAGGCCAGAGCAGGAAGCCTGGTGCAGCTCAGATTGTTCCTGGGAAGAACCAGGAGAAAGATGGTGAGATGCAGGGACTTGTAGCATGGCCTTTTAGTTAACCCTGCCCACATGTCTATCTAGTGTCTGCCAGGCCACCCCACAGACGAGGTGGTAGGGTCTTATGTGAGCAGTGCTCACTCACCCTGGGTATCTCCCCTGTCAACAAGGAGACCCTGGTGAGTTCCTGCAGCTTCTGTTCAAGGTCAAAATACTGGTAAAGGCCAAGAAATGGCTCAGGGTCCCACCTAGCTCTGGGCTCTGATAACAGTCTTCCAGCCTAGGTGGTGGAAAAGGGTCTGTTCCCAAAAACTATAGAAAAGAGGCAAATATAGATATGTGTGGGAGGGGCCTGGGCTTCACCAGTGATGGCTTCTGATTGGCAGACCATCCCCTGAAAGCTAGTCCCACAGTGGGTGACGGCAGGGCCCAAGGTCTCCACAGAGAACCCAGATACATCCTTCCAGGTTGGAGTGTGGCCCTGGGGCAGACCCTCCCATCTCACACAGGGGTCCAGGCACCCACACTCCCCTAAGCTCAGCCTCCCTGAATAGATGAAGTCACCCAGCTGGATGCAGGGGTACCCAGGTGACCAACACAGTGGAACCCCACACACCTGGCAGCAGGTGACTGGGGAGGGTGGTGGGGCACCTGCACATGTCCCTCCCCAAGTCCACCCATAAGGGATCACCAAGGACCCCAACCCAGGGCACCCTCAGAACCACCCCCTGGACTCTGAAAGGCCAGTCACATGGGGTGACACAGGCTCCACAGGGGTATGTAGGGGACAGTCCCTACAGGCCTTGGCTGTCAGCTGGGTCCTAAGGCAGACAGGCCTGAGCCACCATGGCCATGCACCCATGCCACCTCAAAGCCAACTTCTCCCCTCCTGGGTGCTGGGAAAGGTTTGCAGGGGTGCTGGGCCAAGTCCAGATTGGCAGGGTAAGACAAAGTATTAATGCTGTCCCCAGGAGGCTGGCAGTGGCCTTCCTCCCCCAGAATCCATAGTAGGCATCAAGGACACTCCTGGTCCAATAAAGCCAATTATAAAATGCAAGGCCCCCACTCCCTGACCTGGTGCCTTGCAATGTAGTCATCTGAGTCCCCTCTGCCCTGTCCCAGTCTGGCACCAGTAGGGGTCCCAGCACAGGGCCTCTGGGTACTCAAAGGGAAGCCAAGGGATGTGCAGTGCATAGGGCCCCCCCTCACCTCCTGCTCCTCCCATCTCCCAGGGGTGGGAGGCAGGTCTCTCTAGACTAGGCACCACGGTCTACAGCTGCCAGCTGGGTTGAAATGAAGGTGGCTCCCAGGAGAAGGGACTGGAGTCTAAGATGTGCGACCAGAGCTCCGGTCCAGACCCTCTCGTCACCTGTGAGGTCTGGAACCTGCTCAGCTGGCCACCCTCCCCAGCGCTCAATGGACAGACCCAGAAGGAGAGCCTGGATTCAACTATGGCCCTGAGTCACCAGCTCAGGCTGAAGAGCCTCGGCCTTCATTATGTCAGACAATCCCTGCAGGACCCCTGGCTACTAGCAGCTAACCCCCATCTTCTGCACAGGACCCCCCCCCAGACTAGCAGCAGCTCTGGACCTGGCAGGGAGGCTGGTATCAAGCCAGTGTGTCAGCAGGGAGCCCCTTCCCCTGTGCACCCTCTCACCCCCATTCCCACCACCAGACAAACTTGATCCTACAAAGCCTGAGCCCACCTCCCCTCAGTCCCCAGCTGCTCTTTCCTGGAATCCAGAGGGAGCAGGTACCACTCACCCACCTATCTCTGTTCCCTTGAGGTCCAGGGGGTACACTGGGTCTAGAATGGCCTTTGGGAGGCCCAGGGTCATATAGCCAGGCTACTGCCACCCAGGGTCTCCTAGAGAGCCATGTCCTTCATCCCCACCCCACTCCCATACAGTCATGGGGTAGAACCCTGCCCTTAGAGATGGCTGCTTTGAGAGAATACTGGGGTGCTATAGGACCCAAGGATGTCACCCTAAAATGGCTGGCGCATGCTCCCAATTTCCACAGTGCTCAAGACCAGCATGGAGCACAAAGGTAGCTAGTCCCCCTCCCAAGCAGAGACATCTCCCAAGACGAGGCCTGAGCAGTCAAATACCCTGCATGCCCCTCAAAGCACCAGGAGGCAACGGTGGACAGAGTCTGGCACAGGTGGAATCCGTTGTGCCTGTGCCTCGGGGTCCTCTGCCCACTGTGGGCTGCCTGGCGGCACCTAGAACAGAAACACTGCCAGGCTGGGGGAAGGGGCACTCAGGCACCACGCGGGTCCCCTGAGCTCCTCCCAACAGCATGGTTGTCCCAATGAGTGTCCAGGTTGAGCAGACTCCCTCAAGCCTAGATGCTCCTGGGGTACTGAGCTATGTCCCTGGCCTCTACCCAGTATATACCAGGAGCTGCCCTGGGCAGGATGGCCACACAGGTCCTGAGACACAGCTCAGGGGTACAGGCCCACTCTAGCTAATCCCCTTCGTGCACAGGCCTCACTTAAAAAGTACCAGGGTCAGTGCTGGAGAGATGGCTCAGTGGCTAAGAGCACTGGCTGCTCTTGCAGAGAACCCAGGTTCAGTTCCTAGCACCCACATGGTGGCTACATACCATCCTTAATTCTAGTTCCAGGGGATTGGACACCATCTTCTGACCTCTGCAGGCATTGCACGACACAGGTACACTCACATACATGTAGGCAATACGCTCATACACATAAAACATGTAGGCAATACGCTCATACACATAAAACAAAAAGAAACCAGAAAATAAGTACCAGGGTGGACAGGCCACCAAACCAAGTCAGGAGGGCCAAGTACAGGGTGGCCAGAGAAAACAGCAGTACCTAGCTGAAGAGTCACTGAGGGAGAAAGTGACCAGGAAGAAGAGAACTGTGGCCAGCTGCAGATGCAGACAAATGCAAAGTGACAACCTGGGGACTCTGCTGAACCCTCAAGGAGATCTAAGTCAGCTGAGGACAGCAGGGAGTGGCCTGGGCACCCATCTGCCTCCCTTTTCCAACAGGAACAACAGGATGGTGGTCCAGCTGCCCACCACCAGCCAGGTGGCCTTGAACTGCAATAACCAGATGCTTCCTACAGGGCTCAGTGGGACGCTACAGTCTCCAAGCAGGGGAATCCCAGGGGTACCGCACCTCATCCTACCCTCTGATGCAGATGCTCCACCAGGTCCATGGTGCCCACTTTCCCTCCATGGTCAGATGCTGTGATCTGCAGCACCCCCTGCTGGCACCTGGTGGAGAAATATCTGCCCAAAGAGGGGAGAGTACAAGGGGTTGCACAGGCAGCGGTGTCCCCAGGCCGCTCACAAAGGAAAGTCATCCCTAGAGTCTCCCTGTGCACACCAGAGTCCCCGGGTCCTCTGGGACCCCAGGAGAGCATCTGACCTAACCTGAACAGGACACAGGGTGATGACAAGGTACAGTGGTATGGGGAGGCAGGTCGGGGGAGGTGAGCAGGCCCCCTGACCCCAGTCAGGGGTGTTGTGCCTACATGGGGAACTGACCTGGTCGCCCAACCTGGCTGCCATCCCTTTCCCATCCCTCTCCTCCTCATCTTTGATAAACCCTATTCCTTCTAGAAGGCTCCAGAGCTGCTGCCCTGGACTCCCTCTTGGCACCCATGCTGTCCACAGCCCCACACAAGACAATCTGGGACAAAACTACTGCCTACCTGTGTACCCCAGACCTGGGCCTCACACTGAACCACCATTCCCCAATTCCTGTCACCCAGGGCCCTACACTGTGGGGGCCTCTGAGAGAATGGTGCCTCTCAGCCCTGACATCCCAGTTCTCATTGCTGTACCTCTCACACTGCCTCCCTAGTGGGGACAGCAGCAGATTAGGGACAGCCAGGGTGCTGGGTTCTGTGAGGGCCCCTAAGCAGATCTCTCCATGCAAACCCAAACAACTGCAAGGTCACAAACAGGAGCCCTGAGAAAAACCCTGCTGCTCAAGTCCTCCGGCTCAAGATAGCCACTATCCTCTGAGCCATGACCCATCAGAGTCAGAGATGGACAATGCCCATCCCCAAGTCCAACCCTACCCACTGGCCACTGCTCCCCGGAAGGACTGTGTAGCCCTTGAGTAGCTTACAGTTGCAATTGACATTGCTTCCTCCCTCAACCTCAGTTTCCCCCACAGGGTCACCATACCTGACACCTGAGCACAGGCCTGGTGAGAAGGGCTCCAGGGCTGGCTATCCCCAGGACACCTGCAGCTCTGAAGCCAATGCCCAGTCCCCCAGAAGAAAACCCTCATGGCCAGCTACACAAGGATTTCCTTCCCATGGGTGTGCTTTGAGCACATAAAAAGCCATGGAGGGCCACTGCACAGAGGCCAAGGAACACCACCAAACTGGGCTACTTGGGCCTTGTCTAAACCCGGGGCAGGAGAGGCTCAGGGCACAGCAGGAGATCACCTGGTCTCCTTACAGGGCTGTGGGGGAGCACCGAGGAGACGCACAGAGAGGCCCTAGAGTGGGAACTGCTGGACCAGGCTTCTCCCTGGGTTCCATCCCCACAAGATTAAAAAAAAAAAATTGGGGGGGGGTGTCTTTTTTTGAGACAGGGTCTCCCTGTAGCCCCAGCTGGTCTGGAACAAATTTAAAAGTTCTCCCTGTCTCTGTCATTCCAACAGGAGAAAGTTCAAGGCCAGCCTTGGCTACATAGGGAGCTTGAGGCCAGCCTGGGCTACATGAAATCTGTCTCCAAAAAATAAAAAAAGAAATCAAGGCCTGATGAAACAGAAGTCACTAGAGAGGTCTAGGCAGCTGGAGAGCTGACTCAGTGGTTATGAGCACTGGTTGCTCTTGCAGAGGGCCTAGACTGGGTTCCCAGCATCCACACGGCAGATAACAACATTCTGTAACTCCAGTTCTGGAAGATCTGATGCAGTCTTCTGGCCTCCTCAGGCATGACACACACGGGTGCACTTACATACATGTACACAATACACTCATACACTAGAGAGATCTAAACAGGTCTCTATTTTGTCTTTTCCTGGCAAACTCTGTTTGTGACAGGGTGTCACTCTGTAAACCAGGCTGGCCTTGAACGCACAGAGATTGGCCTGCCAAGTGCTGGGATTAAAGGCATGTACCACCATGCAATGCAATATCTTATTTTTATGTGAATGAGTGTTTGCCAGCCTGCATATAAATGCACCTGTGTCGTGCAATGCCTTCAGAGACCAGAAGAGGGCGTCAGATCTTCTGGAACTGCCTCTCCAGCCTAGCAATCTCTCTTTTAATCCAATCAAAATTCTCAGAGTTGCTAGGCATAGTGACAGACACCTGTCATCCCATCATGGTGTAGATAAGCTGAGGAATGAGAATCCTGAGTCCCAAACTACCCTGGGCTACACAGTGAGACCCTGTGTCAAAACCAGGACAAATGGGGACTGGAGAGCTGGTTCAGTGGTTAAGGTTAAGAGCATTGGCTGCACTTGCAGAGGACCCAGTTCAGTTCCCAGCATCCACATGGAGGCTAACAACAATCCTTAATTCCAGTTCCAAGGAATCTGATATCCTCCTTGGGCATTACACATATGATACATTTACATATATGCAGGCAAAACACTCATACATTATAAAATAAAAATAATTTTTTTAAAAAATATTTTATTATTATTTTCTGTGTATGAGGGTATTGTTTGCATGTTTATAGGTGCACCTGTGTCATACAATACTGTAGCAGTCAGAACAGGACTTCAGAGTCCTCTGGAACTGGAGTTAAGGACAGTTTGTAGCCGCCATGTGGGTGCTGGGAATCAAACCCAGGTCCTCTGCAAGAGCAGTCGGTGCTCTTAGCCACTGAGCCATCTCTCCAGCCCCATAAAAATAATTTTTAAAAAATGTTTAAATAAGGGGCTGGAGAGGTAGCTCAGCCGTTAAGAACACTGGCTGCTCTTACAGAGGACCCGGGTTCGATTCCCAGTACCCATATGGCAGCTAACAGCTGTTTGTAAATTCCAGTTCCAAGGGATCCGATGCCCTCTTCTGATTCGATGCATTGCGGGACACGGGTGCACTTACACACATGCAGGTAATACACTCACACATAAAGTAAAAATAACAAAACAAGACAAGACAAACGCTAAGAAAACCCTCAAGGCTCCTACAAAAAAACCTGCCTGATCCCTAAGAGCCTCCCACCAAAGGCTGCCATCACAGCGACCACTGAGACATGCTCCATACACTGTCCCAGCTAAGAGGGTTTACAGCCTGAAACACAGCAGGTGCCCCTAAGAATTTGTGCATACAACTACTGTTAACAGCGGCGGCCGTGCCCGGGGGGAAAGTGTCACGATCATAAAGTGTGCCACAAATTGCGTAGGGTCGGAAGCACGGTGACGAGGGGAAATGACATTCCGTCCAGAACAAAGCAGACGCGGAGGACCAGAGGCAAGAGGTCCGGCTGCACGAAGCCCCACGCAGCCTGCACCGTGTCTCACTCAGCAGTGTTCGGATTTATGTCTCGCACTGGGATCAGAAAGGCCTGATGCGGTTGCACAGCATCGCTATGGCGGCGAGGGGAGGGACAGTGCACTGTGAGGGGGGTGTGCGCGGGGAAACGGTGCTGCACCGTTGGGTCGCTGGGGAACCCCGTGCGGTCGCGCCGGCGTTACCTGCTGCGGGCGCGGCACCGCCGCCGGACGCGCCCGGACCCCGAGCTCCGCGGTGCCGGAAGTGGCAGTAGGGACGCCGGCAAGGCCCCCCGGGGGATCCCGCCCAGTAAGGGCAATCGATGGCGCGGAAGAAGCCAGTGGAACGTAGCATGATCCGTCCCACAGCGGGGCCCCGGCCCGGAGCCACCCGGGACCCCGGGACCCCTCCTCACACACGCCGCCGAGGCCGCCGCCCGCGCCGCTCGGACCCCGCCGCTGCCGCCATCTTGCTCCGAGGCCCCTCAGAGGCTCCCGGGACGCTGCCGCTAGGGACGCCGGGAAGAGCTGCCCGAGGCGCGCCTGATCAGCAATATCGAGTTTTGAGGGAATGTGGAGGACAGAAGACCCGAAGTCTAGGTCATGAGGAGCTCTAGAGAAAGAGATCGTCTCTTCCTGTGGCCACTGGGAAGCTTTCGGCGGCGGATTTTCGCAGGTACAGCCTCGCTATCTTGAGCCTGAAGCCCCTGAGGCGCCTGGATTGTCCACAGCACGCCTGACTGAAAAGGACCCTTGGGTCCTGGCTGTTCTCATTGGGCCCTGGCTATGCTCATTTGCATGTCATTTGCATTTTCTTACACGGTGTTTTGAGTGCGCTTTCCTGGAGGACAAGGGCAGTAATACAGGCAGATATTACTCACTTGCGTCAAAATTGACTCCCCAAAATGCACCTAGCCAGAGTGCTATTAAATGGGATTTCGACCGCGTGCGTTGGCATAGGCCTTTAATCCCAACCCTTGGGAGGCAGAGGCAGGTGGACCTCAGAGATCGAGGCCAGCCTGGTCTAGTTCAGCTAGGGCTACAGGGAGACCTTGTCTCAAAAAGCAATAAATAAATAAATAAAAATAAATCCAAAAATGTATTTTATATTCATGTGCGTTAACAATTATAAATAAGCAAGGCATAGTAACACACGCTAATCAGCAGGTAGAGGCAGGCAGATCTCAGTTCCAGGCCCGCCAGGGTTACAAAGTGAGACTGTCTCTAACAAAACAAAACCAAAAATTAGGCAAAGCCGGGCTTGGTAGTAGCTCATGCCTGTCATCCCAACATTCCCGAGGTTAAGGCAGGAGGATCAGGAGTTCAAGGACATCCTGTTACATAGTTTGAGTCCAGCCTGAGCTACGTGAAACCCTGTGGGGGCTCTGTGGAGTAAGCTCAGAAAAGGAGATGGAGCATTACCACTGAGTCCTTGCAAGTAGACCCTTAGGGGTCTACACCAGAGACTTAAAATCACACTTCCACCGGGCGTGGTGGTGCACGCCTTTAATCCCAGCACTCGGGAGGCAGAAGCAGGTGGATCTCTGTGAGTTCAAAGCCAGCCTGTTGCCTACATAGTGAGTTCCAAGACAGCTGGGGCTACAGGGAGACCCTGTCTCAAAAAGACCAAAAAGGAAAACAAAACAAAACAAAACAAAAAAAACACTTCCACACAGAGACTTGAATCTGAGTGTTCATATCAGCACTTAATCAAAATGCACAGTCCGTGGAGGAATGGATGATGGACACACAGCAGGGCCATCCACACCCTGGAATATTACACAGTCCTGAACAGGAGCAAGACTATGAAAAAAGTCACAGCTGTGGAGGGACCTGAAGGACACGGGCCTCAGTGAGAGAACCAGACACAAACAGCCTCACAGTGTAGGACTCCATGACAGGAAATAGCCAGAGCAGGTGAATCCAGAAACAGGAAGTGGATTCACGGAGGCTGGAAAAGGGGGTGAAATGAAAGGCTCATGCTGAAGGTTTACTTTTGGCATAGAGTGCTCTGTGATTGGAATCAGATCATGATAATGGTGTGGGAAATTCATCACAATGAAAACAAAACCCTGACGTAAGATACAAAAAAGATTTTTTTTTTCTATTTTGACAGGGTCTCCCTGTAGCCCCAGCTGGCCTGGATTCGCTATGGAGCCCAAGCTGGCCTCGAACTCACAGAGATCCGCCTGCCTCTGCCTCCCTAGTGCTGGGATCAAAGGCGTGCGCCACCACACCTGGCACAAAATATTTTTAAATATTAAAAAATTTTTAAAAAGGAAAACAAGCCGGGCATGGTGGCGCACGCCTTTGATCCCAGCACTAGGGAGGCAGAGACAGGCGGATCTCTGTGAGTTCGAGGCCTGCCTGGTCTACATAGTGAGTTCCAGGCCAGCTGGGGCTACAGGGAGACCCTGTCTCAAAAAAACCTTGGATTGGAACAAAGCAGAAGATAGGGCGATAGGGCTAGGGTGTTCGTTTCTAGTGGCAGCTGCCTGGAATGCCTCACTGAGGTGCTGGGGCGTGGCTCAGAGGCAGAGTAACAGCCTAGAATCCCCCAGTGAGGGGCTGGGGGCGTGGTTCAGGGGTAGAGTGACAGCCAAGAATCCCCCAGTCAGGGGTTGGGGTGTGGTTCCGGGATAGAACCTCTGCCTGGTATGTGCAAGGTTAGCATCATCAAAATAAAACAAAAAATGAGCCGGGTGTGGTGGCCACGCCTTTAGTCCCAGCACTCAAGATGCAAAGGCAGGTGGATCTCTGTGAGTTCAAGGCTAGCCTCGTCTACACAGTTCCAGGACAGCTGGGGCAACAGGGAGACCCTGTCTCAAAAAGACATAAATAAATAAATAATAAATAAATTAAAAAATAATAAAATGAATGAGGGGTGGGGTTCCGGATATATAACCGTATTTGTGGTGCAGTGGTTAGAATCGGGCCCTCATGCTCCCCACTGAGCTGCACAGCCCAGGACTGAGGGATTTTTGAGCTGTGTAATAGACCAAATGGGAATGTGGTAGCGGGCATCTAAGGGGGTTCAGAGGCCATACGGGTTTGGGGTTGAAGGAGGTGGCCAGGCTGGCACTAGAAGGGGGACTGTTAGTTGTGTGTATATAAGATGTGGGAACTGGGCAGCCAAAAGGTGCAGGGATGACTAGGGTCAGTGTGCAATAAACGCAGAAGGGGTGGGGGGCGTGCTCTAGGGAAGCTGTTCTAAAATGAATAGGAGCCATGGGCCTTGGGGGTCCTAAGACCAGGAGATCCTGGTGAGAGGGTATCCCCATCTTGCAAGGGCTCACAGTATCGGGATTGGCCACCAGGTGGCAGGCCAGTGCCTCCCTGGGCCCAGCAGGTGCAAGGGGAAGGCTCGGCTCCGCCCCCACGCCAGCCTCAAGTCCCAGGAGCTCTACAGACCCCAGGGATGTGGTGTCTTTTCTCAAACAAGGATCAAAGCTCTAATGGGTTTCTGAAAGCTCTTAATTTTTAGCGTCTGCAACCGCCACGGCGTCCCCTCTGCACCCGCCCCTTTCCTTACTGCAAGCTGGTATACAGTAGGCGTTCCATTTATGTATGGAACACACAAGGACAACGAGGTAGGGAGTAGTCCTAGGCATATTCTTGCTACACCATGTGCAGTCCTGGGGGCGCGTCCCCACCCCCACCACCCCTGCTGACTCCGGAAGGGGGCGGGCAGCGGACGCCCCCGGGTATAGTCACCGAGTTCTGGTTGCTGGGTAACAGGGTACAGGGCGGCAGGTGGGGGGTGTGCAGCTGCTACCAGGCGTGGGTGACACTATTCTGTGTGCCTGCTACAGCAATCAAGTCCCTCCCGGGCCTCAAGGGGGCCTGGCCAAGACCACTGGATACCGAAGCAAATTGCCTCAGTTTCCCCAAGGCTTAGCTGATGAAGTGAGGCAGGTGGGGGCAAGGAGGAACATGCTGGTGGGGTCTCTAAGTTTCCCTTATTAATCAATCAGACAGACACTGTGGCAGGGTTTTAAAAAGGGCTTCTTTAATTAATTAAATACAAGGGTTTAGAAGCCAGGTGGAGTGGGGGAGAGGCGACCCCACACACAAAGCATAAATCCCACAGGGCTCCCCCCTGCACACCCTGCAGATGCTGCCAACCCCCTGGATGGCTGCACTCAGGTCCCAGTGACACCAGACCGTGAAGGGGTAGGGTTGGAAGGATGAGCCAAGAAGGTTCTGGTTGCTCAGCAAGTTTCCTGCCAGTGTCGTGGGACCCACCTACCCCCATTAGCAGATGTGACAGGTGACCAGCAAATGCTCAAGGAAGATATGCCCAAAGCACATGAAGAAAATGAGGCACTAGCCCCTACCCACCCCACAGACTAAGGCACCCCACTTCTGTGGTCTAGAAAGAAGGGACAGATGGATTACCCCTGGGAAGGAGGCACCTCTGAGCCCAGCTCCAAAAGGCCACCCTTCCCCGCAAGGCTGGTGCCCTGACCAGGTAAAGGTGGCATTACTCGAAGCCCCCCCAATCATGTGACAGAAGGTTCCGGAACAAATGTAGGTGCCAGAATCTCCCATACCCAACATGTGGAGGCAGCTAGGCTTTCTCTTGGATCCCATCCAGGTTGCGGACCTTAGGTGCTTTTGTCCAAAATCCACAGCAAAAAGATGCTGAAAAGGACCTGTGGGTGATTCTCCTGGGAGATACATCCCCACCCACCCCCAGTTGAGACCTTTCCCCCCCCACTCACACCCCTGAGGATGAAGGGCCACCCAAAGGGGCCCCCTAGAACAAGGAACTGGTGCCTGAAAAAATAATTCTATCCGGTCCAAAAAACGAGCTAGCTATCCAGGAGGCCCTGGAGTCAGGGCTCCTGTTTCCAGTCCTGGAGTTCAAGGCTACCCTCTTCCAGGCACCCAGGAGGTACAGGAACATGAAGGGCCAGGCAGAGCCCTGAACTCATGGTCCAATGACCACAAGGGTCCTTTAGAAGATTGTCTGAGACAGAAAGCCACAAAGGCTAAACTCCTTACCCCAGTGGAGACCCCACATACCAGCCACCCACCATCTCTCACATATGTGCTCACCCAGCTAGGGGGGAGCCTGGCTCCCAATGCCAGCAGTCAAGAGGACAATAAATAATTTGTTCCCCACCTGCCCACCACTTGGCCCCAAGGTGAGCAGGCGGACCTTCATGATCCCCCACCAACCTGCTGCCCAAAACCCCAAGGTCTCCTCTCAAAACTACAGCACCTTATTTCCCCAGGACGGGGGTTGCTGGGCAGCCCCTCTAGAGGGCAGACTCTGTGGACACCTGAGATTTGAGTACCCATGTTGTGGGGTCAGCCAGGCTGCACCCCCACAGTTCCCTGAACTTCTACCAATGGCTTTCAGTGGGGTGAGGACAGGCAGGGGGCTACAGGAAACCCCAGTTTACCTATGGCTATGTGTGTCCCAACCTGGAGGAGCAACTAGATGGGTGGGTGGGGGATATGGAGTGCAGAGGACTAGGGAACTCCCCCTGGCTGGGCTCCATATCCAGTGCCACCCAGAAGGGAAGGCAGAGGGTGGCAGAGGGGGACAGGGAGGACCTGCCAGCTGCCCACCGGGGGTCCCCATAGAAGGGATGGGACAGTTAATCATGGCTATTTACAGACACAATCTGAACCAACTCCCAAGCTACCCAGGTCCAACCTAGTCTCCCCCCTGAGGAGGACTGGGCTCCCAGACACAGGCTCTCTGGAGGCCAGATGTGTCCCTCGTTGGAAGACCCTGCCGAGCTGGCCACACTCGGGGTGGACAGACCAGGGCTCTACAGGCCTGCGGGAGCTGGGCTGGGGACGGGGCTGGGTGCTGGGCTGCCCGCCAGGCTGCAAGGCAGGGAGTCGCTGGGCGAGGTGCTGCGGGCACCAGGTCTCCGAAGCAGTTCCGGGCGGAATCCAGGGTGGCGACGGGCATGCTTGGTCAGGTGGTCACTGCGGGTAAAGCGCTTGGTGCACAGAGGACAGGGAAAGCGCTTCTCACCCGTGTGCGTCCGGTGGTGGCGGGCCAGCTCGTCAGACCTGGCGAACTTCTTGTCACAGCCAAGCCAGTCACAGACGAAGGGTCGTTCACCTGGACGGAAGACAGATAGGGGTCAACTCTACCAGTCACTCACCTACAAATTCCCCTAATCAACACTTTTTTGTTTGTTTTGGTCTTTGTGAGAAGGTTCTCCCTGTAGCCACAGAATTTTCACTTTTTTGTTTTGAGGCATGGTTTCAAAGATCTGCCTGCTTCTGCTTCCTGAGTGCTGGGATTAAAGGTGTGTACCAGCCGGGCAGGGTGGCACATGCCTTTAATCCCAGCACTTGGAAGGCAGAGGCAGGCAGATCTTTGTGAATTCAAGGCCAGCCTGGTCTACATAGTGAGTTCCAGGACAGCTGGGGCTACAGGGAGACCCTGTCTCAAAAAGACAAAAAAAAAGGTGTGTACCACCAAACTGGGCCAGATTTTCTTTTTAGACAAGGTCTTATGTACCCTCGTCTCAGACTCCTTATATAGTAGAGGATAACCCTGAACTCCTGATCCTCCTGACTCTACACACCCCCTACCCTGTGGTGGGATGACAGGTGTATACCACCATGCCTGGTTCATGTGGTGTTGGAGATGGAACCCGGGCTTTCCTGCATGGTAGGTGAACACTCTGCCCTCTGAGCCACAAGTACTCTGCCAGCTGAGCTACAAACCCAGTGAGCTATGTTCCCAGCCCATCTTGGAGTTTTGTTGAGGCTAGGTCTTGCTATGTAGCCCACACTGGTCCACAACCCACAAGCTATCCTCCTGCCTTAGCTTTCCAAGTGCTGCATACTCCAGGAAAGAGCCACCATGCCCAGATAGCCTATGTCCTTCAGAAATGGCCCTACTTCCACCCACCCCTAAGATAGGGTATATAACATGTGACAGCTGTCCTCCCCCAAGCCCAGGCCACCAACAGTTTTGAATAAAAAGATTCACCCAGTCTCAGCTCGGAGCTCAGAGGCTAGAGTGTACAGAGTAGATGGTAGTTAAGGCCACTGGACCATGCCCAAGCTTAGAAGCTTAAACTGCTGGGTGTGTGGAGGGGTGTGGCCTCCGGGAAGGGGTGTGGTCATCCAGAAGCAGCAGGTGGCACACTGGGCAGGGGCAGGTCTCCACCAGACAACCTTCACAAACCCCTCCCACTGTCCTGTACAAAAGCTATTCCCAAACCCTTCCATACCCCCAAATAACCAGACCTCATGGTGTGGTCAGCATGTCCCCGAATTACAAGTAGATGGGTCATCAGGGCATGAGGAGGGGTCAGTAGGTCCAACCAGAGCCCCAAAGCCTTGCACCAGTCTGGCTGGCCCTGCCCACCAAATGATCACCCTCCAGATACTCAAGGGATTAGAAAGGTGGTTTAAAGAACCCTCCATGGGATTCAGTGGTGTGAAGGGGAGGGACATCATAGAAGCCACCAGAAGCCAATGGGACAGCCCCGGGCTAAGCTGAGAACAGACTTTACAGAAGGGTGATCAGGTGACATCTTTGCTCTAAGCAGATCTGGGGAACCCTGGGGAGAGAGGAGGAAAGGGAGGGGAGCTAGGCAGGACACCAGCTATTACAGCCCAGGAAGCAACCAGAACCCCTCCTCTGGGGGGATGCGGGGCACAAGTCGGGGGGGGGGGGACACGACGTCTAGCCCTGTCGCCATCTTGCAGGGCAGTGAAGAGGGTGGAGGCAGGAGCGGGACCCCCCCCTCCTCTGCATGCAATCCGCTTACTTCCCCTTTCGGGGGGCCCCGCGTCTCACCCGACTCTAGTTCGACTTTGCAAAGAGCAGGCTGGGGGGGGCACCCAGCTGCAGCATGTAGCTTGATGGGAACAGCCACCGCTCACGTGGTCCTGGCTCCAGCCACGGAGGAGACAGAGGCCTAGACCAGGGTTACTTTGCTGCCCGGGGAGCTGGCCAAGTCCCCTCCCCACGCTCCGCGGTTACGGTGTACACACCGGTGGCGGTACCCAGGGTGCGGGGCTTCCGGCCCATGCAATGTTAGATGCATGCTTGCCAAAAAGCTTGGCCCTGCTCTGCAACAGTCTCACAGTCTACCTGGAGGGGTGGAGGGTGGGGTGGGGTGGGGTGTGCGCAGACGAGGGCGTGTATCAAAGTTGAGGTCCCAGGAAGGCGGGAGGGGTCCCCCAAATATAGATACCCCTACAGCTTCTGGGGACCAGGCTCCCTGGACCGCCTGGCTGGGAGGAGGAGGAGGTGGGAACCAAGCTAGAAGGCCACTGTGGGCGTGGCTGTTGTGGACTTGACCCTCTGACTCAGGCGGGGCCGGGGTAAACTGGGGACAATACTGTCGCCTCTGTACCTTGCAGGCTCTAAAACATAAATGCTGCGACAGTCGGGTTAACCTACAGCAAGAGGATCTCTGCGGCTGGAAGCGCCATCCTCACCCTGCTGAGAGTCAAGTCCAGGTTGCTGGTCCCTTCTCTGCCCTGACCCGGGGCCCCAACACCCAGCTGTGATCCGAGGCCAGGTGCAGGGTTCTCAGCTGGGTCCTTTGTATTTTATAGCATGAGTCTGGCCTTAAACTGGGGTTTAATGCTTGCCTGTGGGGAAATCCACAGGCCTGGAGGAAGGAAAATGGGTTTCCAGCAAGAGCAATCAATGGTGGTAATTGCAAGCCAGTCTGGTTTACATACTGAGTTCCAAGCTAGGACTACATAGTCAGACAAAAAAAATTTTAAGGGGGGACAGCATGGCCTTGCACCCCTACCCCTCGCTTCCAGAAGACCAGGATACCTGGCCATACTCCATATCCCATGTGGCTAAAGACAACCCACCCTCTCCAGAGTAGCCATTCCTTGGTCTGGTATCATCCAATAACTCCCAGCCCATTTGGGCCACTTTTATCAGGAAGCTTGGGAGGGTAGAGGGGTGGTTTTCAGCTCAGACAATATTGGGGGGCCCTCCCACCAATCTAGAAGCTTGCAACTAGCTCCAGTTGCCACATATCTGGGGGGACTGTTTTGGGAAGGATCAATCCCCAAAAGCCATCCGGTCTGAGCCCCACCCCCATAACTGTACTCTTACTTTAACACTTACTGCTCTGTCCCTGTGGTTGTTGAGGCCACTTCCCACCCCAGGCCTCAGTTTCCCCATCTGCCTCTCCTCCCTGAAACCTCTCTAGCAAGAAAACCATTTTTTAATTTTTTTTGAGACAGGGTCTCCCTGTAGCTTCTGCTGGCCTGGGATTATGTAGCCTAGGCTGGCCTCAATCTCAGAGATTCTCCTGCCTCATCTCTAGACCTCTTTAGCAAAATTAAAACAATGTTTCCCACTACCTGATCAGATAGCTAGGGGTGGCCCTAGCTTTCTCTGTACCCCACCCCATCTAAATTGGTAAACTGGACCACTTCCCCCTCCCAGAGAGTTGCCTAACCCCTTAACTCATTTTCCTACCCTAATCCCTCTTCTGTAAAAAGATTTTCCCAATAAAACCAAGCCTGCCTCCCCCCACCCCCCACCCGCCCTTGAGATTAAAGGCTACCTTTCCTTGGCCCTCAAAATCCTAGCCCTAAGGCCAGTTAGCTCTTCCCTCATGGCCAGAGGCCTCTGACAGAGACCTCTAGGTTAGGAAACCTTTCTCTAAACACAAAACTCTCATCTACTGCAGGGCATGGTAAAGCATGCCTTTGATTCCTAGGGAGCTTAATGCAGGGGAATTTCTGTGAGTTCAAATCCAGACTAATCTACATACAAGTTCCAGACCAGCTGGGGCTACAATGAGACCATCTAAAAAAATCCAAAGTAAACTCAGGCATGGTGATATGTGGGCCTTTAATCCCAGCTTTTGGGAAGCAGAGGTAGGTGGATCTCTTTGAGATTGAGGCCACCCAGGTTCATACCTTGACTTCCAGGGGGGCTGGGACTTTGGAGACCCTGTCAAAAAACAAAAAACAAACAAAAACAAAAAAACCAAGCCAGTGTGGTGGCACAAGCCTTTAATCTCAGCACTGGGGATTAGATCTACACCCCTGCCCCCAAAAAAACCAAAACAAAACCAAACTGTCATCTCCCACAAGGATGCCTAAGGACCCTACATATCCCTGGCACCCAGACACTAATATTTCCAAGGGTCTCCTGGTAGCCCCAGCTGGCCTAGAACTCACCAGACTGGCCTTGAACTCACAGAGATCTGCCTGCCTCTGCCTCCCAGTGCTGGGATTAAAGGTGTGCACCACCATGCCTGGCTTTCTACATAAGTTTTACTTCTATCATTTGTGTATGTGTGAAGTGTGCATATGTGGAGGTCAGAGGACAACTTGCCAGAGTCAGTTCTCTCCTTTTATCCTGTGGCTCCTGGGGAATCGAACTCAAGTCCTCAGGCTTAATGGCAAGGTCCTTTACCAGCTGAGCCATCTTGCTGGCTCAAACACTAACACTTCTCAGAATTAAGTAAATGGAATTTTCAGAGAATAATATAACTAAAAGAGATCCCCAAGCCCCCCAAGGATACTGGGGTGAGATCTAGGAACATGTCTGATTGTCCTGACTGGACAAGACCTTGGCACAGGAGTAGACAGAGGCCACCCTGCAGGGCCCAGAATGCCCAATTGAGAACCCTGCCCCAGAGGGTGAAACTGCTTGGCTGGGCAGACTGCCTCCTCCAGGTAGTCAGTCGAGTCTGTTCCCCCCACCCCCCGCCCCTCAAGAGACCCAGGGAGAGAAGATGCCAGGGATAGAGGGAGTTTGGAGAGCAGAGCCGGCAGCCACCCCCGCCACCGCCACCCCACGGCTGCCTCTATCCCAGTATCCATGGTAACCGCGTCAACATCTCCCACAGCCTCTAAAGTCTTTCTCTTCCCCAAGCAGGGACAGGGGCAACCGCAGTGCTCAGGGGTACCAGACTCTCTGCCTAGTGTCCTTAGGCCCTGGGATGGGGGTATCCCATAATCCCTCGTGGTCTCCACGGCAGCCCCAATCCAGGGGCGGAGATAACCCTACTCTACATATGCCTCAATCTCTGCAAACAGCTAAATGGATCCAGGAGGGCGGGTGGATAGAAGACTGCTCTCTCCCCTGGTCCTGAAGGCATGGAGGGGACCAAATCGGTCCCAGGCCCTACACTCCAGATGAACCCCACTGACTCCAGGGCATGACCCACAGACTCCCTAATCCCTCATTTGAACCACTCTCCCTGCCAGGAAGAATAACCAAAAGAAGGCCCTTTAAACCAGGCAGGCCTGTGCTCACCTGCTCACTGGTAATGCCAGCTCTCCAAGCAGAAGCAGAACTCTCTGGAGTTTGAAGGCCAGCCTGGGCCACAGAGGGAGATCTGTCTTTTGTTTGTTTGAGACTGGATCTCCCAGTAGCCCCAGCTGGCCTGGAACTCATTATGTAGCCCAAGCTGGCCTCAATGTCACAGAGATCTGCCTGCCTCTGTCTCTGCCTCCCCAGTGCTAGGATTAAAGGCCTATGCCACCACACCTGGTGAAATCTTACCCTAAATAAATAATAAATAAATAAATAAATAGTATTTAAGGGGTCCCCAGACACTACAAAAAAAAAAAATCATATCAAAGGAGTCCAGCTTCCACACAGCTCTCTGGGTCTCACAAATTAGTTATTATGAGTCTAGGGGCATGATTGCACACAGGCCTTTAATCCAAGCACTTGAAGGCAGCCTGGTCTCTGTAAGATCGAGGCCAGCCTGGTCTACATAGCTACATAAGGAGTTCCAGGCTGGCTGGGACTACAGGGAGACCCTGTCTCAAAAAAAAAAAAAAAAAAAAGAGGCATTTGGGGACAGGACACCCACGTCTCCCATGGTAGTAGAGGTGGGGTGACACAGAATCCAAAGGAGGACCACTAGCCCTTTGTCAACACTTAGGATGGTCTACACTCAACCCTAGACATCCAGACTTCAAGTCCTGGGTCTCAGTTCTGGTGAGTACTTGAAACCCATGCTCCTGGCAGGCCAGGGTCTCCTACCCACCCAGCTTAGAGGTGGTGTAGGGTGGGAGGGGGAAACTGGCCTCCTATTATACCCAACCCGCAAGTTCTGGGCACCAGGAAGGGTTCTGGGTTGGGAACGGCCACAGACCACAGCAGGCCAGTCAAACCCTGACTGGGACAGGTGTAGGGGTTGTGGCATAAATCAGAAAGATGGGGTCCCTCTCAGTAGAATCCCACTACTCTGGACTGGCAAACTCACCAAGAAAGAGCCAGGATACTCTCATGGACCCCAGTCTGTGGCAGAGACCTAGACCTAACCCCCTAGTCCCCAGCCAATGTTCTTCTGCAGAGACCCCATCCCCAACTCCAAACTCCAAGTTCTGTCCATTTAGGTTGAGAGAGAGAGAGAGAGAGAGAGAGAGAGAGAGAGAGAGAGAGAGAGTGAGTGTCTCTAGGCCTCAGGGGACAAGGACAAGGTCCAAGGGACCAAAAATGCCATCTTCCAATCCCCCCTTCTGACTCTCTCGACTCCAAAGACAGAGCCTGAATCCCCTCTACCTGCCCTGACCACTCCTGAGGGGCCCCACACAGCCATGGAGACCTTCCTTCCCTCTCTCCCAGTGTGGCCAGTATGGCAACTGTAAGAGCAGGACAGCCTCTACCTTTTACTTAGAAGATGGCAGATCAGAAGCAGGTAGGTTTGGGGGGGGGGGGACATAGATCGCCCCATCCCAGGGAGACCCTATAGCTCCGACAGTGCCCAACAGAATGGATAAATCCATAGAGGGGCCAGGACAGCAACCTGCTGGCACCTGGCTCACCAGTTTACCTCCTCTTCAACATCCAGGGTGTGAGCTTCCAGAAATGCTAGTATAGCTGAATCATTAGATCCCCACCTTCCCAACCCATTACAAGGGTGCAAACTTGGGGAAAAATGTAGTAGGGAGTTCCTGTCTCCGATCCTAATGGATTTGGGACAGGTGCAAGGCCTTAACTCTAGGTGGTCTTGGCCTCTTTTCACCAGGGTCAAGCAGACAGAATGGGGGGAAATAAGTGCCTGGCACTCTACCACCACCGTCACCATCATCATCACTGTCACCACCACCACATCTTCATCATCACAACCACCATTACCATCACTACCATCATCCCCAACATCACAAGCATCACCATCACCACCATCACTCTGTCGCCCTCCCCCACTTCTGACAAACGCCTCCCGGCTCTCCAGAGGGAATCTTGGAGGCCACCCCGGAAGTGGTGATGCGGATCCACCCACACTCTTCCCAGAAAAAGAAACTGAGTCCGGAGAAGGGGGAGGGCCTGACTCAGAACCTTAGAACCTGATGTTCCCTCCGACCACCAGGTTCCTGAGACCAAGACCGCCGGAGGCAAAGGACTGGACCACGAAGCAGGGATGAAGGGATGCCATGCTGGGGCAAGTGAGACAGAACACGATCGCGCGTGGTTGTACCCGAGGAGCTGGGGAAGGACCCCCGATCGGTCTGAAGTCTCTAAAGCAGAGGCCAGCCGGTCCACCCTCCGCGCGCCTCTGGACCGCGTGGCTGCCACGCCCCCTACGTGAGCCCCACCCACCGTGTCCCCGCCCTCCAGGACCAGGCCAGGGCGCGCCCCCCTCCCCGCCCCCTACGCGCCACGCAGTTTTCAACGGGGTCCTGGAGACCTTGGGGGGGAAAGGGGCTTCCCGAGATCTCTCCAATGCCCTTCCTCTAACCCCGATGATGGCTAAAAATAAAATAATAAAAAGAGGGGTTTACCTGTGTGCGTCCGCAGGTGCGACTTGAGGTGCGAGGACTTGTAATAGGCTTTGGCGCACCCCGGAAAGGGACAGCGGTGGCTCTTGGCGGCGCCGGGGGCGCGGCCAGAGGACGGGGACGAGGCGGCGGAGGAGGCAGGAGAGGTGCCCCCTGCGGAAACGGCGGCGGGGGTGACGGTGCTGACTCCGGGCCCGCCGCGCAGATCGGCCAGGATGCTGGCGGCCAGCAGGTGGGGCGCATGGCCGGCGCCTCCCGGGGCGGCGGCGG
>NW_008341457.1:2977166-3005822 GCF_000622305.1 Nannospalax galili | reverse complement strand
GGGGCCCGCGCCCTCAGGACCGGCTCGCCCGCGGTGTACCACAGGCCCAGAGGAGATGGCCATGAGCACGTCGGCAGCGAAGTAATCCACGCACGCCACGGCCGCGGACATGCCGGGCAAGGGCGCGCGGGCGGCGGGATCGGTGGACGGGGGTGGAGCGGAGGAGGAGGTGGAGGAGAAGGAAGGAGCTGTGTCCGTCCGTCCGGCGGCGGCTGCTGGAGTGAGGGAGGAGGAGGAGCAGGAGCCGGTGGAGCAGGAGGAGGAGGAGGAGGAGGCGGCTCCGGGCGCGCCACCGCCACCCGCGCTCGTCCCCGCCCAGGCTGACGCGCCCTGACGCACCGGAGCCCGCCGGGGTGTCCACGACCCGCCCCTCCCCGAGGACGCCCCCTCGGGGCTCAATGGCCACGCCCCCTCCAGCCGCTCCTTCCACCACCCCGGAGGCGCGCGCATCCCCGGGTGGGCGGAGCTCATTTGGCGGTCGCGGACTACAGACACACAGTCTGGTGCACCCGGCGTTTGCACTGCTCCATCGCGCCCTCTCCATCCCTAGCACCCTTCCGTCGCGCCATTTCTACCCCCTGCACCTTTCCATCGCCTCCTGTCCACCCTGAGGGAACCTGTTCCCGCCTCAGTTAGCACGTGCGCCCCCCCCACCTCAGCTCTTCCTAGATCGCCCCCTCCCTAAAGTCATCAGAGGGAAGCCACGCCCACTGAGGGATACGCCTACTGGACCCACCCACCCGCTCCAGTCCGGGTTACCTCGCTTCCCACCCCAGAGAGAGCCACGCCTCCGCCGTGTGCGCGCTCCATCAGCTCCTCCCGGGCGCGCCCACTCCACTAGGCCGGGGCACGCGGACAACCCGGGACCGCCCCTCTCCAACTTCTTCCTCCCTCCCTCCCAGGCGCGCCACCGTTCGTGGTGGGGGGAGGGCTGGGATCCGCACGTGGCCGGGGTGAAGGGGGGTGCAGAAGCGCACGGCCCCGCCCCCAGGCCACGTGCGCAATCCTTCCCTCCCCCGCTTCCTCTTCTTTGCACCCGCTGGTGACCCAGCACTCTTGACTTCCCATCTCTGGGATACCCAGTGCGATTCCTGGCTTGGCGACCAGGTCTCCTGGCAGTAGAACTCGGGAAAATGGAGGAATTCTCCACCGGGTCTGGCCAAGCGAGCCTGTATCTTTCCTCTTCGTGCACCAGGTTCTCCATGGGCCACTGAGCCAGTAGATGGTGACCCAAGTGGGACAGAGCGAGGCTATAGTGGAAATTCTAGCTGGGAACAGCCACGCGAGACAGAGGACTCTCCTTATTACAGACACCCGGGGCCCTGAGCGTTGCTTCCCTTCCCCATGCTAGAGACTGGAGCAGGGAAACTCAGGCTAGCTGGTGAGGCGAAGGCAACTTCCATGGATGCTCCTTCCAAGTTGTGGAGTAAGGGCAGGGGTGTAGATGGCCAATATCCCCTAGAGGCACAGCTGCGGAGTGCACGGAAGTGGGCACCGGGACTCACGCCCCTTCCTAGCTCCCGCTCCGCGGCGCTGACCGTGCAGCTGCCCATACTGTCTCCAGGGGTCGAGGCGCCGAGGAGGGCAACCAGCTCCTTCAGTGATTCCCTCCACCAAGCACTGGGTCCTAGCTGTGGTCCCTCCCGGGGTGTTGTCTCTGCCTTGCCCACTAGCACCCCTAGCTGATTTAAGTTCAGCTCCTCCACCCTCAGACTTGCCATGATCCCTCATGACCTGTAGTGGCATCCTTTCTCCGTCAATGGGTGGGGACTGAGTCTTCTGGATTGAAACATTGGATTGCCTCTTACTGGACAGAAGAGAGGACAGGAAACACAAGTGCACCCCTGTACAGGAGTGCCCCTCTCCTAGCCGAAGGACACCCCAGGCTTGCCCTCACCACCACAAGCCCACCGCAGCCGTGGAAAAGCCCTAGCCAGAGCTTCTCTATGGTTCAAAGTGGGGAGGGTGGGTCACCTGGGCCCTCATGTGAATTTTGTATTCTGCCATCTTCACTCATGCACACATACCAGGGGAGAAAAGCACTAGAATTTATTTGTTTTGTTTTGTTTTAGTCTTTTTGAGACAGGGTCTCCCTGTAGTCCCAGCCTTGAATTCACAAGGATCTGCCTGCTTCTGCCTCCCCAGTGCTGGGACTAAAGGCATGCACCACCACACCCGGCATGTTTTGTTTTTAATATTTTATTATTTTTATTTTATGTGTATGCATGTATTGCCTGCATGTAGGTACGTCCACCCATGTCGTGCAGTGCCTGAGGACAGAAGAGACTGTCGGATCCCCTGGAACTGGAGTTACAGACAGTTGTTCGCTGCCATGTGGGTGCTGGGATTGGAACCCCAGTCTTCTGCAAGAACAGTGTTCTTAACCGCTGATCCATCTCTCCATCCCTCTAGCGGGTTATTTTTAGCATGAAGAGGAATCTAAAGTGCTTGACTCATCCCATTAATATTTATTGGGTCAGGGGTCATATATCCCAACTGCACTGTAAGGGCTTCTAGTCCCCATATCCCAGAGAAACCTAGGAAGAAGGGGTGAACAAATGTACTGTTGGGGTATGAGGACTCCCCATGACAGCTGTGATAGCCACCTGGGAAATGGAGCCATGTTTGAAGTCCCTCCTGCTACCCCACAGTGGTGAGAAGGGCATGTACCCTGACTAGGAAGTGCCAGTTTGTATACCCACTCTTGCTCCAAACCCCAGCCCCATGCAGGCCAGCCTGTCACTGTGTATGTAACCATAAGTCCACTGACTGGGATGGACTTAAGGGGCAGGCACCCCTCTTTATAGACAGAATAGTCACCCTGTGTGCTGGCACACACCTTTGCTCCCAGCACTGGACTCGGGAGGCAGAGACACTAACTTTACATGATAGGCCTTAATACAAATGACAGAATGTATAAATTCCCTATGGGAGGGTGCCAAAGAGGAAGGGGATATAAAGATGATTTTTTTATATGAAGGGCACAAATTTTTTTTTAAAAGACTAAAATAACTTTATTTGGGGTACAAAAAAAAAAAAGAGAGAGAGAGAGAGCATGGTGGCACAGGCCTTTAATCTCAGCATTCTGGAGGCAGAGGTAGGAGGATCTCTATGAGCTCAAGGCCAGCCTGATACATAGTAAGTTCCAGGCCAGCTAAGGCTACAAGGAGACCCTGTCTCAAAAAGACCAAAAAATAAATAAAATCAGATCAACCCCTAAAGAAGGTAACAGAAAATGAGTTATTGTATGTTTCTACTTTCTTCAACTGACCTTTGTGAAAATGAGAGAATTATAAATTGTTTTACTCTCTTGATTAAAAGGAGTGGTGGTGCACACCTTTAATCTAGCACTAGGAAGGCAGAGGCAGGTGGATCTCTGTGAGTTCAAGGCCAGCCTAGTCTACATAGTGAGTTACAGGTCAGCTGGGGCTACAGGGAGACCCTGTCTCAAAAAAAAAAAAAAAAAAAAAAAAAGATGAAATAGTAGTCAAGGTTGGAGTCCTGTGCAGACAGCTCAGTTTCAGTTTCTTACCTCTCCCGCCAGTCATGCACCCCTGGGGCTAAGGCACAGCCTGAGCCTGTACCCAAGGTGAAAGTTGTTTTGTTTGGCAACAGGATGGATCTAGGTGGGATGACTAGGCCTGAGCCACCATGGCTGACTCAAACTTTAGTTATGCATATATATATTTTTGTCAGGTTTTTAAATATTTTATTATTTTTATGTGTATGAGTGTATTGCCTGCATGTATTGCATGTATGTGAGTGCACCAGTGTCGTGCAATGCCAAACAGAGGTCAGAAGAGGGCGTCAGATTCCCCTGGAACTGGAGTTAAGGACGGTTCATAGCTGCCATGTGGGTGCTGGGAATCAAACTCGGGTTCTCTGCAAGAGCAGCCAGTGCTCTTAACTGCTGAGCCATCTCTCCAGCCCCAGTTGTTTTGTTTTTTGAGACTGGGTCTCCCTGTGGCCCCAGCTGGCCTGGAACTCACTATGTAGAGCAGGCAGGTCAGAGATTCACCTGCCTCTGCCTCCTGAGTGCTGGTATTAGAGGCCTGCTAGACCATGTGTGATTTATATAAACGCTTTATTACCAAGGCTCTCTAGCAAGAGGAACCATCAAAGCCAGGTGTGGTGGTGCACACAGACCTTTAATCCCAGCATTTGGGAGGCAGAGGAGGCTGATCTTTGTGAGTTTGAAGCCAGCCTGCTCTACATAGTGAGTTCTAGGCCATCTGGGGCTACAGGGAGACCCTGTCTCAAAAAGACAAAAAGAGGCTGGGGTGGTGGCTCACACCTTTAATCCCAGCACTTGGGAGGCAGAGGCAAGCAGATCTCTGTGAGTTCAAGACCAGCCTGGTCTACATAGTAAGTTCCGGGACAGCTGGGGCTACAGGGAGACCCTGTCTCAAAAAGACCAAAAAAAAAAAAAAAAGACTAAAAGGGGGCAGGGACCATCAAAGGGCTGTGACACTGTGGCACATGCCTTTAAGCCAACACCTAAGAGGCAGAAGCAGGCAGATCTCTTTGAAATCCAGGCAAGCCTACTCTACATAGTGAGTGCCAGGCCTGCTGAGACAACAGGAAAACTGTCTCAAAAAAGAAACAAAAAACTGGGACTAGGGTTATGGCTCAGTGGTAGAGCCCTCACTTAACATGCAGGATGCCCCTGGGTTCATCCCCAGCACCACATAAACCAGGCATAGAGGCACACACCTTTAATCCCAGCATTCAAGAGGCAGAGACAGGTGGAACTTTGTGAGATGGAGGCCAGTCTGGACTACATAGTCAGACCCAGTCTCGAAAACAAAAAAGTAGGGCGTGGTGGTACACACCTCTAATCCCAGCACTGGAGGGTTGTGGGGGAAGGCAGAGGCAGGCAGATCTTTGTGAGTTCTAGGTCAGCAAGGGTTACAGAGAGACCCTGTCTCAAAAAGAACAAAAAATAAAAAGTAAAAATCTGAGTCCCAGGGGGCAGTTGGCCACTTACAACCATCTCCAGTGGGTCCCTCTTGGCCCAAGGTATACAACATGCCCAAAGCATCTCATTGCCTGGGGGAAGGGAGATAGCTGTGTCCCAGAAGCCTGTCTCAGGTCAGAGGACACAGTCCATGCAAGAAAAAAACCAAACCCCAGGACAGCCATCATCTCTCTAATGTCCAGACTCTCAACTGTGCCTGGCTGTTGCCCACACAAATAGATGGACAGAGCTGTGGAGGCAGGGGAGTCCCACTAGCCAGGGAGGACAAAATGACCAGCCCACAGGTGCTGGGGCCAGAATGGAACAGCTTTGGAAGGGAGAAGTTGGGGTGGGCAGCCCACAGAATGTCCCTGTTTGACACAGGTGCATCTGTACCACCTGTGAAACTGTCCCCTCAGGTCTGGGTGCCACAACATGCCTAGGGCACCAGGTTACCTGGCTGGAAGTCAGCCAGATGTAGGGGACATAAGGTGACCCCAGAATTAGGCCATACACAGAGCTGGAGCAATGTTCTGCTTGGGTTTGAATAGCATGGCTGGAAAATTTACAAAATGGAGAACTAAATTTGTTCCTGATCCTGGATTGGGGAAAAGCCTGTCCACAGGTCACACTGAGGGGGAGGGAGATGTACTTCAGGGAGCACACCAAGGCCTCTGAGGGGGTGAAAAAGAGACTAGGGTAAAGAAGCTCCAGCAGGGTAAAACGAGGAGCCTCAGGCAGATGTCCCAGGCATGAGGTCATCTGGTTGGCTGCGGACTCCAGGGCCCAGCCATGCTCTATGCAGTGTAAAATGGGCAGGTGTGCACACACACTGTAGACTCCTGAGTGCTGCAGACAGGAGGTGAGTTCACACCATAGGTGTGAAACTAAGATATATAGAACACCAGGTGAGTGTCGGGCTGTGGAGCAAGGGGCAGGTCACAGTTCTCAGTGTCATAGTATTGAGCATACCCTCAGGCCCTTGTTGGGGGGATATATTCTAGGCTGTCACTCTACCCTAAGCCACGCCCCCATCCACTGCTGGGGGATTCTAGGCCACTATACCCAGGATCCACATGCCCCATATGCTGGATAGCTTTAGTGTCAACTTGACACACCTGGGTTGAGGGAGCCTCAGTTGGGGAATTTCCTGTATTGGACTGGCCTGTGGCCATGTCTGAGGGGCATCTTCTTGATGAGTGATGTGGGAGGGCCCAGCCCACTGTGGGTGGTGCCACCCCTGGGCATGTGGGCCTGTGTTGCATAAGAAAGCAGGCTGAGCAGGGGCCAGGGGAGCAAGCTAGTAAGCAGTGTTCCTCCATGGTCTGTGCTTTAGCTCCTGCCCCGAGTTCCTACCTTGGGCTCCCTGATGAACTGTGACCCGGGAGATGTAAGATAAATAAACCCTTTCCTCCCCAAGTTGGTAGTGGTCAGAATGTTTTGTCACAGCGATGAAGAACAAACTAGAACACCTCAGTTCCTACTGGGGGATTCTAGGCTTTCACTCTACCTCTGAGCCACACCCCAGCCCCTCACTGGGGGACTCTAGCTGTCACTCTACCCTTGAGTTGCACCCCAGGCTGCTCACTGGGGTTTCTAGGGAGGCGCTACCAGAGCCACACACCTCTAGCCCCTCATCTGACTGACGTTCCTAAGAAAAAAGAAAGTACCCAAGGATTGAGGGGAGACAGGACCTGTGGACAGTAAGTGCTTTGAGAAGAGGTGCCTATATCCTGGGACGATGACTGAGAAGAGGCCCTGTCTGACAGAGATGAACACAGCACTCCATCTTGCGGTGGCACAGGCTTCTCACTGCACCTATTTCAGGAGGTTGAGGCAAGTGGACTCCAAGTTCCAGGCCAGCCTGAGTCATTTCCGGAGATCTTGCTGAAACTAAAATAAAAGGGCCCAGCTGTAAAAGAACCTCAAAGCTCCAGGCACTAGCTCTAATCCCTAAAGGATGGGTGAGATGGTCCTCTGCAAGATTTTCCAGTGGCTTCATCGCTGAGCCATCTCTCCAGTCCAATAATTTCCTTCATATGTAAAGTTCTCCAAGAAAACAATAAAGTGGGTAAAAGATGAGAACAGGAGCCTGGAGTGATGGCACACACCTTCGATTCCAGTACTTGGAAGGCAGAGGCAGGCAGATCTCTATGAGTTCAACGTCAGCCTGGTCTACAAATGAGTTCCAGGCCAGCTGTGGCTACAGGAAGACCGTCTCAAAAAGACCAAAAAAAAAAAAGGGTGGGAGGACAAAAAGACCCAGGAAATACAAGTGACTTTTACTTTGCTTTTTCTTTTAAAAAAAATTGGGGGGCTGGAGAGATGGCTCAGCAGTTAAGAACATTGTTCTTGCAGAAGACCTGGGTTCGAATCCCAGCACCCACATGGCAGCTAACAACTGTCCGTAATTCTAGTTCAGTTCCAGGGGAACCTACATGCAGGGAACCTCAATGCTCATACACATAATTATTTTTATTTTATTTGTAAGTGTATTACTTGCATATATGTAAGTGCACTCATGTTGTGCAATTCCCACGGAGGACAAAAAAGGCTGTCGGGTCCCCTGGGACTGGAGTTATGGACAGTTGTTAACTGCCATGTGGGTGCTGGTATTCAAACCTGGGTCCTTTGCAAGAACAACCAGTGTTCTTAACTGCTGAGCCATCTCTTAGCCCCTATCCTTTCTCTTTTTTTAAAGACAGGGTCTCCCTGTAGCCCCAGCTGCCTTGGAACTCACTATACAGACAAGGCTGACCTTGATCTCACAGAGATCTACCTCCCTCTGTCTCCCAAGTGCTGGGATCAAAGGTGTGCAACACCACACCCTGACTTATTTTTATGTGTATGAGTGTTTGCCTGCATGTATATAAGTGCACCGTGCATATAATGCTCCTTCAGGCCAGAAGAGGGCGTCAGATCCCCTGGAACTGAAGTTACATAGGGTTGTGAGCCATGTGGGTGCTGGAAACCAAACCCAGGTCCTTTGCGAGATCAGTCAATGCTCTTAACTACTGTACCATCTGTCCAAACTACAAATAACCTTTTTTTGTTTTTGTGCTAGCCTGGAACTCATTATGTAGACCAGGCTGTCCTTGATCTCACAGAGATCCACCTCTGCCTTTCAAGTGCTAGGATCAAAGGCATGGGCCACCATGCCCAACTCCACAAATTAGTTTGTTTTTTTTTTTTTTTTTTTTCGGTCTTTTTGAGACAGGGTCTCCCTGTAGCTCCAGCTGTCCTGGAACTCACTATGTAGATCAGGCTGGCCTCAAACTCACAGAGATCTGCCTGCCTCTGCCTCTGCCTCCTGAGTGCTGGGATTAAAGGCTAACAGCGTGCGCCACCACGCCCAGCCTCACTTTTCCAATTTTAAAATGATTATCAATAGGAGACCCTGTCTCAAAAAGACCAGGAAAAAAAAAAAAAAAGCTGTAGAGGCTGACAAGACGGTTCAGTGGGTAAAGGTGCTTGCTGTCAAGCCATATGGTGGGAGAACTGACTCCAAAGTGTGTATGCTGACTCTAGTCTGTCATGCCAACAGTGAAGAGGCTAAGGCTGTAGTCAGTTCCAGACTAAGCTCAGCCAAAGAGAACCTGTCTCAAAAACCAAAAAAAGGCTGAGCATTCCCAACATTCCAGAGACAGAGGTAGGTGGGTCTCTGTGAGTTCAAGGACAGCCTGATCTACATAAAGAGTTCCAGGTCATCTGAGGCTACAGAGACCCTGTCTCAAAAGAAAACAAACCCCAAAAGCTCCCCAAAATCCAAAACCAACCAACACAACAACAACAAAAAAACACAAAGGCTGAGGCTGAGTGGGTAAAGTACTTGCCTAGCATGCACCAGGCCCTGGGTTCATCCCCAGCACTGCATAAGTCAGGTGTGATGGTAGACACCTGTCATTCCAGCAAGGAGGTGCAGGCAGGTGGATCAGCTATAGACCCTGTCTCAAAATAAAAAGAGGACTGGGCCTATGGCTCAGTGGGTGGAGTACTGGCCCAGCATACTGAAGTCCTGAGCTCTCTGATCAGCACAAAGCAAACCCAGATAACCAAACATCTGTTTCCAACACAGAGAAACTGGCTGACTGGGCCTGGGGAAGAGGAAGACTAGAGGATGTAGACCCAGAGATCCACCTGCCTTAGCAACCCGAGTGTTGTGATTTAAAGGTGTGCACCACCACACCAGCTCCTTTTGATTTTGTGTCTTTTTGAGATGGGTTTCCTTGTAGCCCCAGCTGTCCTGGAACTCACTATGTAGACCAGGCTGGCCTTGAACTCACAAAGACCCGCCTGCCTCTGCCTTCCAAGTGCTGGGATTAAATGCGTAAATTACTACACCACACTTCCTTTGATTTTTTGAGACAGGTATCTGCAACCCAGGCCGGCATGGAATTCGTGGCAATACTCCTGCCCCCATCTCTTGAGTGCTAGGATGACAGGCTGGGCCACCAGGCTGGTCTTCCTTATTGTATTGGTGGAAACATTTTGTGCCACTGTATGCAGCAGCTTTGACTCACTGCACAGAGCTCAGTGTGGAGTCCAGCACTGGGACCAAGGGCGCTCTAATGGCGCCAAGCGTGGAACTTTAGGGCTTGGCCGGACGGAGCGCTGGGCAAGGGGACAGGCGGAGACAGGGAGGAAGAAACCCTGCGGTGGGGCTGGGGAGGAAGGCAGATACGATGGGAAGCAAGCCGGGCTGGGAAGAAGCTCCAGCATATGCAGATGGAAAGGGAGTCAGAGCGACCTGCACTCACGTTATTTCCGCCCGCTTGGTGGGGGGGAGACACAGCCACACCCCAGTATCTTCCCTCTGCCCCCAAAGGTACCACTGGCCACTTTTAAAGGGCCCTCAGGCTGAGACCAGAAAAGGGCAGCACAGGATGACAGGCCCTTCTCCACCCCAGGGTCAAAGGGAGGGCACCTTGTCCTGACTGCAGGGCACACTGTCCCGGGAGGCTCATGGGGGGGCGGGGGCACAGGAGCTTCCTGCTTTTTATGGGGCAGCCTCAGTTTCCCCGTTCAAACAGTGGGCAGCCAAGCCAGTGTTCTTGGGTCTATCCAGCCCAGCACCTGGGGTGGAGTCCACAGTCCAAGCTCCCGCAGAGCAGTCTGTGCCCACCAGGCACAAGGCACATGCCCCCCAGACCCGCCCTGGAGTCGGGGTGCAACCCCTGTTGGGGAGATCCTGAGGTCTTCCTCCACTCACAAACCCCATACGCAGCAGGTGCAGGCTGGGCAGGGCTCCCCCAGGCCCCAGGAGGACGCACCCGAGGCAGCCAGGGTAACTAAAATCTTAAACCTTTAATGCGTTCCCTCTCTTTCCTTCTCTTGGCTTCCCCGAGGAGGAGAGGGGTCACTGCAGCCTGGTCGGTCCAGCTGGGAGGGTCCTGGCTCGGGGTCACATGCAGCCCCCGCTGAGGTTCAGGCCTAAGCGCGCTGGCTGGGCAGCTCCTGGGAGATGAAGTGGCGCAGGCGCTCCAGGTACTGGCTGTACAGTTCAATGTCGTTGTGCCCGGCGCCCTCCACCCACAGTGGCTCCACGGCCTTTGGACAGCGCTCGTACAGCGCCAGCCCGTGGGAGAAGTCGATCACCTCGTCTTCCGTGCCGTGGATGATGAGTACCGGAGACGAGATCTTGGACACCTTCTCAATGCTATGGGAGAGGAGTGTGAAGTCTGGCCCCGCCCTCCAGGCCCAGGCCCCGCCCCAGGCCCCCGCCCCATACTCACTTGGGGAAAGCATCAAAGCAGTAGGTTTTCTTGGTATCTGGGAAGGCCACGCGCATGCCCGAGGTGAGTGGCGAGTGCAGGACCACGGCTGCGCACTCGTAGCGTGAGGCCAGATCCACCGTGGGCACCGTGCCGATGCTCTGGCCATACAGGATGATGCTGTCCGGGCTGATGCCATACCTGGCAGACAGCAGAGCCAGGGTCAACAGCCCCAGGGTAACCTAGCTCCAACCACACACAGCACAGCTAGGGTGATGGGTGCCGAAGCCAGGCGGGCTTCCTCAGGATCAAAAATTCCCTTCCTTCCAGCCCTGCCTCCCCACCCCTTTGGGACTCGGGGAATTTAGGAAGCTGTGTCCCTAGATGTGTGGATGTATCAGCCCAGTTTGAGCTCCCCTGAGTCCCTTGTGCCCAATTAAAGTTTCAGCACAACAGGCTAAGGCTGGTATGTAGTTGTAGGAGTCCTGGGAGCCTGCCCAGCTCCCATACCTCCCTCCGAACCCAGCAGATCAGTGAGGTTCCTGGCACCCCTGTGCTGGTTCCCACCAGCAGGGGTTAGACCACCCTGTACTGAGCCACTTGTACTGCTTCTGACCCCTGGCTAAGATCCACCAGCTCTACCTGGGCCTGCCTGGCGATGCAGCCCCTACTGCAGCCACTCAGCACCATTCCCAGTTCAGCTGAGATTTGACTATCACAGGGGAACCCAGACCTCTTCCCTCCTCCTCTCCAGACTCTCAGGCCTGTGGCCCATTCTCCCACTTCTCCTCTCAGCTGTGCGGAGGGGGGACAGTGCGGTGGGCAGGACAGATGGACAGAGCTCAGAACCCACAGCACACAACCAAGTGACTCTGCAGGACCCTGACAGTATGGACAAGAGGGGGTAAACAGGAGGCAGGGTGTTCAGCCAGGTCCCCAGTGCCAGCACCAGTGGGGCCAGGGGACCCAGTGCCCTGGGCTGCACAGAGCTGCCTGGAGCATCTCCAAGGCAACCAGGGTCCCCACCTCCCCAGGGCTGTCAACTTCCCAGTGCCATACTAAGGCTCTGATGGGAGCAGGAGGGGCTGTCTCCAGGACAAAGGGTGGACAGGACAGCCTCTTCACCTTAAGGAGCCAGTGCAAGGCACAAATGGGGTGGCTCAGAATCTGGATGATCAGGAAGGCAGGGTGTGGGCAGAGTGGCCTCCAGGCTAAGGTCTTGAGTGCAGACTGGGCACCCAGACCCATTGACCCCAGCCAACCTGGACATCAAGCTGCTGACAGAAGCCTTAGGCCCAGATGAAAGTCCTTCAGCCCCTGCCCCAGAGCAAGCAGAGAGGACTGCAGAGTCCCAGCATCCCTGGCCCTCAGCTCCCAGGGCTGTCACCTGGTACGCAGGGCCTGCCAGGCTGCATCAATGTCTGCGTAGAGGTTCTTCTCCGAGGGCCGACCCGAGCTGATGCCATAGCCAGAATAGTCATAGGAGAAGATGTTGCAGCCGATGCGTGTGCCCAGGCCCACATAGAAGCTGCACATCTGGCCCAGGTCCACCGCATTACCGTGTGAGAAGAGCACCGTGTACCTGGGGTGCAGTTCAGGGGCAGGGATACAGGCTGACTGTCCACTCCCCAGCTAGTAGCTCTTATTGCCTCAGCCCCTGGAATGGCCCAGCTCCATCTCTAGGCTCCCATAGGGAAGGGTGTGTTGGCTGCAAACCCAGGCCAGACAGCCCTGTGCCCCAGGGGTATGGTCAGCAGGAAGGTCTTAGTTTCCTATCTGAAGGGGACACCAGGATAGACGGAGGTGGACCTATAGTCTGGCTCTAATTGCAGCAACCACTGCATCTGGCAACACTCCCACTGGTCCTAGGAACCACCAAGCAAGACCATCTACTGCTAGGGACAGCTGTTCCCCATCCCTGGCCCTCAGCAAATGCGTAAGATCCATCCTGTTACCAGTCTATCTATAGCCATATCATGGGGCCTACAACCAAACAAGGGCCTGTGCTAGGTCAAGGCCCAGGCTAGCTCTGTGGAGGAGGTGACTTCCAGTTTGCCCTTTGGACTCCAGTCAACACTTGGGAAGTCTGGTGGAGACCTGGAGACCAGGGTGGGGTAGTGACTAAGGTGCTGCATAGCCTATTCTAGAGTCTGCCCTAGGGTTTCCTGTCCTCTGGGAGGGAGGGCAGTGTGGCACCCATCCACCCCTGCCCTGACCCCTGGGGTCCCCGTGGCCACGCCCCGGCTCACCTGGCCCCGGGCACGCAGCGCACATACATGCAAGCAATGCGGTTACCGCGTGCGCTCTTGGTCAAGAAGACTTCGATGGTGTCCAGCTCGCGCTGACCGTACTGGAAGTCAGCGCGTTCTGTCAGATGGATCTTCCAGCGCCCTGGGGTGGCCGCTGAGGTCCGCGGGGGTCCCGAGGGGGCGGCGCCGGCCCCGCCAGATCCTGGCTCAGGTTCGGGTACCAGCGAATAGGTTGACTCGGGAGGCAGGAAGGCGAGCTTGGCGGCGATGCGGCCAGGGCAGGGCGGGCAGCAAAAGAGGCAGCAGAGCTCACTCACCGACAGGCCGTTCATGGCGGGCGCCGGGCCCGCGCAGGGCTAGGGGTGGGGGGGCTGGGATGCTCCAAGGCTCGTGGGCCGCACACCTCAGCCCCGTTAGGAAGCCGCGGCCCGGCCCCATCGCGGTCCAACGCCAGTCCCCAGGAGCCTGGCAGCCACAGGGCTCCATGTGGTGCAGTGGGGAACCCTGCGGGGGGGGGGGGCGGTCACGAACATGTGGGTTTCCTGCAGGGTCAGTGGGAAACCCTGTGGGGGACACCAGAATGGGGGTTCCCTGCAAGGTACCTAGACAGAGAGGGAGGCTGTCCCCACATCCATGGTCTATGGTAGTTCTCTAGGCTGGCCCACAGGCCAGGTCCACCCCGCACAACAGGAAAGAGTCCCAACACCCCTCTTCAGCCTCTTATCCCCAATTCCTGCCATGTATGCCCTACCCAGCCCTCAACAGCACCCATCTCTCACCCCCAGATCTCTACAGGGACCCTTCTTCCTGCATTCTTCAAGGTCCTCTCAGCCAGGGGCAGGTAACTCAGGAAGCCCTAGGTGTGGAACTAAAGTGACCCAAAGGCTCCCAGGCTCCCACACAGAGGTACAAGGATCACAGGGTCTTGTACCCTTCTTGTCTACCCTTCTTGTAGAAAGAAGCCAGGGGAGGAAGCAGACACAAAGGCCAGGAACAAAGGCCAGATGCATATCAGACTCAGGGCCCCACTGGCTAAGACAAGCTCCCACCTGTGTTTAGGGCCCTGCCAATGTCATGAGGTCAGGAAATGTGTTCAACTGACATGGACTGGGTGGCCAGAGCCACATGCCCTGTCTACCAAGCTGCCCAATGGACAAAGACCATTCCAGAAAAGCCACTGATGAGGCCTACCCTCACCACCCTGTGGGAGGGCAGCAACATGCACACCTTGGTTTCCCCAGGACACCCATACACACCGATGCTGGGTCACAGCATGTTAAAACCATGGGGCCAGAGGGACACGTGGCATGCTAGCAACTGTGAGCCCATGGATTGGGGAGAGCTATGTCCAGGTCATAGCGATTCAAGGGACAGGGAAAGGCACTGTGACAACCAGGGCAGGTATAAAGATGATAAGGAGTCCCTAATCCTAGGTGGCAGCTCTCAGGTGGAAGGGAGCCTGTCCCCAAGGGACACAGGCCATGTCTGGGGACCTGTAGCTGTCATAACTGGGTATGTACCTGGTATGGAGTGGGTGGAGGCCAGGGATTCTACCTAGTACTCTGCACTGCAAGACCCAGAATGGCCCCACCAGAGAATAACCCTACCCCAAGTGTCCACAATGTCAAAAGTCAGCTTCACATACGCTCAGGACTCACACACCTGATTCCGGAGGACTTGGGGCGGGGGTTCTGCAGTCTAGGAGGAAAAAAGTTCTTGGCCACCTGAAGATAATAAGGTAGGACAAGGCCCCACTACCAAAGCCATAAAAAAGGCTGTCATCACTGACAACTCCTCTGCCCTCCAGTCCCTTCCCAGGAATCCCTAGACTGGCTGGCTCCACCCACTAACCCCAGCTTCACCTTTTCCCTACTGTACTCCAGCCTTCCTGTCTGACTCTCACCCCAGACACCTTCATCCCTCACCTGGAAGGTCCCCCCAACTACCCTGAGACCCTTTTCTGCAGCACACACTGGAGGCCCTACCTCCCTTTTGGGGGTGTCCTCACTCTCCCTAGCCACAGCCTATCAGGTATACAGATGGGCTCAGCCAACCTCCTGGGTCTCATCTTGCAGTGGGTTTAGCAGACAAGACACACAGCCCCCTTGCAAGTAGGGGGTTTCAGTTTCCCTCCTGAATCGGCCAGTGCTTTATGTCAGCTGCCTCTGCGAATTCTAGATACATATGCAGCATACCTTTCTACATTTAACCACACAGGAAGGATCCCTAAGTGCCTGCTTTCATTCAATGACTGTTTGCTGAGTGGCCAGAGGTAAAGATTAAGTCACAGGGAAAAAAGATGTAAGCCATCCTGGATCTGCCATCGTTAACAGGGAAGGGACATACAGCACATTGGACCTTATGTCACAGATGATCTGAGTGGCACATAAGACAATGTCATTCCCAGCACCTAGAAACCCAAGTACCATCACCACAACCAAGAACCAGGCCCTGGGTTTAAAAATCAACCAGGCTACTGTAAAGGCTCTTGGACAACCTACATGACTGCTTTGGAGGTTAAGTCTACCCCAGCCAGTTACAGGGGGGAGGGAACCAGCTTAGAGGAAGCACAGGCTGAGGTCAAAGAAAGTAGCCAGAGGGGTGTGATGGCACAGGCCTTTAACCCTAGCACTTAGGAGGCAGAGGCAGGTAGATTTCTCTTGAGTTCAAGGCCATCCTGGGCTACGTAGTGAGTTCCAGAAGAGCTGGGGCTAGAGAAACCCTGTCACAAAACACACACACACACACACACACACACACACACACACACACCCCAAAGAGCCAGGAGAAGGGCCAAAGAGAGGGCTCAGCAAGTAAAGGTGCTTCCTACCAAGCTTAACATCCTGAGTTCGATCCCAGGGACCCAATGGTGAAAGCAGAGAAGTGACTACAGCAAGCTGTGCGTACAAGCGCGGGCGCGCACGCACACACTAAACGTAAAAAGGAAAGTAGCCAGTTAACAGGATGAGACAAGTAACAGGATGGGACAAGTATCAGTGTTCCTCATAAACCTCTGGATGTGGCAGAGGTTTGGGGATAACTGCGGCTGCCAGCTAAGGCAGCGCAAGCAAGAAAAGGGGGCAAGGGCCAGGTCAGGCTGCACCTTCCCCTGCAGAGTGCGGGGAGCCGCGAAGCGCTGCTGGAGTCCCAGCTGGCCCGAGCCGCCTGCGGATGTGGGAGCCGGGATGATGGAGGGGAGGCTCTGTGGCGGCGGGGCCCGGAGCGCGGCCAGGTTCGCCAGGTCCTCCCGGAACGGAGTGATCGCCCGGGATAGCAGCACGGAGCTGGGCCGCAGGACCGTAGTGCCGCCCGCTGCCGCCCCGAGGAGCAGGGCCCTCGACCCGGATCCCGGCCCCGGCGCGCACTCACCGCTGCCCGCGCCCGCAGGCCCCCGGGCCGTGGTCCATGGCTCCAGGCCGCCCGCCCGCCCGTCCGTCTGTCCCTCAGGACCCCGGCCCAGCGGCCTGAAACACCGCTGCAACCGCAGCTACCCCGCGGGTGGAAGTGAGCCTCTCTCCTAACACCGCCCCGGAAATGACGAAGAGAGGTTGCTAGTACAAAGGGGCAGCCAGAGACTTGGGGGCGGGGCCTGGGCTGGTGGGAAGCGAATTCTGAGTTGGTGAAAGGGAGGGGCCGGGGTGAGGAGTGGCCTGGTCTGGGGCGGGGCCTCTGCGAGACCGGGCCTAGACCAAGAGACTGGGACACCGCTGGGGACGGGGTCTCTAGGAGGCGGGGTTTGGACAGAGGGCGTACCATGGGCTGGGGACCGAGCCTCTGTGAGGCGAAACACGGATGTACGGGAGTAGACTAGGGGCGGAGCCTCGGCGAGGCAGGGCCTGGGCAGAGGGAGGGGCTGGGGTGGGGCGGGGCCACGGGTGAAGAGACATTGGTTCTGGGGTCCGAGCAACAGGAGAAGCTGGGTCAGGAGCCCGGCCACCTGGGAAGAGAAGGATTATGGGGGGTGGGGGCTCTTCTGGGGGCGGAGCCATGGTTGCACTAGATTCAGCGTTCTAGTTTGGTGCCTAGAATGAGCGCAGGGCAGGGTTAAAGCGCAGCAGGATTGTAAGGGGTCTGGGCCTCTGGGGTTTAATTGGCCTAGGGGCAGGTTCTAATGTGCAGGCCGGACTTGGGTTGGGGGCAGGGTAAAGCTGAGAGCATTGGTCTGGAATCAAAGCCTGGTCTGATAAGGGACCAAGGCTGGACAGGAGCAGTTTGGTCTAGGGATGGGGCCTAAAATAGGCAGAATCTAGTTAAGTGGGCAGGGTCTGCACTCCCAGTTGATTTTTTCAAATGAGACTCCTCAATTTTTTTTTTCCAACTGCGCTTGCCCCATGTCTCTCCGTGGGATTTTTTAATTACATGTATTCATTTGTGTGTATGTAGTGGACATTGCTGTACCACTGTGCATGTAAGGAGGTCAGAAAACAAGTAGTCAGTTATTCTTTTCACCATGTGGATGCCCATGATTGAACTCAGGTCGTCAGGAATGGAGGCAAGCCTCTGTACACACTCACCAGGCTCACCAGCCCTAATTTTTTTGTTTTTGAGACAAGATCCTATTCTGTAGCCAAGATTGACCTAGAACTCCCTATGTACCAAGCCTGGCCCTCCAATTCACAGCAATCCTTCCTGCCTCAGCCACCAAATTATTAGAACAGACATGATCCAGTATTTCCAGCTGAGTGAAATTATTTGGTGGGGGGGTGTGGGGACAGCCTGTCATATGACCCAGGCTGACACTGAACTCCTTGATCCTCTTGCCTCAGCTTCCTGAGTGCTGGCATTATGGGTGTGCAGCATCACACACAACTTTATATTTAATGCCCTATAAAAATATATCATGGGGTCAGGCATGGTGGCACACACCTTTAATCCCAGCACTCAGGAGGCAGAGGAGGCGGATCTCTGTGAGTTCGAGGCCAACCTGGTCTACAAAGTGAGTTCCAGGTCAGTTTGGGCTGTCTCAAAAAAAAAAAAAAAAAAAAAAAAAAAAAAAAAAAAAAAAATATATATTTAATTTTAATTATATAATTTTAAGAAAATATATATACATATATATATATGTATATATATATATATAATTTCATGGGACTGGAGAGCTAGTAGATCACAACCATCTGTGACTCTCCTTCTAGGGATCTTATGCCCTCTTCTGGCCTATGAGGGCATTGCACACACATGATGGACTTGCATACATGCAAGGAAAAATACTCCTATTCATAAAAATAAATTTTAAAAATGTTTTAAATGTATCATACATTAGGACAGAGAGATGGCTCAGTGGGAAAGCCTGAGGACCTGAGTTCAAACCGTGGAGCCAACATATTAGAAGGAGAAAAGAGAATCTCAGAAGCTGTCCTCTAACTTCCTCTTGTGTAGGAATATCTTCAATGATGAGCCACTCCATCTTGAAGGAAAATTCATTAAGACATGAGAACTAAGACCCAGGATATTCATGGGGACTGGACTCCCCATCCTGCAAGAACTAGAGGTTAAGCTCAGGAAACAACAGCTTCAGGAAGCCCCTGAAACTAAACAGGTCACCAGGCCCCTCTCTCCCCAGGTGATTGGAAGACCTAAGGACTGCTGAGGGCCACTCTCAAACCATAGCTGCCTGGAAGAGGCTCAGATCAACTGAGCTACCTGGAAGGGACACAGAGACACATTCCAACCCTGTGTATGCAGACCCTGGAGTGAGCTCCCGGTTTCCTGAGGTATCACTCATGCCAGAGTGAGCTTTGGGAAGATTCAGTTGTCTGTGAGACATTTCTGCTCCTGCAAGTAACTCACCTAGACTCCTGTAAGGAACCCCAATAAATTCATTGGTTTAACAAGCTGGACTTGGGTGGTATCCTTACTTTGGTCTCTTGTTAGTTCCCTAACTGGGGTGAATAAACCTGTGCTGCTGTCTCCCTAGGAATATTCTCAAAAAACTCCACTAACATACTTGTGGATACACATAGACACTAAATAAATATAAATAACTAAATAACTAATAAACTAATGGAGACCAGCAAGATGCCTTAGTGGGTAAAAGCACCTGTCACCAAGCCCCATAATGACTTGAGATCGGTCTCCCAAACTGGGATCCAGGAAGGACAAAACAACTCCCCCCAAAACGTCTTGAACACACACACACACAGACACAGACACACACACACACAAACTAACAAAAAATATTACATGTAATTAAAAAAATTTGGGGCCAGAGAGATGGCTCAGCGATTAAGAGCACTGACTGCTCTTGCAGAGGACCTGGGTTCAATTCCCAGCACCCACATGGTGGCTACAAACCATCCTTAACTCCAGTTCTAGGGGAATCCGAAGCCCTCTTCTGACCTCCATGGCATTGCACGACATGGATGCACTCACATACATGCAAGCAATCTCATACACATAAAATAAAAATAATAAATATTTTTTAAAAATTTGAAGTCTGGGGGTCAGGCATGGTGGCACACACCCTTAATCCCAGCACTTGGGAGGCAGAGGTAGGTGGATCTCTGTGAGTTCGAAGCTAGCCTGGTCTACATAGCGAGTTCCAGGTCAGCTGTGGCTACAGGGAGACCCTGTCTCAAAAAGACCAAAAAAAAAAAAATTTAAAGTCTGGAATAATGTTGCACAACTTTAATATCACACTGGGGAGGCAGAAGCAGGTGAATCTCTGTGAGATTGAGTCTAGCCTGGTCTACATATTGAGTTTCAGGCTAGCTGAGGTTGCAAGGAGATTCTGTCCCCATCTGTCTTAGTTTGTTCTTCATTGCTGTGACAAAACACTCTGACCAGTACCAACTTGAGGAGGAAAGGGTTTATTTGGCTTACATCTCCCAGGTTGCACACAGTTCATCAGGGAGCCCAAGGTAGGAACTCAGGGCAGGAACCTGGAGGCAGGAGCTGGAGCACAGGCCATGGAGGAATGCTGCTTACAGGCTTGCTCTCCTGGCCCCTGCTCAGCCTGCTTTCTTATGCAACACAGGCCCACCTGCCCAGGGGTGGCACCACCCACAGTGGGCTGGGCCCTCCCACATCACTCATCAAGAAGATGCCCCTCAGACATGGCCACAGGCCAGTCCAATAGAGGCAATTCCCCGATTGAGGCTCCCTCAACCCAGGTGTGTCAAGTTGACACTAAAGCTACCCAGCACACCATCTCAAAAAAAAATTGAAAATAGGGCCAGGTGCATCTTTAATCCCAGCACTCAGGAGGCAGAGGCCAGCCTGGTCTACATAGTGAATTCCAGGTCAGCCAGGGCTCTATAACCTTGTCTCAAAAGAAAAACAGCCAGGTGTGGTGGTGCACACCTTTAATCCCAGTGCTGGGGAGGCAGAGGCAGGTCAATCTCTGTGAGTTCAAGGCCAGCCTGGTCTACATAGTGAATTCCAGGCCAGCTGGGACTACAGGGAGACCCTATCTCAAAAAGACCCCCAGAAAAGAAAACAAAACAAAATTTAAAATAGGAAGGCTGGAGAGCAGGCTCAGTGCTTAAAAGAGCACTGTCTGCTGTTACAGAGGACCCAGGTTTGGTTCCCAGCACCCAGAAGGTGGCTAACAACCATCCTTAACTCATTCCAGGAGATCCAACGCATTCTTCTGACCTCCACACTGACATACATGCAGGTCTAAGAAACATTAAATATTAGTCTTTTCTTTCAAACCCTGTCAAACTTTGTTTTTGATGAGGAATTCTAATTTTTTTTTTTGTCTTTTTTGAGACAGGGTCTCCTTGTAGCCCCAGCTGTCCTGGAATTCACTATGTAGACCAGGCTGGCCTCGAACTCACAAAGATCTGCCAGCCTCTGCCTCCCAAGTGCTGGGATTAAAGGCGTGCGCCACCACGCCCAGCCTAATTTTTTTCACCTGTAAGACTTCTGGGTTTTTTTGTTTGTTTGTTTGTTTGTTTTTTATGTGTATGCATGTTTTGCCTGCAAGTAGGTAAGACACTTCTGTTTAAGAGAAGGCCCTCAAGCATCCCTGGACCTGACAGGCTGGGCCAGTGTAGCTCTCCCCCTCCTTCCATTGCTCTGGGTTTTTTTTTTTTTTTTTTTTTTTTTTCTTGAGACAGAATCTCACTCTGTAGGCCAGGCTATCCTGGAACTCACTATGTAGACCAGGCTGGCCTTGAACTCACAGAGATTTACTTCTTTTCCCTCCCAAGTGCTGGGACTAAAGTCCTCCCTCACCACACCTTAATGAAACTGAATGAATGATTTTTAAACTCCACCCCAGCACTGTAGATAGCCAATGTCTGCACTGTCCCCTCCTCCACTCCCCAGAGATGAGCTGGGGCTACAGGGACTGTCCCCTCCACAGGGCTTTGTCTGCCAGCTCTGCCTCCACACCCAGGGCTATCCTGGTCTACCCCTTGCCAAAGCTGTTCCTTAAGCCTCCTAGCACCTGTACAAAGGTCAATTAAGCTGTTGGTCTCTGCTCCCTAGTCTGGTGATTTCCTCCAGGACCATGTCTGTTCCCAGCCCCCTTCCTTCAAACCCCTGTATTCCTCCAGGGCACTCCACCCAGATCTCCGAAGAGCCAGGGCTGGTCCAGCCAGAAAGCCCAGCTCAGCCTGGAGTGATTCCTTGGGGGATTAAAGTTGACATTATGCAGGGGGCCACAGAAGAGTTGGGATGGGTCTCAGCTCCCCACTAAAGTGTGTGTCCTGCCCCCTCCCCTCACAAAGTTCCCCCACCTACTTTGTTCCCCTGCTTTGTACAATGAAAAGCCAATGTTAGAACTGGATACAGCTTCTCACATGGAGGTAGACACAGGAGGATCTCTGCCAGTTCAATGCCAGTTAGAACTATCTACGAAGACCTTATCTTGAAAATAAAATAAAGGTCTGGGTATGGTGGCACATGCCTTTAATCCCAGGACTCAGGAGGCAGAGGCAGGCAGATCTCTATGAGTTCAAGGCCAGCCTGGTCTACGTAGTGAGTTCTGAAAAATAAATAAATAAATATATAAATAAATAAAGTAAATAGGTAAATAAATAAATAAACAAACAAAAAAACAAGGGGCTGGAGAGATGGCTCAGTGGTTAACTGACTGGTCTTGGAGTGTAGGACCCTGAGACCCTCTTCATTCACCCACTACCCCCCAATCCCTCCAGACCTCCACTAATTGCTCTTTTAGCTTCTGTAAAAATGCTTGGCTGTTGCTTTAGACATGCCTAGACATGCCTAGACATGCCTTGGCATGCCCACCTGCTGCTCCCCCCCACTTCCAGGAAACTATAGATTAAGCAAGCCCGGGCATGAAAACTGCCCTATAAGGTAAAAATAGAGACTCCTGGCCCCACAGATAACAGTCAGCGCATTCCACAGCCCTGAGAACAGCACCCACCAATAAGAAACCTCCAAGGCTACATCCTATACATCCAATCAGCTTAAAAGTATTTTGGCGCTGGCAGGCTTCTTGGACCAACCACGATGTGACACTGTTATTCCCCTCCTCCCTTTGTCTATAACCTATAAAAAGCCCCTTCTTCCCTCGCCCTGGGCTCTCAGCACCTATTCGTTGAGTTGGTGAGGTCTGAGAGCCCCAGTTTAAGCCCAAATAAACCATAAACCTTTGCTTTTGCATTTTGGTGTGTTGGGTCCTTGGTGGTCTTTTTGGGGTCCAGTGGATGAGGTACAACAGGAGAAGACCTGGGATCGATTCCCAGCACCCACATGGCAGCTAACAACTGTCTGTAACTCCAGTTCCAAGGGATCCAACAGCCTCTTCTGTCCTCCAAGGGCATTGCAGGCCATGGGTGCACTTACCTACATGCAAGCATAACACTCATACACATAAAATAAAAATAATAAATAAAATATAATTAATTAATTAAACAAAAAATCTCCAGTTATGATTGGACATATCTTTTTTTTTTTTTTTTTTGATCTTTTTGGGACAGTTGCACACATCTTTAATCCCAGCACTCAGGACGCAGAGGCAGGAGGATCTTTGTGAGATTGAGGCCAGCCTGGGCTATGCAGTGAATTCCAGGTCAGCTGGAGCTACAGGGAGATCGAGTCTCAAAACAAAGCAGAAAAAGAAAACCAAAACTAACAAAGGGGTGACGGGGAGAGAGCAGAACGTAAAGATGCTCTCAGCATAGTCTGACAATCTGAGTTTAATCCCAGTTTGCTCCCACCAGTTGTCCTCTGACTGCTAAACCCACGTTGTGGTATGTGCATACCTAACCCACATTCCTAACACACACAAAATAAATTTAAAAATCCTGCCAGGTGCAGTGGTGCACGCCTCTGATCCCAGCACTTGGGAGGCAGAGGCAGGCAGATCTCTGTGAGTTCAAGGCCAGCCTGGTCTACATAGTGAGTTCCAGGACAGCTGGGGCTACAGGGAGACCCTGTCTCAAAAAGACCATTAAAAAAAAAAAATCCACTACTGGGGGACTAGAGTGATGGCTCACTGGTTAAGAGCACTGACTGCTCTTGCTGAGGACTCAGGTTCAATTCCCAGCATTCCACATGGTGGCTAACAACCATCTTTAACTCCAGTTCCAGGAGATCCAAAGTCCTCTTCTGGATACCATGGGCACTGCACACATGTGGTGTATTTACTTACATATATGCAGGTAAAACACTCATACACATAAAATAAAAATAAATAAATATTAAAAAACTGCTAGCTGGGCGTGGTGGCACATGCCTTTAATCCCAGCATTCAGGAGGCAGAGGCAGGCAGATCTCTGTGAGTTCAAGGCCAGCCTGTTCTACATAGTGGTTCCAGGACAGCCGGGGTTACAGGGAGACCCTGTCTCAAAAAGACCAAAAACAAAAAACAAAAAAACTGCTTAGGGTATTGGCACACACCTGTGATTCCAGCGCTCAGGGGGCAGAGACAGGCGGATTTCTGTGAATTCCAGGCCAGCCTGGTCTACATAGAGAGTTCTAGGCTAGCCAGGGCTAAATAGTGAGATTCTGTTTCTAAAAAAAAGAGCAGAAAACATCCACAGAATTAACAAATGTTCACAAAACTGAAGAGGGGAGGGCTGGTGGGGGAGCCAACTTTGTAGACTGAGAAAGGATTGTTTGCCCACAAACCCCCTTGCTCAGAAGACATAATAGTCTGTGATCACTTGACAGATAGTCTACTATCTGATGTTTGAAAGGGGTCCCCATAGTTTCTGCCTCTCCCCTCGTTTTTTTGTTTTTTAGACTGGGTATCAGGTATCATGTAGCCCTGGCTGGCCTGAAACTTGTTATGTAGCCAAGGATCACCTTCCTAGTGCTGAGTTGACATGTGTGTTACCACTTGGTTTATGTGGTACTGGGGATGAACCCAGGGCCTCAGGCATCCTAGGCGAGAACACTTCCCACTGAGCTACAAGCACTCTACCCACTGAGCTATGAGCACTCTACTCACTGAGCTATGTGTTACTGTGGATGAGCCCAGGATCTTATGCATGCTAGATTAGAGCAATGTGCCCACTGAACTATAAGCACTCTACCAACTGAGCTACAGATCCAGCCTTTTTTATTTTCTTTTGAGACAATGTCTCACTATATGACCCACGATGGCCTCAAATTGGTGATCCTCCTGCCTCAGCCCAGGGTGTTGGGATCACAAGCATGAATCTCCTGTGCCTAGCTTTCCTGTGCCTTCATGAAAAGCTAGTTCCAAATTTCAAGGGGAGAGAACCAGAGCCTGAGCCACAGCCACAGAGAGGAAGAGAGGGAGAGGGATAGATAGATAAAGGCCTCAAACAAGCCAGGAAGTGGTTCCTGTAGAAAGAAGGCAGGAAGTGGGGGCATCTTAAAATAGCACCAGGGCAAGCTGAGCAGAGGTGGAGTTCAGGTGGCCACTGGACCAGAGAGGAGGAAGGCAGCAACTCCCCCAGATGTGTTTCTTAAACCCAGGCCCTCTTGTCCCTATGTTCTTTTTAATTTAATTTTTTTGGCTTTTTGAGCAGGGTCTCCCTGTAGCTCCAGCTGTCCTGGAACTCACTATGTAGACCAGGCTGGCCTTGAACTCATAGAGATCCGCCTGCCTCTGTCTCCTGAGTGCTGGGATTAAAGGCATGCGCCACCACACCCGGCCAATCTTCTCCTTTTAAAAAAATTTTTTAAATTTATTTTTACATGTATGAATGCACTGCCTGCATGTGTGTTAGTGCACCCATGTCATATGATGCCCAAGGAGGACAGAAAGGGTATTGGATCCCCTGGAACCAGAGTTATAACAGTTGTTAGCTGCCTTGTGGGTGCTGGGATTCGAACTTGGGTCTTCTGCAAGAATAGTCAGTGCTGTTAATCGCTGAGCCATTGAACCACCTCTCCAGCCCAGCTGTCCTCTCTTTTGGTCATCAAACAGAAGGTCTTGGAACTGGAGATCCGGCTCAGTGGTTAAGAGCACTGACTGCTCTTCCAGAGGACCTGGGTTTCGTTCCCAGCACCCACATAGTGGTTAACAAGTGTCAGTAACTCCAGTTCTAGGGGTTCTAATACCTTCTTCTGGCCTCTGCAGCATTGCACCACAAGGTTATTCAGTTATATATATTAATACAAAACACAGTCATACACACAAAAATATTTAAGAAACAAAAACAGGGGCTGGAGAAGTGGTTAAGGGTTGTTAAGAGAATCTGCTATTTTTCCAGAGGACCTGGTTCAATTCTGAGCACCCACATGGCAGGTCTGTCACCCTCTTCCAGCCTTTGGGGACACTGCACACATACCAGTATACATACAGTCAATCAAACACTTGTACAAATAAAAATAAATCTGCCAGGGGTGGTGGTACACACCTTTGATCCCAGCACAGGGGAGGTAGACACAGGTAGATCTCTGTAAGTTCAAAGGCCACCCTGGTCTACATAGGGAGTTCAGGCCGGCTGGAGCTACAGGGAAACCCTGTCTCAAAAAGCCCTCCCCCCCAAAAAAAATATCTAAAACAAAACAAAACAAAACCCCAAGGCTCCTGAAGTATAAATAAATACCACTGAACCACACTCCCAGTCCCTCACTGGGGGACTCTAGGCTGTCACTCTACCTTGAGCCATGCACCTGAGCTACAGAGAGTGAGACCCTGTCTCCAACAGAAAAAGAGTGGGCTGGAGAATTGACTCCGTGGTTAAGCACTTGTAGTAAGCCAGGCATGGTGGTGCAAGTCTTTAATCGTAGCACTGGAGAGGCAAAGGGAGGAGGATCTCTGCGAATTACAGACCAGCTTGGTCTACATAGGAAACTCCAGGTCCTCTGGGGCTACAGGGAGACATTGTCTCAAAATACATTATAAAACAAAAAGCTGCCCAGGCATGGTGGAACACACCTTTAATCCCAGTACTTGGGTGGCAGAGGCAGGTAGATCTTTGTGAGTTTGAGGCCAGCCTGGTCTACATAGTGAGTTCCAGGACAGCTGGGGCTACAGGTAGACCCTGTCTCAAAAAGAACAAAAAATAAATAAATAAATAAATAAATAAATAGAAATAAAACAAAAAAGAGAATGGACTGCTCTTGAAGAGAACTAGAGTTTGCTTCCCAGCTCCCACTTCAAGCAGCTTACAACCACCTACAACAGCAGCTTCTGAAGATCCAATCACATCTTCTGCACAGGCCTGTGAACATAAACACACAGAGACCCAGACACATACACACAAATCTAGGAAGTACAGTCCTGACCTAGAATCCCCCAGTGAGGGACTGGGGACATGGCTCAGGGGTAGAGTGCCAGCCTAGAAACCCTCAGTGAGGGGCTGGGGGCGTGGCTTTGTGGTGAGAGATTCCCTAGCAATTTTGGGACCCTGAATTCCATCTGCATTTAAGTCAAAATAAAGAAATAGGGGCTGGAGAGATGGCTCAGTGGTTAAGAGCACTGACTGTTCTTGCAGAAGACCCAGGTTCGAATCCCAGCACCCACATGGCAGCCAAAAACTGTCCATAACGCCAGTTCCAGGGGATCCAACAGCCAGCCAAAAACTGTCCATAACGCCAGTTCCAGGGGATCCAACAGCCTCTTCTGTTAACTCCGTGGGCATTGCACAACAAGGGTGCACTTACCTACATGCAGGCAATACACTCATACACATAAAAAATAAAAATAGCCAGGCATGGTGGCACACTTGGAAGGCAGAGGCAGGTGGGTATCTTTGAGTTCAAGGCCAGCCTGGTCTATATAGTGAGTTCCAAGACAGCTGGGGCTACAGGGAGATCCTGTCTCAAAAAGTCCAAAAAATAAAAAAATAATAAAAATAATAAATAAAATATTTTAAAGAATTAATATAAGATTCTTGGTAACTCTGGTAAGGTGTGGTGAAAAAAAAAATTTTGTTTCCTTCAGGCTTCCTTGGCTTACAGGTCCCTCCTGGAGGCAGGACACAGCAACTGTAATTTCTGGTTGCCAGGGCAGGTCACATACACACTAACCTCTCCCCAGCTATGTATCTTACAGCTGCCCAGGAAGAAGAATTCCTGTCTAGCTGGCATGTGATGTAAAATTTTAGTACCAGCACTTGGCAAGCAGCGGCAGGTGGATCTTTCTGATTTCAAGGATAGCCTGGTCTACATAGTAAGTTCCATCCCTGTCAGGGCTACCAAGTAAGACCGTGGCACACACACAAAAAGATAATAGATAAATAAAATATTAGTTAAGGGAGAGGGGAGAGGAGGGGAGAGGGGAGAGGAGGGGAGAGGGTAGAATCGTCCAAGACCGGCTTCAATCCAGAACCATTCTGGCTGACATGCCCTAACCGGTTTCCATGTCCAGGCTCTTTGACTTTGGTCCAACCACTCTCTGCACACTTGTTTGCAGATCAATTTGCCTGCACTATGAAGACCCTTAAAACATGCCGGTGGCTGAGCACTTGGATGGGTCTATTGCTCTGGGTGTCTTCCTCATGCCTCTGTTCACCATGCCTAATACTTGTCTTTACTCATTATAACACCCTATATTTTATTTTTCACTTTGTTATTTTTGATTTTTTTAAAAAAGAGTTTTTTTTTTTTTTTTTTTTTGAGACAAGGTCTCGCTATGCAGCCGTAGGTGGCCTGGAACTCGCTATGGAACCAGACTGGCCTGATCTCAGAAGTCCTCCTGTCTCTGCCTTCACAGTGCTGGGATTCAAGGCATGCGCCACCACGCACTTCTGCGTCATTTTCCGCACTCTGCTGACGGCTCAAACGTCAATCACGGTCCGAGTTTCCAGTGGCCATATGTGGGCCTCGAATCCGTAATGTCGGGCTTTATACCCCAGCAGCGAAAGAGTCTAGGAACACCAAGGGAGCCATTTTGGATGAGGTGACGTGTACCGGCTACACGAGTGGCCTTCTGGGGAGAGTAATCCAGGCCCCACCTCCTCATCACGTAGGCCCCGCCCATAGAACTACGCTCCCATCGTGCCCCGCGGCGGCAGGCGGGGTCTCCCGCTTGCTAAGACTTGGCGAAGCGCGGAGGTCGCGCGTGTCCCTCAGGTGAGCAGGCGCCGTGGGGTCTTGGTTTCTATTGTTCCTGTGTCCACTTCATGGAGGCTGGGATGGCGGACATAGGCCCCACCTCCTCATCACGTAGGCCCCGCCCATAGAACTACGCTCCCATCGTGCCCCGCGGCGGCAGGCGGGGTCTCCCGCTTGCTAAGACTTGGCGAAGCGCGGAGGTCGCGCGTGTCCCTCAGGTGAGCAGGCGCCGTGGGGTCTTGGTTTCTATTGTTCCTGTGTCCACTTCATGGAGGCTGGGATGGCGGACATATCCCTGCGCTGGAGGGCACGCGAGGCAGTGCGGGGGCGGATGGCGGGGGCG
>NW_008341457.1:2952851-2977133 GCF_000622305.1 Nannospalax galili | reverse complement strand
GGGCGGGGGGGGTGCGGGTGGCGGTTCAAAGAGGGTTGCGCGCGTTTAGGAAGGCGGGTGCGCGTGCGCGAGCCGTCAGTGCTGCTAAGCATGCGCACAAGCCTTTATGCCCACCACTCCTTTCGCCGACTCTTTGCTGCGCGTGCTTTTGCCTTGTAGCTGGTACCGGATATCCCAAGACCTTTGATTGCTTCCGGTTTGTATGGTCTGGGTTATGGCGGTCAGTCCCCTGCCTCAGAGCTATTTACCAACTTTAGAACTAATGTTCTGTTTCCCTTTAAGCCGTGGTATTTTACGCACAATCGTTGACTATTTTTCGTGATACTAGGGATGGAACCCTGGAATTACTATAGCTAGGCTGACCTTAACCTCTGAGCCACACTCGCAGCCCCTTATTGGGGGAATGATAGCCAGCGGCACTATCCATTAGCCACGCCCCCTGTCCCTTACTGGGAGAGTCTAAGCTGTCACTCTACCCCTGAGCCAGGGTCCCAGCTGGGTATTCTAGGTAGGAGTTTGGCCAGTTCGCATCGTTACCAACCTTACCACCTGTCACCTACAACTAAGGTTCATGGAAGTGTCCCTTTTTTGTGTGTGTGGTCCAGCTGACCTGGAACTCACTATGTAGCCCAGGCTGACCTCGAACTCACAGAGATCTGCCTTGCCTCTGTCTCTCAAGTCCTGGGATTATAGGCATGTGCCACCACACCCGGCTGGAAGTGTACATTTTAATCCTAACATTTGTGAGGCCAAGGCAGGAGGATTACTCCCGAGTTTGAGGTCATCCTGTTTGGCATAATTAGTTCTATGCCAGCAAGAGCTACACAGAGAGGCTTTGTCTCAAAATGGGAAGCAAGCATAGTGAATGTGCCCTGTATCAATGAATTCAAAGGCCCCCTTTGCCCTCCATGTCATTGGCTACCATCCCATAGCCTTTTTTTTTTTTCTTCGGTCTTTTCGAGACAGGGTCTCCTTGTAGCCCCAGCTGTCTTGGATTCACTATGGAGACCAGGCTGGCCTCGAACTCACAGAGATCCGCCTGCCTCTGCCCCCCGAGTGCTGGGATTAAAGGCGTGCACCACCTCGCCTGGCCCATCCCATAGCTTTTTAACTGTCATCCCCAGAGATCCACATACCCTGGCCTTCCTGTCTCTAGCTTCCTTTCTCTGTCCCATACTTTGTTTCTTTTCAGACAGAGGTTGTAGCCTTGAGGGGACAAACGAGGCTGTGTCTTTTGCCCTGGAGACAGAGGGGCTTTGTGGCCCAGGCAGGCCATGTGGGCTACAGATGTGGTATGTTGTGTGCAGGCAGGGAGATCCAGATGCCACTGTAGATCCTCCATGGGCTCTGTCTGCATGGGTCCTGTGTAGTGACATCCATGGCTGAACCAGGCAGTGGGTTCTAAAGGTTGGTCAGTGAACAGAGCAGAGTGATGCCACCTCTGGCAGTCCAAATGAGCAGTGAAAGCTGGTATGTGAATCCATGGTGAAGAGATCCCTGTATTCCAGGATGGAGTAAAGCCCAGCTATGGAGAAGCCAGGGGTGTGTCAGGTCACTCCTTCCTGAGTAATGTTAGGACTGCCAGTACTTATTTATTTTATTTTTTTGGTGTTTTTGAGACAGGGTTTCTCTGTAGCCCCAGCTGTCCTGGAACTCACTACGTAGACCAGGCTGGCCTGGAGCACACTACATAGACCAGGCTGGCCTGGAACTCACAGAGATCCACCTGCCTCTGCCTCCTCAGTGCTGGGACTAAAGGCCTGTGCCACCACACCTGGCAGTACTGCCAGTATTTAGTGTTAGGAACCCCAGCCATATCCATGATGGGCACAGACAGCCCTATAGGTCACTTATGTGGGTTCAAGTTTTTTGGGTGTTTTTGATTGTAGGTATAGGACTCAGGGCTTTGTTCATGACAGTCATGTTCTCACTACTGTGCCACGTCCACAGCCCCTCATTGGGGATCCTAGGCTGTCACTCTATCCTTGAACCCTGCCCCAGCCCCTCACTGGGGGACTCCAGGCTGTCACCCACCCCTGAGCCCCTGAGCCACACCTCCAACCCCTTACTGCAAGATTGTAGTTTCTCACTCACCCCTGAGCCATGCCCCCAGCCCCTCCCTGGAGAATCTGGACAGACCTCTGGTGATTTTCATGAACAGTGGTGCAATCTTCTGGCCTGTAACTTGTGGTTAGCCAGCAGGGTGCAGGTGGGCCAGGGACATCCTTTAGGCAATAGATGAGTTGCTGGCTTTACTGCCTGCCTGAGGCAGGTGGGCTGGATGACATAAAATAGGAAGGCAAGCTGGGCATGGTGCCACACAGGCACACACCTTTAGTCCCAGCACTCGGGAGGCAGAGGCAGGTGGATCTCTGTGAGTTCAAGGACAGTTTGGTCTACATAGTGAGTTCCAGAACAGCTGGGGCTACAGGGAGACCCTGTCTCAAAAAGACCCCCCAAAAAATATAAATAAATAATAATAAATAGGAAGTCGGAGGTGCTAATCTCTTGGGAGGTCAGTGTTCGAAGACTCCTGGTGGGACTGTTTCTCCCCTTGGCCTGCCACCTCCCATCCTGTCCATCCTAGCTATTACCCTTGAGAATCCCAAGAATCAGCTCAGGCCTGAGAACCAGGATCCCCGCCACCACCTCCTGGTCCTGCTTCTCCGCAGTTTGGCCCCTTGACCAGTCTCACTTTTTCTCCCGTGTACCAAAGGGCAGCTGTGGTCCTGTTGGCTCAGGCCTGGTCAGAACACTGGGCATAGCAAGCCATGAGCCTTGGCAAAAAGCTCATGTGGTATGGGTCGGCACTTTCCTAGGCTAGCCCATTGCTACAGGAACTGGGAAGTCTTGTGTAGAGTCCTCAGTGCTGGCTTGGTGGGGAGTTGTTGCATACTAAGCCTTTTATAGGGGATACAGGATGTTGAGATGGGATTTTGCTATTTAGCTTTGTACAACTGGAACTCACCATATAGCCCAGGATAGCCTCCAGCTTATTGCTATCCTGCCTCTTCCTCCCGAGTGCTGGGATGATAGGCCTTCATCCCTATGCCTTGGTGCAGGGAATGAACCCAGGGCTTTGTACATGCCCAGCAAGTACTCTGCCCACTGAGCCATAGCCCCTGCTGGTGAATTTCACTGTAGTTCTGATTGTCTCCAAACGTACCCCCAAACACGGCATCCATCACGTGTGTGAGGACACCTCAGTGCTATACTGAGCCCAGGGAAGGTGATTCTTTGCATACTAGGAGTTAGCAGGGCGAGTTCAGACCTGACTCCTTCCTTTCGGCCTCTTGGAGCCTGCAGCATCCCAGGACAGACCCCAACCCGTGAAGCTGACGGATGATGCTCCACTCCAATCTCTGTCTCCCACAGTCCAGCCTCATGGACAATGGAGTGCCCTGGGCCCAAGAAGACTGGGAGTGAGGAGCAAGAGCCGGCACAATGGCAAGCCCACCCTGTCCTGTCAGAGCAGCAGTCAGGGGCCGTAGAACTGGTCCTGGCCTACGTCGCACCCATCCTGGACAAGCGCCAGACCTCTCGCCTCATCAGGGAGGTGTCCACCATCTATCCACTGCCCGCCCAGCCCCACCTCAAGCGGGTACGCCCCAGCTGCACTGCAGAGGGGACCCATGCCTTAGAGTTGTTGCTGTGCCTGGCTGGGCCTTTAGCTGGCCCACGTTCCCTGGCCGATCTCCTCCCAAGACCGGCTGTAGACCCTCATGGCCTGGGTCCACCTTTCCTGGTGCCCATACCTGCCAGGCCACCCCTCACCTGGAGCCAGTTTGAAGAGGCTCGGGCCCACTGGCCCACATCCTTCCACGAGGACAAACAAGTGACCAGTGCACTGACTGGGCAGCTCTTCTCGCCTCAGGAGCGTGCTGCCATTCAGAACCACATGGAACAGGCTGTGCATGCTGCACAGCAGGCAGCTGCCCAGGGCCTGCGGGCTGTGGGTGCTGTTGTGGTAGACCCAACCTCAGGCCATGTGCTGGCCATGGGCCATGACTGCAGTGGCGTGGCCAGTCCCCTGCTGCATGCCGTCATGGTATGCATTGACTTGGTGGCCCAGGGCCAGGGCCGTGGTGCCTGTGACCTCAGTGCCCACCCAGCCTGTTCCTTTGCCCCTGCCACTGTTGTCCAGGGTGCCTGTGTTGGTAGTGTGCGCAAGCTAGACACTGATGAGGAGGAGGATGGCCTGCCGTATGTGTGCACCGGCTATGACCTATTTGTCACCCGAGAGCCCTGTGTCATGTGTGCCATGGCCCTTGTCCACTCCCGTATCCAGCGTGTCTTCTATGGGGCACCCTCACCTGATGGCGCCTTGGGTACACGCTTCCGTGTTCATGCGCGGCCGGACCTCAACCACCGTTTCCAGGTGTTCCGGGGCATCCTGGAGGACCAGTGCTGCCTGCTAGACCCTGACCCGTAGGCCCAGTGGCCTCCTGCATGCTTCCAAAACATTCTCTGCTCCTGGCCAGAGGACATCACTTGCAGTTCCACCAACCGTGGCTCCAGGGGCTCTGTCTTGTGTGTTCACAGACATGGACAGCCTGTGCCAGCCATCCCATGCCATCCTTTCTGCTGGTCATGAGAATGCAGGCTCAACTGTACAAGGGATGAGCTTGGTGGCTGTCCTGTCCCGTCCCAGTAGTCCTCCGAGGTCATGTCCAGGAACTGCCATGGCATGTGAAAATAAACAACCTCTAACCAATTTACTGTCTTGAGGAAGGCAGTGGACACTGCCGGGCTTTGGGCGGACAGGTCTGTGTGTGGGGCCAGATGGCATGCAATGGTGAGACCAGCTTCTTGGTGGACTATAGGTAGCTTGGGGTGTTTCCAGGGGCAGAGAAGCCCCAGGTGGCACCTTGCCTGTCCCCAAAGTCTGGAAGGTTCCAGGTATGTATGGACACAGGATGGTCTGGGGTTGGTTCAGCCACAGCCTGCTCATGATTATTCTTTATGGGGGCCTGGGAGGTTGCAGAAGGATCAGGACAGTTAGGGCTGGGACCACTGTTGACTAGCTGCAGAGTAGGTGCCTGCTGCCTGGCACCTATGTTGCTAGGTCCAGCAGGTACTGTCCATAGGAACCCTGTCCTGGCAACAGTCTCCACCCATGGGGAGGTGACATTCTGCTCACCGTGGCCACACAGTAGAGAAAACACCAGAACCGGCCATGTGCCCACCAGCCTCCAGGGAAGGCCAGGCTAGATCTGATTGGAGGGTCCACGAGGCAGCCTGGAAGTGGACAGAGGCAGGAACCGTGGCCCAGCCATAGAGAAAAGGTGGGGACTGGCCTGTACCCCCCCATGGCCCTCCAGAAAGATGCTCCCTGTAACCAACAGGAAGATGGGCAAGGGAGGAGCTGTGGGGCAGAGTAGAGCCATCCAGTTAGCCCATCTGGAGCCTTAGGACTGTGCTTACTGGTGGCACCTCTTTAAGCAGGGCCTGCTGTGGCACCTTGCCATACCTGTAACTTTCTAACCTGGGCTGACGGGAGATGGGTCTGAGACCTAGTGAGGGCCATGCAGACCTGGCCATGGCACATGGGTACAGAGCCACCCTGAGGAACAAGCCCTGGGTGCCCATGGGGCTGTCCTGGGGTCCTTGTGGGGGTTAGGCACTCACAGTCATCTGAGGGGGCCACTGTCCAAAGTTAAGATGGGGAGGACATTGAGATTGATAAAAGACATCTTGGCTGCAAGACTGTGGGTGGGGTCAGGTGGTGGCCTGACCCATCTGAGCATGGCCATGAGAAGTGACGCCAGGCAGCCCTGCATCCGGGCCTGACACCTGCTGAGCCAGCAGTCCATCCAGCTGGCCTCAGTAGAGCCTGGAACGGTAGACATGGTGGGGGTCCCCCAGATCCCTGTGGCCACAGGAGCCCTAATACTCATCTCCTTTCAGGTGGCCGCTCCCCCTGGGCACCAGGTCAGCCAGCGCAGGGATGGCTGGTAAGTGGCTTAGGAGGCCTTGGCATGTTCAGGGGTCAGCCCTGTCCTCTGGCAGTGTCTCAAGTCCCTAAGACCCTGGACTTGGGAACAGTGTTGGCCTGGCCTTCCCCAGCTCCTGCCTTGTGACACTGGGTACCACCGTGAGGTATAGACAGGATCTCCCACAGGAAGCTGCCCCATGGAAAGTTTCCCTCGACCTGCAGCAGTTACCCGTATCATCCAGCTTAGAGATGCAGAGGGTGGGCATGAAGGGCAGCTCAGAGGGGTACACAGGGAACACAGGGCCCCCCCTTCATTCTCCCTGGGAACACAGGGCCCCCCCCCTTTCATTCTCCCTGCTGGCCAAGTGCTCCAGGACCCCAGGGCCTTTGCACCTGCTGTGCCCTTTCTCTGGTGGCTTTAATTGAACAGTGTCCCTCATGGTGCTAGGTCTCAGCTGGCTCAGTGGGCTCAGGCTGGTCCCTGGGAGGGTCTGCATCCTCCCCACCTCCACTTCAGAGGCCTGGGCTGTTGGGGGGCTGCCTTGGCTCCTGGCCATGCAATGTGTTGAGGCCCAGGTTTCCTTCTGCAGGGAAGGAGAACAACTTCCCACCCCTGCCCCACTTCCTGCCACTCAAGCCCTGCTTCTACCAGGACATTCCAGACGAGATCCCCATTGAGCACCAGGTGCTGGTCAAGAGGATCTACCTCCTGTGGATGTGTGAGCCTGGGTGGGGGGTGGGGGGATAGGGGGAGGATTGCTGGGGAGGAAAGCAGGGGAAGGGGAGGACGGCCAGAGAGCACAACTGGGTATACATCCCCATGATGGGGGGCAGCTGGGGAGGATAACCGAGAAGCACAGCCTGGGAGCACCCAGTCCTGGGAGAATGGTCAAGGAGGATGACTGGGGAGGACAGGAGAAGACAACTGGGATGCATAGCCTGGGGAGGAAAACCCAGGGAGGACAGCTGGGGAGCATTCAGCCCAGGGAGGATAGCCAGGGAGGATGGCCGGAGAAGGCAGCAGGGAAGACAGAAGAAGATGGCTGGGAAAGAAAACCCAGGAAGGACATCTGGGGAGTACCCAGCCCGGGGAGCACAGCCTAGGGAGGATCACAGGGTTCCCATGGAGACCAGGAGCTTGGGGCCTGCCACTCAACAACCAACATGCAGGACAGGGCAGCCCTGTAGGATCCTTAGCTCACCCAAGTCATCTGAGTCCTGGAGTTCCTGCACCCTGGTGTCCCTGCATGAGGTGCATATCCAGGTGTGGATAGGGAGACTCACTGGGCCAGACAGGTGTCTCCTGGGTCTGATATGTGTCCCCTGCATCCAGCTGGTTTTAGAAAGTGTCCCCTTTCCCTAGAAGGTCCTTGGATCTGGCATGTGTCCCTCAGCCTGGTGGATGTCCTCTGGGCCAGCAGATATCCCCTTGGCTTGGCATATGTCCCCTGGGTCCAGTATGTGTCCGCTGGACCTAGAAGGTCTCACTTGGGCCTAGCATGTGCCCCCTCTCCCAGGCAATTGACACCTGTGCCTGGCAGAGGTGCCTGGTGACACTTCCCTCTCTCCATTCATTCTTGGCCCCCAGTTTACTGTATCACTCTTGGGGTGAACCTGGTTGCCTGCCTGGCCTGGTGGATCGCTGGCGGCTCCGGGGCCAACTTTGGCTTAGCTTTCCTCTGGCTACTGCTTTTTACCCCCTGCGGCTACATGTGCTGGTTCCGACCAGCCTACAAGGCCTTCCGGTAAGCACTGCTAAAGCCTGCAGGACCCAGGACTTCGCAGGTATTCTTCCTGGTTAGTTAGGGACTCCTCTGTACCAGTGCTGTGCTCAGTGTTATGGGCAACTGACAAACCCATCCATAGGTTGGGACTTCTTTCCCTATCTCAGGGAGCCATGACATGTCCAGGGCCTGGTCTCCATTGTGCTCCTGCCCAATTACTAACAACCATCCCCCCACTTCTCCACTGTGAATGGCTTTGTCAAGACTTCTGGGGGTTCCATTTGTGGGGGTGCTGGGGTGGAACCTGGGGCATGAGACATCGCTGAGCCATGCCCCCCAGTCCTTGGTGCTTTGAAATGGACTCTAGCTTGGAATTGATAGTGCTCCTGCCTCAGCCTCCTAGGTGCTGAAAGAGCAGACCCTGGCCCCCACACTCAGCCTTGTTTTGAGATTTTTTTTTTTTTAATTATTTTTATTTTATGTGTGCTACTGTATTGCCTGCATGTAGGTAAGTGCATCCATGTTGTACAATGCCCACAGAGGTCAGAAGAGGGCATCGGATACTCTGGAACTGGAGTTACTGACAGTCATTAGCTGCCATGTGGGTGCTGGGAATCAAACCTGGGTCCCTGTAAGAACAGCCAGTGCTCTTAACCTCTGAGCCATCTCTCGAGTCCCCTCGTTTTGAGATTTTTTTTAATGTTACTACATTTTTTTAATTTTATGTATATGTGCATACACCCATGTGCTACAGCATGCGTGTGGAGGTCAGAGGACAACTTGCAGGAGTCAGTTCTTCTACTACATGAGTCCTGGGAATTGAACTCAGGTCATCAGATGTGGCAGCAAGCCCCTTTACCCACTGAGCCATCTCGATGGCCCCTGTTTGAATTTTAATAATGACCTTAGTGAGTTGTAGCTCATGTACTGCAGTTTCCTGATTTGCAGTAGACCTCTGTTTTAGTGCATTAACATTAGCCATTGCTGGTACTTCGAGAACACTGTCACCCCAAAGGGAAGCTCATTCCCATGAGTAGTCACTTAGTCCCCTCCCCAGCCACCATGAATCCACTTCCTGCCTTTGGATTCTCCTGTTCTGGACACTTTCTGTCATGGAGTCCCACACTGTGTGGCCTTTTGTGTCTGGGCCTCTCACTGAGCACAATGTCTTTGGGGTCCCTCCACACTGTGATATGTGTTGGAGTCTCCTGTTCAAGGCTGAGTAGTACTCCAGTGTGTGAAGAGACCACACTGTGTATCCATTGTCCCTCCGTGGATGTATGTGCTGTCCCTGCCCTTGCCTGTTATGTTCAACCAGCCCATGCCTGGTTCCTTGGGCACATTGTCATGTTTGCCCATTAATGGTCCCTGAGCTGCAGGCACTGCCAGCCTGATAGAATTGGAGGGCTGCGCAGAGAGGTGGGGGCACATAGCCTGGCTTTCTCCTTGGGGACTGGAACCACCACAGCTTTCTGTCCTCACAGAGCCGACAGTTCCTTTAACTTCATGGCGTTCTTTTTCATCTGCGGAGCCCAGTTCATCCTGGCCGTGATCCAGGCCATCGGCTTCTCAGGATGGGGTGTGTGGTAAGCTGTCGACACCCACAAGGATCCGGATGTGGGTCACCTGCACTCATGTGCACATGTGGGGGTTCAGTGTGGGCCCCATGATGTCAAACACACCCTGAGCTCATGGTGACCTGTAGAAACAGAGGTCTACATATTGCCTCGGGTTGGGTGAGGGTGGCATTGGACCCCCAACTACAGACTTCCACATCAACAAGCAGCCAGAACTGGTCTTTGTTTATTGTTCTGGCCTGGAACTCACTTTGTAGACCAGGCGGCCTTGGACTCCCAGAGATTCACCTGCTCTGCCTCTTGAGTGCTGGGATTAAAGGCATGTAGTATGGTACCACACACACACCCTTAGAGTCTCTCCTGAGCTCCCTGTAAACCACAGTCCCCACCCTACTCTGCAGCTTCCTCCTCAGCAGCTGGGGAGGGGGGCAGGCCTCCCCTCAGGGAGTCTGCAGGTCTCAAACAACTGTCACCCACCACCTTTGGACCTAGTTACTTCACCCACCCGGGCCTGAGTCAGAGTGGTAGGTGATCTCAGGTTGATCGTTGCCACTCCTTCCTGTCCTCATGCAGCACCTCCCTAACTAACTCCTCCAGAACAGTGGACAGCAAGAGGCTGGGGTCGCCAGCTTGTGCCCAGTGCAAGTGAGTGCCTGTTCTGTTAGCCAGGAGGAGGCTGCACTCCCCCTTCCTCCACTGGGATGCCTGAGCTCAGTGCCATCCACTCTTTAAAATCCTTAGGAGAGATGAGGATCAGTAGGCAGAATGCTAGTAGCTCAGTGAGCAGAGCACTCCCCTAGCATGCACAAAGCCCTGGGTTTCACACTCGGCACCGTGGTGCATGGCTTTAATCCCAACACTTGGGAAGCAGAAGCAGGCAGATCTCTGTGAGTTCAAGGCTAGCCTGGTCTACACAGCTCCAGGCCAGCTGGGGCTACAGAGAGACCCTATCTCAAAAAGACCAAAACAAAAAACAAAACCCTGGTTTCTGTCCCCAGTACCTAAAGAAACCAGGTGTGGTGGCACAGGCCTGTCATATCAGCACTGGAACAAAGCTGGGGAGATGGCTTAGCTGGGAAACCATGAGAACCTGGGTTCAAATCTCCAGCATGTACTTAAGCCATGGCACATGCCTATAATCCCAGCTCTGGGGACTGAGACAGCTGACCAACCAGTCTACCCCAAACAGTGAGGTTCAGTTAGAGACCTGATATCTGAGCCAGTGAGAGGGCTCTGGGCAAAAGAGTGCAGCCAAGCCTGATCTGGGTTTGATCCCCAGACCTACATGGTGGAAGGTGGAGAATGATGGAGAGATTCCACCACTAACCTCTGGTCCCTGCACAGGCCCACATAGCACACCCAAAATAAGGCCAGGGGCCACAACTTGCTCCTGTCATCCCAGCACTCAGGAGGCAAAACCAGGGTTCCTGGGAATCCAAGGCCAGAGAAGTGAGACCTTCATCTTAGAAAAACCAAAAAGCAAGCACAAAAGGATCTTTTTGTAGCACACCCCAGTGAGTGCTTGGGAGATGGGTGTTTTTGGAGAATTCAGAGAACTTTACACATTTGGCTCATTAAGCTATGTTCTCAGTCAGTCATGTGGGGGTGATGTGCGGGTTTTTTTAGGAGGGGTATTTTGTTTGTTTGTGTTTGAGACAATGTCTCATGTAGCCCAGGGTGACCTTACACTCAAACATGTAGCCAAGGATGACCCTAAATCCCTGAATTGCTCCCACCTCCACTTCCCTAGTACTGGGATGACAAGTGTCTGCCACCAAACCTGACTTATTTAAAGTGCCTTGGGATTTAGTTCAAGTTAGTTTTAGCCTGCTGCAGTGGCTCATGCCTTTAACCTCAGCCCTCAGGAGGTGTAAACCAGCTAGGGCTACAAGGAAGACCGTCTTAAAACAATAAAAAACATCAGGTTAGTTTTTATTATGACGACATTACACTGTAGGTTACTGCAGAGCTTTGGTATAAAGCTTTATATCCTGTGGTCTCCCTTTTGGGGACATTTTGTGAACAGAAACTTGATAAATCATTAAATTTGTTTTGATAATCATTTTTGTGTTACTCTGTCACCTTATGGTTCTTTGATTGGGTCCCCTTCTTGTTGGTTTGTGGGCATTCTTTGTATGTGAAGGACTGCAGGCTCCTCTGGGTGTGCTGAGCCTTCCTCCCCCACCCCCTCTCTCCTGCAGTGGCTGGCTGGTGGCTGTTGGATTCTTCCAGGTCAATGTTGGGGCTGCAGTGGTCATGCTGATCCCAGCCCTCATGTTCACCCAGTCTGCTGTCATGATGGCGGTTGTAATCATGAGGGTGAGTCTTTTAGTCTCAGGTCTTCCAGAACCATCTCCAGGGAGCAACACAGAACACCCTTTGTCCTCAGAGGCCTTGACCTGGAGTGTTGTCCACCAGGAGCTCAGAGACCCAACACCCAGGGGCTTTTGGGGGTACATGTGGCCCCTCTGCTTAGCAAGTGTCAATGCCCCAGACTCCAGGGCAGGCTGGGAATATGGAACTGCATCATGGCAGGTGAAGCTTAAGATCCCTCCTGTGGGGAGTAGAGACCTGCCCTGGGGTCAGAAGACCCAGGGCCAGCCCAGCAGCCACCTTCTGAGCACAGGCCTTGGGCCTGTGAATGGCTCTGTGCTGGACTTGCACCAGAGATGGAAGGAATAAAGCTGCAGTAGACAGCGGAGAGGATGCAGATCCCACCTGGGGGTGACAGAGACCAATAAGTTAAACCAGAGAGCTTCCTTTTGGGTTGTTTTGTTTTGCTTGGGCAGATTCGGGACTTTGCATGTTCCAAGCCAGCATTCTGCCCAGCCCACAGCCTCTTTGCCTTTTTGGGGGGATATCTTTCTGAGACAGGGTCGCCCTGTAGCCCCAGCTGGCCTAGAACTCACTATGCGTTAGACCAGGCTGGGCTCCATCTCACAAAGATTAGTCTGCCTCTGCCTCCGCAGTGCTGGGGTCAAAGCATGTGTGCCATCACACCTGGCTTACATTTTTTTTTTAATTTTTAAATTTTTTATTTTACGTGTATGAGTGTATTGCCTGCATGTGTGTAAGTGCACCTGTGTCGTACAGTATCCAGGAAGGACAGAAGAGGGTGTCGGATTCCCTGGAACTAGAGTTATGGGTGGTTCTTAGCCTTTCTGTGGGTACTGGGATTGGAACCCAGGTCATCTGCAAGAACAACGAGTGCTCTTAACTACTGAGCCATCTCTCCAGCCCCTCTATTACTTTTATTTTATGTGTATGTGTATTACTTGCACGTGCTCCCATGTCATGCAATGCCCAGGGAGGTCAGAAGTAGGCTTCAGATCCCCTGGAACTGGAGTTACAGACAGTTGTTAGCTGCCATGTGGGTGCTGGGGTCCAGTGCTTTATTAACTGCTGAGCCATCTCTCTGGCCTCTTTTAAAAAAAAAATTTGAGGGGCTGGAGAGATGGCTCAGCGGTTAAGAACACTGACTGTTCTTGCTGAAGACCCAGGTTTGAATCCCAGCACCCACATGGCAGCTGACAACTGTCTGTAACTCCAGTTCCAGGGGATCCGACAGCCTCTTCTGTCCTCCATGGGCATTGCATGACATGGGTGCACTTACCTACATGCAGGCAATACACACATACACATAAAATGAAAATAATAAGGGGCTGGAGAGATGGCTCAACGGTTAAGAGCATTGGACTGCCCTTGCAGAGGACCTGGATTTGATTCCCAGCACCCACATGGCTGCTATGAACTGTCCTTAACTCCAGGTCCAGGGGAATCTGAAGCCCTCTTCTGACCTCCGTGGCATTGCAGGACACGGGTGCACTCACTTACATGCACGCAATACACTCATACACATAAAATAAAAACGTTTAGAGAAAATAAGTATTTTTTTAAAAATTTATTTGAAGCCGGGTGTGGTGGTGCACGCCTTTAATCCCAGCACTTGGGAGGCAGAGGCAGGCGGATCTTTGTGAGTTCAAGGCCCACCTTGTCTACATAGTGAGTTCCAGGCCAGCTGGGGCTACAGGGAGACCCTGTCTCAAAAAAAGACAAAAAAAATAAATTTATTTGAAGTTTTATTTTTATTATGCGTATGAGTATTCTGCCTGCATGTATGAAGTGCACCCACAGAGGCCAGAAGAGGGCATCGGATCCCCTGAACTGGAGTTCAGATGGTTGTTAGCTGCCATGTGGATATTGGGAACTGAACCTGGGTCCTCTGCAAGAGCAGCCAGTGCTCTTAATGCTGAGCATCTCTCTAGCCCTTACACATCAGCATGATGTCATCAGAATCAGGGACTTTATCCTCCCCAGCAGGCCCCAGTCTCTGCATTCCCTGCGCTGACCTCCCTGTTCTCTGCCCTTGTCCCTGATCCACAGGTGCACAGAATTTACCGTGGGGCTGGTGGAAGCTTCCAGAAGGCACAGACAGAGTGGAACTCTGGTACCTGGAGGAATCCACCCTCGAGGGAGGCCCAGTTCAGCAACTTCTCTGGGAACAGCCTACCTGAGTACCCCACAGTCCCCAACTACCCATCCAGTGGCAGCCAGTGGCCATAGGTAGCCATCCATGGTCAGGGTCACCTCTACCCTGTCCCCTCGTCCATGTGGACCGTGGTCCTTGTCTCCAGGTCCCTGAGGCCCCCATCCCCACTGAACCTGTAACATCTGTGTGTGGGCCATACCAGACCCCAGCTGGTGTCTTGCTCTGTCTCTGCCATTACCAGGGCAGGAAATCCTGGCCTGACCCCAGAGAGGCCACGTGCGTAGGGTCCAACCCTCGTGTTGCCCAGGCCTGTGAGGCTGAGCCTGGGATGTGGACAGGAATGGATGGAAGCAGCACCTTGGTTGCCATGGCCATGATGACAGCATTCCTGGCTCCGCCACCCACCCTCCATGGAAACAGGGACCCAGGAAGTCCCTCTTCACGTGCAACAATGGTGACAGCCCGGCTGTCCCGTCCTAAAAGTATCCTGCACACAGGCACACCTCTGGCTGCCCACCAAAGGGCCAGAAGCCCTTAGTGACCTGGCTATCATGAGGCTCCTCTTTCCTCACAGGCAACTGCAGGAAAGATCCCACCTCAGCTGAGCAGCAGGCCAGGTTCCCCAGCCAGAGGATGACTGGGACCTGAACCCAGGAACAGATACGTGCCTTAGAGAGAACTCTCAACGGAAGCTACTTGCTCCCCAACCCTCCTGGGACACCAGAGGAGCCAGAGTGCATCTTGGGGTACCCACCACACCTTCAATGACGTTGGACCCCAGCGCTCCCCTTGTGACCTCCCAGTGCTACCAGCCAAGCTGCCAGAGTCCGTAGGTCTCTCCACAGGGCCTCGCCCTTACTGTGCCTCTTGTGTGCCAGTGTCTCACCAAACTGCCCAGGCACAGGCTGTGTCTACACCAGGACACCAGAGGCCACCAGGACAGAGTCAGGGCTTTGGGTGTAGTATGGATCCCTGCTGCAGACGGGCCTACTTTGAGTGAAGCAATGCAAAGTTGCCTGGTGCCTGGTCTAGGGGGACACGTCCTCTGGCCACCTGCAGTTCCTCCCTGCCAACCCCGAGCATGTGCACTTGCATGCCGTGGTAGATTTAAGTGAGAATATTCTGGAAATAAATCCTCTTTCTGCCGCAGAATCTGTTTTCGTATTGTGTGCCTGTGTATCTGTATCTCTGTGTGTCTGTAATACGCAGTGAGCATGTAGGGAGGCCAGAGGTTGACACTAGGTCACTTCTTAGTCACTGTCCATCTTGATAATTTGTTTTTTTAGAGACAGGGTCTCCCTGTAGTCCCAGCTGGCCTGGAACTTGCTTTGTAGACCAGGCTGGCCTTGATCACACTCTGCCTCCTGAGTGCTGGGATTAAACGTGCGCACTACCATGCCTGGCTTTATTTTTTTTTTTTATATATATTACCGTTTTATATGTATGAGTGTCTTGCCTACATGTATGTAAGTGCACCCATGTCATGGAATGCTCGAAGAAAATAGAAGAGGGTGTCAGATCTCCTGGAACTGATGTTAGGATGGTTGTTAGCCGCTATGTGGAGCTGAGAACCAAACCTGGGTCCTCTGCAAGAGCAACTAGTGCTCTTAACCTCTGAGCCAGCTCTCCAGCCCCGACTCCTGGTTTTATATTAGGATTCTGAGGATCATCGTCTTGCAAACAGTTTCCCAACTAACTGCCTCCCCGGCTCTTATTTTTTATTTTTTAAAAGTTGGGGGTGCCGGCCGGGCATGGTGGTGCACGCCTTTAATCCCAGCACTTGGGAGGCAGAGGCACACAGATCTGAGTTCAAGGCCAGCCTGGTCTACATAGTGAGTTCCAGGACAGCTGGGGCTACAGGGAGACCCTGTCTCAAAAAAGACAAAAAAAAAAGTTGTGGGTGCCAAGCTGGGTGTGGTGGTACAGGCCTTTAATCCCAGCACTAGGGAGACAGAGACAGTAGATTTCTCTGAGACTGAGGCCAGCCTGGGTTACATAGGGAGTTCCAGACCAGAGAGGGCTGCATAGTAAAACCCTGTCTCAAAAACAAAACAAAGTTCAGGGTCATCCTCCGCTACAGAACAAGTAGGAGGCTAGCCTGGGCTACATGAGACCTTGTCTTGAAAAAAGGCCTTACTGCGAGTGGCTGCAGTCCAGAGCTGTGGGATGGGGACAGACTCACAGTGGGATCTGCTAATGTCTTTCCTCGGTACCTTAGCTGACCTGTAGAAGTAGGGTCTCTGTAGAAGTCAAATTGACATTAGGGTGGGTCCTGGGTCAGCCACTGTGACTGGAGCAGGACCCAGACATGGTCACATGTGAATTCCTGTGCCCACAAGTCAAGGATACCGAGGGTCATGGCCACCATGTGCCACTGGAAGCCGGCTGGGGTGGACTCCTGCATGGTGGCCACCGTGGGAGCCAGGGCATGGTGGCACACACCTGTCTGCTCCTTGACCCTCGACTTTGTGCCTCAGATCCGAGGTAGAAGTTTGCAGTGCAGCCCTTGGTGTGTGCAGCTGGCCTGACCCCCATCTTCCCTTCCATTGTTAGGATGCTATTCTGCCCGTGGTCACCAAGGGACACTCTGGGCTTTCCTGTCAAGGGCCTGATCCTGCTCTACATTCCCCAGGGCTACCCTATATGCCCACCTCAGAATATTTACTCCCTGTAGCCCTGGCCCTTTTATCCGCCTCCCCCATGGAGCCCTGTCCCCAATAAGGCTGATGTGACCCTGTCATTTACTGTAACCCTTTCCTTTTTTTCTTTTTTTTTTCTGTCTTTTTGAGACAGGGTCTCCCGATCCCCAGATGGCAGCCTCAAATTCACAGAGATTTACCTACCTCCACCTCCCAAGTGCTAGGATTGAAGGTGTGTGTGACCACACTGGCCCTCTATTTTTTTGTGACAGGGCCTCAGGTAGCCCAGGCTGGCCTCTGACTCCCTAAGTAGCCAAGCATGACCTTGAATTTCTGATCCTCCTGCCTCCACTTTCCAAGTGCTGGGCTGACAGGCATATGCCACCATCCTGAGCTAACCCTTTTATTGGTCCATTCTGTCTGCCTGTACTTCCTGGTGCTCTTCCAGATGTCAGAACACAGCATAGGACACAAAGGCAGGAAGGGGTCCCAACACAGTCTGCACACTCTCTATACAGTTCATGTTCAGTGCTCTTTCTCTAAGCCCCAGAAAGTTCTGGAATGTTTTAAAATAGTGAAATAGTGCCGGGCGTGGTGGTGCATGCCTTTAATCCCAGCACTTGGGAGGCAGAGGCAGGCAGATCTTTGTGAGTTTAAGGCCAGCCTGGTCTACATAGTGAGTTCCAGGCCATCTGGGGCTACAGGGAGACCCTGTCTCAAAAAGACTAAAATAAATAAATAAAATAGTGAAATAGGGGGGCTGGAGAGATGGTGCAGTGGTTAAGAACACTGGTTGTTCTTGCAGAAGAGCCGGGTTCGAATCCCGGCACCCACATGGCAGTTAACAACTGTCTGTAACTCCAATTCCAGGGGCTCTGATGGCCTCTTCTATCCTCTGAAGGCATTGCATAACATGGGTGCACTTACCTACATGCAGCCAATACACTCATACACATAAAATAAACATAATAAATAAAATATTTTTTAAAAAATAATAAAATAGAGGAAAGTTATAGAATCACTGGTGTCAGAATGTGGAGACAGGAGGGGCTGCCTCACCAGAGAGCCCCTAGTCTCAGGATGGTAAGTGGGTAAACTGTACTGCCCCTCCTTCCCATGCACAGGGCAGGCATCACCAATCAATTAAAAAGATGATATCCTACCTGGATGTGGTGGTGCATGCCTTTAATCCGAAGACTGGGGAGGCAGAGGCAGGTAGATCTCTGTGAGTTCAAGACCAGCCTGGTCTAGTGAGTTCCAGGACAGCTGGAACTACAGGGAGACCCTGTCTCACAAAAAAAAAAAAAAAAAAAAAAAAAAAGACCAATATATATATATATATGTTTTTGTGTATTTCATACATAAAACCATTTTAACACCATTTTTATACCCCCTGCCCCTCCCCTTTGGCACCTCCCATAGCCCTCCCCCGAATGGAGTTCATACATTCAGTCATTTGTTTGTTTTTGTTTTTGTTTTTTGTCTTTTTGAGACCGGGTCTCCCTGTAGCTCCAGCTGTCCTGGAACTCATTATGTAGACCAGGCTGGCCTCAAACTCACAAAGATCCACCTGCTTCTGCCTCCCAAGTGCTGGAATTAAAGGCGTGCACCACCACACCCAGCTCATTCTGTCATTTGTATTAAGGCCTACTATGTAAAGTTAGTGTTTTAAGATGTCCCTCAGTGCAAGTTCATCCACCAGGATCTAGTCAACCAAGAGTCTCTCCCTTCAAGAAGATCAGCTCTTCCTCACCCATCAATAATCAGTTGCCAATAATTCTTTGACTAAGATTGAAGCCTGCTGTTCATTTCCATAGTTCTGTGCTGGGTTTTTGTCTGCCTAAGTTTGTATGGGTCTTGTTCATGCTGACACCATTGCTGTAGGTTTGTATGAGGAGGGTCCCAGGCACCTCTAGTACTATTTCCGTATGGTCATGCACCTCCTCCCTGGCTCTTACAATCTTTCCACCCCCTCTTCTGCAACGGTCCCTGAGCCCTGAGTGAGTGGACCTCAATATAGGAGTCCTGTAAGGACCCACACTCTGCAGACTATTATTCTCTGCATTTTGGCCATTCGTGACCGCTTGCGTTCCTGGCTCTCTGTTGCATGAGGGAGCTTCATCGATGAGAATTACAAGATGCATTAGTGTCTCTTCATCCCTTGTTCTATGTTCTGTGAATCTTAGATGTAGAGGTTGCATCCTAGATGTGCCACTTAGGCTTGGGCAATTCACAGAAAATCTCTGTGTGTGACCAGTGGTGTAAGGTTTTCATACTTTAAAAAATATTTTATTATTTTTATTTTATGTGTGGGTTTGAGTACGGAGGTCAGAGGACAGCTTGCTGGGGTTGGTTCTCTCCCTTGTGTGGGTCCAGTGGATGGAACTCAGGTCATCAGGCTCAGCAGCAAGTGCCTTTACCCACTGAACTATCTAACCAGGCTGGGTTTTCTTTCTTTGTTCCTTTGAGACAGAGTCTGATTTAGTCAACACTGACCTCAAAGTTTCTATGTAGCCCAGGCTATCCTAGAAGTCATGATCCTCCTGCATCCACCTCCTGAGTGCTGGGATGACAGGTGTGTACACCACCCCTCGTTTATGTGGTGCTGGGGATGAACCCAGGACTCAGTGCATGCTAGGTGAACACTCTACCCACTGAACCCCCAGTGTGTTGTTTTTCATTTTTAAAATATTTTATTTTTATTTTATGTATATGAGTGTATTGCCTGCATGTATGTGAATGCACCCATGTTGTGCAATGCCGTGGAGGTCAGAAGAGGGCTTCGGATTCCCTGAAACTGGAGTTAAGGACAGTTCGTATCCACCATGTGGGTGCTGGGAGTCAACCCCGGGTCCTCTCCAATAGCAGTCAGTGCTCTTAATCGCTGAGCCATTTCTCCAGCCCCAGGTTTTCCTACTTTTAATTATCTTTTTAAAGATTTTACCAGCTGCGGTGGTGCATGCTTTAATCCCAGCACTCAGGCAGAAGCAGATGGATCTCTCTGAGTTCAAGGCCAGCCTGGTCTACATAGTTCAGATCAGCTGGGGCTACAGGGAGACCCTATCTCAAAAATATCAATAAAAAAAGAAAGTTTAGATTTTGGTCTTTTTTGGGACAGGGACTCCCTGTAGCCCCAGCTGACCTAGAACTTGCTATGTAGCTCAGGCTGGTCTCAATCTCCCAATCCCAGAGATCTGCTTGCCTCTGCCTCCTGAGTGCTGAGATTCACAGCATGCATCACCAACCACACTTGGCTCTTTTTTTTTCAGACAGGGTCTCCTGACTCACTATGTAGCCAAGGCCTGCCTCATCCCAACTGCTGGGAAGATAAGTCTGAACTACTTAACTTAGCTTTATGTGGCTTCTTTTTTAAATTTTTTTTCTAATGTATATTTTTATTGAATTTTTGTGCATTTCATACATCTTAATCATATTTGGAATCCCTCTCCTATCTGTACCCCCATAACTTGTCCACAGGATTTCATGCATTCTGTCATATATGTTAAGGCCTATTGAGTCAAGTTCCCAGATGTCCTTCTGTGTGACTTCATCCACTGGGGCCTGTTCAGCCTGTCTAGTGTCACTCCTTTAAAGATCAACTGAAGGCTGGGCATGGTGGTACATGTGTTTAATCCCAGCACTTGGGAGGCAAAGGCAGGCAGATCTCTGTCAGTTAGAGGCCAGCCTGGTCTACATAGTGAGTTTCAGGCCAACTGGGGCTACAGGGAGATTCTGTCTCAAAAAAAAAAAAAAAAAAAAAAAAGAGGAACCATCAAAGGGCTGTGATGTTGGACATTGCCAGGTGTGGTGACGCACACTTTTAAGCCATCATTTGAGGCAGAGGCAGGCGGATCTCTGTGAGATCGAGACCAGCCTAGTCTACATAGTGAGTTCCAGTTTCAGGCTAGCTGGAGCTACTGGGCCACTGTCTCAAAAAGACAAAAAATAAATAAATAAGTAAATAAATAAATAAAAATCAACTCCTCCTTACACAGCAGTAATCTATTGCCAATAGTTCCTCAGCTAAGGTTAGGGCCTGCTGCCCATTTTCCTATGCTGGGTTTTTGTCTGATTGCCTTTCCATGGGTCTTGGGCATGCTATCACCATTGTTGTAAGTTCATATAAGCAAGTCCCAGGTGCCTGGAAGACTCTTTCCTTATGTTTGTGCACTAACCATGGCTCTTACAATCTTTCCTCCTCCTCTTCCACAATGGTCCCTGAGCCCTGGGTGAGTGAAGTTTGATATAGGAGTCCTATCCAGGGGCACACATTCTGCAGTTTTTCAACATTTTAAAATTTATTTTTATTTTATGTGTATGTGTATGATCATTTTGCCTGCAGGCATGTAAGTGTACCCCTGTCGTGCAATGCCTGTGGAGGTGAGAAGGCATCAGATCGCCTGGAACTGGAGCTACAGAGATGCTGGTGCTGGGAATGGAATCCAGTCCTCTGCAAGAACAGCTAGTGCTCTTGACTGCTGAGTGTCTCTCCAGCTGCTGAGTGTCCTCTTAGAAGGATGCTTTTTGTTGGCTGCAGGACACACTGAAATCCAGTTTTATCAAATCCTCTTCCAAGTAGCAACACCTGCAGCTAGTTTACCTTGGTAGAGGTCAGGCTCTTGAGGTTCCAGGTGGACATAGGTCTTGGGGGAACATCACTCGACCCTGGTCCTAGGAATTGGGGTAAAGTAGCTTCTCGTTGTGGATCCCTAAGGTGCTTGGCAGGGTGTTGAGAGTCTAACACTTGGAGTGACTATGTCACTGGGTCTGCTGGGACTTTCTCAGTGTCAGCATCAAAACTCCAACATCTAGGCTGGGGCTGGGGCTCAGTGGATAGAGTGCTTGTAGCTCAGTGGGCAGAGGTCTTATAGTTTAGTTGCTCGAGTACTTACAGAGCAGTGGGTAGAGTGCTCACCTAGCATGCAGGAGGCCCTGGGTTCCATCCCCAGCACCACATAAAACATGTGGTGGCACACACCTGTCGTCCCATCACTTAGGAGGTAGAAGCAGGAGAGAGAGAGTTCAATCTTCCTTTGCGACTCACCCAGTTGGAGGCCAGGTTGGGCTACATGAGACTCTCTCAAAACAAAGCGAAACAAAACATGGACATTCTTGGGTTGTTGGGATGTCTCTAGGGGAAAGACACTTGCTGTATAAGTTTGACAAACTGAGCTTCCAAAGTGGGAACCCAGATCCCACATAAAAGTGGAGGGAGAGCCGGGCGTGGTGGCACATGCCCTTAATCCCAGCACTCAGGAGGCAGAGGCAGGCGGATCTCTGTGAGTTCAAGGCCAGCCTGGTCTACATAGTGAGTTCCAGGATAGCTGGGGCTACAGGGAGACCCTGTCTCAAAAAGACCAAAAAAAAAAAAAAAAAAAAAAAAAAAAAAAAGTGGAGGGAGAGAACAGACCTTATGAGTTGTGTCTTGACCTCCATATGTGATGTGGCTTATGTGTGCATGCTCCTGGTAGTGCAAACACGTGCAAACCAATAATAATTCCAAAAACAATGTTAAGAATTCCAATATCTACTGATCATGGTGGCCCACACCTGTTATCCCTTTACCCAGAAAACTAAGGCAAGAGGATTGCCACAAGTTCAAGATCATCCTGGGCTACACAGTGAGTCCTTCAGTCCAAATATTAAACCAGGGGGCTGGAGAGATGGTTCAGTGGTTAAGAACACTGGCTGCTCCTGCAGAGGAACCGGGTCAAATTCATCCTTGATCTTATAGAGATCTGCCTGCCTGTTTCCTTGAGGGCTGGAATTAAAGGTGTGTGTGGCACCTCCCCTTTTTTGTTATTTCGTTTTGTTTTGTTACTAGTGTTTTTGTTGTGTTTTAGACAGGGTTTCCCTGTCACCCACCACAGCTGGCCTGGAACTCACTATGTAGACCAGGCTGGCCTTGACCTCACAGAGAACTGCCTGCCTCTATCCTTGCCCCCTGCCCCAATGCTGCAGCCCAGGCCCAGCCCACCTCTATTCTTTGAAGCCTAAGCAGCTCACAGCCATGGCTGAAACTGGGCTCAGATCACATGGGGTCTGGCTTTCCCCAGAGCCATCTGTTTAATGCAGACCTCCTCAGGAACTTTGCCACCTATGACATCACCCTTCCCCAGGACCCAGGACTCCCTGAGTAGCTCACCAGTCTATTTTCAGAGGCTCTGAGGATACCTGAATAGAAGTGTCTCTTTCAAGTTCACAGACATCTGCATTGGAGAGGTAGTGGGATTAGGGTGCATGGGGGAACCTCAGAAATCAACACTGCAACTGCACTGGCTACTCCCAGGCCTGGCCCTTTGATTGCACAGGATCAACCACATACAGCAGTGCATGCAAGCACTTTGAAGGTTGCGCCAATTGAATACCAGCTGGATTCAGAGCCCTCCCTCGGTGGTACAAGTGACTGGGTGGCTCAGGTGACCTGCTGTGGGCTGGGGACCCCAGAAGCCCTGGATTTGCTCTCGCCCTTGGGGATGTCTCCATGAAAATGAAGAAAAGGAAAAACCAGGGGGTGGAGGGGGATGCCTGTCATCCTAGGCACTTGAGAAGCTGAGGCAAGACGACTGCCACAAGCTTAAAGGCAGACTGCGTCAAAAAAAAAAAAAAAAAGAAAAATCCAAATTAAGTTTTAAAGAACTGACACCGAGAAGATCAGGCCTAACTCTGCCCACCTGCCATTATCAAAAATTGACACTTTGGGGGCTGAAGAGATGTCTCAGCGGTTAAAAACACTGGTTGTTCTTGCAGAAGACCAGAGTTTGAATCCCAGCACCCACAGGGAGCTGTCAACTCCAGTTCCAGGGGATCCGATGGCCTCTTCTGTCATCCGCGGGCATTGCACTACACGGGTGCACTTACCTACATGCAGGCAATACACTCATACACATAAAATAAAAATTATAAATAATAAATTTTTTAAAAATTGACACTTTTGTGCAATGCTGAACATTGATTCTATTTTCTCACTTAGTATTACTACTTTCCTTAATGGAAGCAACTTCCGGGATGAGCACCGCCCCATCATTACGAAGATCACACCCCTCGACACCGCCCAGATGACGTCAGGTGGCGAGATGATGGCGTCACGGACGCGGCAGCGAGTTGGCCCCAGGACGACCGCCACGCGTCTCCATAGCGACGGCGGAAGCCCCGTCCCCAGAAGGCGGAGTCTCTGCTGCTCCTATTTACTCCCCAGGCACGCTCCGGCGGCCTCCGGGATCTGGCGTCGCTCGAGACTAGCAACTGGGCGGCTTCGATCCAGTCGTAATGCGCGGTGTCGTCGCGCAGTCACCGCCTTCTCTAGGCTCTGTCGTAAAACGGCGCACCGCCTCTTGACCACACCCCTGGGTTGTGGGAAAGCTCTGCGCCCGCCTCTAAACTACGCCCTGGGGTTGATGTAAAACTCTGCCCCTACGGCTGGGCCACGCCCTCAAAAGCCATAAAGGATGCCGCTTCAATGCCACGCCCCCTTCATTATCGTAACGTTCGCTCTGCACGTCTCCGCCTCAGCCACGCCCCTACGCTGTTGTTCAAGTGCCGTTCCCGCCTCCAGGTCTAGCCCCGGAATAGTAAAGAGCCAGCCCCTTCTCTGAGGCCACGCCTCACCCAGTCGTAAAGCGAGGGTCCCTGGCTGACAGTCACGCCCCTGAATTGTGGTAAACCAACGTCTCGAACCTCGTAGGCCACGCCCTATGCTATTGTAAAGTTCGTCCTCCCATGAAGGCCACACCCCGCGCTGTGACGTGTCGACGCGCGCACCTCCCGCTGCTTGGCGGCGCGTGCGCAGTGGCGCGCGCAAGCCACCGCCCCCCGCTGGCCGACGCTGGCGGCGTAAGGCACGCGGGGGCTCCGCGGAGCGGGCGCGGCTGAGCGGCTGAGCCCGGCCCTCCCCGCCGAACATGCCGAGGCCGGCCCG
>NW_008341457.1:2951672-2952748 GCF_000622305.1 Nannospalax galili | reverse complement strand
GGGGGACGCCGCGCTGCTGAGCCCGGCCGCCGCCGCCACCGCCCGCGGGCCCCAGGCGGGGTGCAGGTAATGATGTGCGCGCGTAGCCGCCGCGCCCCACCCCCGCCGCAACCCCGTGACCCCTCCTGACCCCGGGTGACTCCGATCTTCCCACCCTGCCGCCCAGCGCACCTGGCTCTGCATCCGAACGCCCCCACTTCCGGTCTATCTGCCTCAGTGTCCCCCACTACGACCCCACCCGTGACCCAGATCCGACCCCTGAACCACAGTGAACCACAGTGTCAGTTCCCCGGTGTTCCGCGCACCTGCGACCCCCATGTGTTTTCCCCCCCTTTCGGTCACCCTATTCCTCGACGTCCCCATGTTGCTTCAGTGTCCCCCACTCTGACCCTATTCTTGACCCTGCAATCTGACTTCTGATACTTTCTTTGTATATACTGTTTCCTAGGTGGTCAGCCGACTTGTGATCCCAGGTGCCCCCATTTCCTGATACCCTTTCTGCCCCCCAATCCTGCCTCAGTGTCCCTCACTCTCACCCCACTAGAGACCCACCATTGTGACACCTGAGTCCCCCCGTGTGCTGCTGCCAGGGTGCTTAGCCCACCTGAGACTATGGGTCCCCCTTTGCTTGTTGTCCCGTTAGGTCTCTTGTCTTCAGGCTCCCTGTCCACCTGGTCCCCAGCTTGCTGCCATCTGGGGCTGCCTCTTTGTTGCCTTTTCCAAGACCTTCCCCACTCTTTAAGTCCACTCACCATTTATGGTCGGGCAGAACTACTGGTGTTTGTGGGTGTGTGTGTTTTAGGAACCAGGACAGGGTCCTGTCTAGGTGGGGGGAGGGACCTGTTGCAGTGTGCTGCTTGGGAACTCTGGGCCAGGCTGGCTGCGCCCTCCCTCTTCCGCTCTGGCCACCGGCTTTGTTTTCCGGAAACACAGGGGATCTAGTAGGGAGGGGTGGTGAGCTGTCTAAGTCGGCTGCTGGATCCCCTGTCTGGCCTCTCTGCTTCAAGTTTGTTCACGGGAGACTTTGTCATTAGCAGATGGGAATGGGGATGGGACCACATCGTGGTGACCTGAGC
>NW_008341457.1:2935118-2951503 GCF_000622305.1 Nannospalax galili | reverse complement strand
CCCGCCTCTCTGAGCTGTCCATCCTCCAGGGCTCTGGGCATCCATGTCGTCTGTCCTCACTTCCGGCAGCCTCTGGATTTCCCCATTCCTGGGACTCTGGGAGCTGGTGGGTGGGAGGCACAAAGCCTTTGTTGGTATAGCTGCCCACAGGGAACCACACTGACCAGTCAGGTATGGGGGGGGTGGACACTGTGTCCAGGGTTCCCTGCCCATTCTGGCCTCTTGAGAGCATATTAGATGGTGTGGGCACCTTTGCTAGAGGGAAGTGTGTGGTTGTTACTTGTCACTGGTTATGTTTTCTTGTATCTTCAGAGCCAGGTAGTTCAGAGAAGTGCAGGCACCTGCCTGGTTCACCAGGGCCCAGACAGTCCCTGTTATCAGCACCCCATGGCTGAGTCCTGATGCTGCCTGGGAGCCAGTTCAAATGATCCCGAGGGCCCCCAGGCAGGTGAGCTAGGGATCCCCAGGGAGGGCCAGATCTAGGGGCTCAGAGGACAGGCTGAGCCTCCAGGGTCCCACCGTGGACAAGTAGGGGTGAGAATTGGAGAGGCCTGGCCTATTTTCCTGTCCCCACATGCTGGGGGATCTGTGTGGCCATGGTACCACAAGGCGGGTTTGAACATGCCGGTGTACAGCCTCCTCACAGGAGAGGTGCCTGCTGTCTGCTTTGATTTCCCCTGGGGATGGTCACTGTGGATACATCCTCCAAGCCAGCCTGCCAGCGCTGTCCACCACAGTACAGAATCCAGTGCAGATTTCTTTGAATTACCGGTGACTTCTCTCTCCTCCTTTGTAATTATATAGTAATTACCCTGGGTGGCAGGAGGAAGGTGAAGTTCTTAGTAATTGAATGGCGTGCATCTGCCCATCCCCGGCCCTGGGAAAGCCAGCACACCAGCATTAACTCCCGAATTAGGACAGACAGTAGCATGCCAGACAGATGTGGGGGTTTTTTTGTATTTATGAGTACTTGAAGGTGAGAGATGCCTGTCTTGAGATGCCCAGCCTATTGCTGGACATGTGTCCACACCCTCACACAGGACAGAGGCTGCACTGAGGGGCAGTTGACATTTTTCCCCTGTATGTGACTGTTACACATCCAGTGCCCATCAGGCTTAGTGGCCTTGCTCCTGATGAACCCAGGTCTTGTCTGTGTGGGCTGGGCATCAGCTGTGCCAGTCTGAGCTCTGGCCAGCCAGTCTCCCTGTATCACAGGTAGTCTTTGCTGAGAGCCTGTGTGGGCTGGGAGGGCCCCTATTCACTGTTGATCTCATAAATCTGTAGCTTATCATGGGGCCTGTGTGCTATGGCTTCTGTTAGGTGGCCGCAGCACCCCTTTTATAGATGGGCTGACCTGCTGGGTAGAGGACCCAGGGTCTGGCAGCCTCAATTTAGTGGCCCCAGGCTAGAAGATGTGAGTTGAAGCCATGTCCTGGGTTGCCCAGTAAGTTGGAAGGACACCGCCCCCATGTCCTGTTTCCTCTCTGTCCCTGCTTTGGGCTCCCAGGGGTGGGGCTAGCAGCAGCCCCTGAATGGGGATCTGCTTCCCAACTGCTCTGGCCTTACTGGGCTGGGGTTTGCCCCATCCTGGGCTCATCCTGAAGCAGAAGCTGGACTTGAAGATACGGTGTTAGAGGACCTCAGTGGGTCTCCACTTCTGAAATGCCGAAACGTATCTGGGTGACCTTCTTATCACCTGTGGAAATCTGCCTCTCTGGGTAGGGACACCCAATGGGGGCAGGAACCTCAGGCTCCCTTGACCATCCTGTGAGGATGCAGACCATCAGAACACTCTCATGTGCTTTCCCTTCTCTTTTCTGTGTCACCAAGATGGCTCCATCTTGGACAGCGAAGGGGGAACAGGACCCTGGCAGGCCCAGGATGCAGAGCCCAGGAGCCACAGCCTTCCCCAACCCCATGTTCATGTCCACTGCCCGACGGGGAGCCTGTGCCTCACAGTCACTGTTCCATGGGGTCCTCAGAGCCTGCCTGGGAAGCAGTGGAACCTTTACTAGTGGGTAACTGCAGGCAGGGCCACATTCCTGCCCCCAAGGAGAGGCCCTCTCCCAGAACAGGCCTCCACATTGCCCAGGGCTTTCTGCCCATACGCGTACCCCTTAGGATGGCTCAGCGCTACCGGGATGAGACAGATTGAGGTCACGGTGTTAAATAACAGATTCTCCCACAGTCCTTCTGGCATGGGTTGGGGTCCAGCCAAGAGCATGCAGCTCCACACTCAGGAGGCTATCCCCTCATAGGGTTGTGCAGGGCCTGTGGCTGCAGGGCAGTACCCAGGGACTAGAGATAGGAATCAGAACCTGACCCAGAAGCCTCCCCAGGTGGACAGGGAATGAAAGGTCATTTGCTGGTCTGGTTGTGCCTGATCCCTAGGTGTGTGGTGACCGCAGAGACCTACCAGAGATGCCATGCCTTGCTTGGACCCTTGGGGTGGGGTAAGGACTTAGCTTGGTTTTTGTATTTTAGTGTTTTGAAATACAAGTTCTCATGTAGCCTAGGCTGGCCTCCAATTGACTATGTATCGGAGGATGACCCAGAACTCCTCATCCTCCTGCTTCCAACTCCCAAGTGATGGATCAATGTCACTTGGTGATGTGCATGGCATGTGGAGGTCAGAGGACAACCTTGTGGAGTTGGTTCTTTTCTTCCTGTTATGTGGGCCTCAGGCTTGTGCAGTGAATGCTTTACCCACTGAGCCGTCCCGTCCCGCTAACCCTAAGTGTACCCATGTGTGCAGTGCCTGCAGAGGCCAGAAGAGGGTGTTGGAGACCCTGGAGTTAGGGTCATTTATGAGCCACCATGTAGGTGCTAGGAACCGAACCCAGGTCTTCTGCAAGAGCAGAGTGATCTGAACCATGAGCCATCTCTCCAAGCCTGCCTTGGGTTTTTTAATTTTTATTTATTTATTTATTGTCCTTTTCTGTGTGTGTCTCTTTGAGACAGGGTCTCCCTGTAGCCCCAGCTGTCCTGGAACTCACTATGTAGACCAGGCTGGCCTCGAACTCACAAAGATCTGCCTGCCTCTGCCTCCAGAGTGCTGGGATTAAAGGCGTGCACCACCATGCCCAGCTTTTTTTTCTTATGTGTAGGAGTATACTGCCTGCATGTATGTGAGTGCACCTGTGTTGTGCAATGCCATGGAGGTCAGAAGAGGGCATCAGAATGTCCTGGAACTGGAGTTAAGAACTGTTCTTAGCTACCATGTGGGTGATGGGAATCGAACTCAGGTCCTCTGCCAGAGCAGTCAGTGCTCTTAACTGCTCTTCAGCCCCTGCTTTGGGTTTTTGAGGCAGGGTCTCATGTATCCCAGGCTGGCTTGGAGCTCACCATATAGCTTAGGATAACTTTGAACTACCCCTTGGTTCCTGGGGTTCTGGGTTGTATGTGTTCCCCAAGGACCTCCTAAGATGGGACACCAAGCCTGAGAGGTCTTAGAGTTACAGTGAGAAAGATTGGGGGACCCCCAGAGCAAAGGGAGCTTTAGGTGTGTGTGCGCAGGTGTGGGAACAGTGCAGGGCAGACCGTGTTGGGACCTCGGGTTTGGGGCGCCCCAGGTGCTGAGGGCTCCTGCTTGGCTCCCATGTGGCTGAGCCCAGGGCTCTTGGGCCCCACAGGGCTGGCAGGTGGCTTGCCACCCTGGTGCCTTCCCTGTGCTCCACCTCACTGTCTGTGGCCTGCACTTTCTGTGGTGCTAGCCTCTGCCTTCCTAGGAGATCTAGGCCAAGCCTGGGTGGACAGGGTGGACTCTTCTCCTCCAGCGGTGAGCCTCTGCTCCTTCTGATGGCTTGGCATCTCTGTTCTCAGTGGTGTCTACTTTCCCCAAACAGGCTGCGTGTTTGTACTGCCTGCCCCCATGCTGACCTTGGAGGAACACCACTCAGCCTCCTCTGGTGACCCAGGTCTGTGATGCTTGCTGGGCAGGTATCCCCTTGGTTAAGTTTTGCCTGCACCTTTGTAAAAAGTTCCCTTTATGAAGCCAGGTGTGGTGGCTCACGCCTTTAATCCCAGCACTTGGGAGGCAGAGGCAGGCTGATAATCTGAGTTAGAGGCCAGCCTGGTCTACATAGTGAGTTTCAGGTCTGCTGGGGCCACAGGGAGACCCTGTTTCCAAAAAGACCAAAAAAAAAAAAAAAAAAAAAAGGAAGTTCCCTTTATGGACCACCCCACCCTACCCCCAGCCACTAAGTATACTGTTATTTAGAATAAATGTTGCTAAACTGGATGTGGTGGGGCATTCCTTTAATCTTTAATTCCAGCACTCAGGAGGCAGAGGGGGAGGCCAACCTGGTCCACATAGTGAGTTTCAGGCCAGCCATGGCTGCATAGTGAGACCCTGGGTTTTTTTTCGTCTTTTTTTTTTTTTTTTTTTTGAGACAGGGTCTTCCTGTAGCCCCAGCTATCCTGGAACTCACTATGTAGACCAGGCTGGCTTTGAACTCACAGAGATCCACCTGCCTCTGCCTCCCAAGTGCTGGGATTAAAGGCATGCGACACAACACCCCACTTGAGGCCGTTTTTAAAAAACAAAAAAATTCAAAGACAAATGTTGCTGGTTGGGCTTCAGTGCACCTGCCTTTAATCCCAGCACTCAGAGGCAGGTGCAGGCAGATCACTGTGATTTTGAGGCCAACCTGGTCTACATAGCAAGTTCTAGGACTGAATAGTGAGGCTTTGTCTCAGTAAATAAAATGCCAAAGTCAGGTATGTTGTTGCATACCTACACTCAGAGGTAGAGGCAGGAGGATCAGGAGTTGAAGGTCATCTTCAGGTACACACTGAATGGAGAGTCATAGAGGAAGACATGACCCTGGATGCCAGCCCCTAGTCTCCACACGTGTGCACACGTGAGCATGTGCATACACACCAGCCCACCAGCCCTGAGTGTAGTAGCTCCTGCCTGTAGCTCCAGCCCTTAGGAAGGGGAGGCATAAGGATTGCAAGTTCAGAGTCCAGCCTGGGTTACACAGTGAGTTCAAGGCTAGCCTGGGCTGTCTCTAGTGCATTTTGTGACTATTCCTGGTAACACTTTGGGGATTCCCAGTGGACAACCCCCTTCACCTCAGGATCTCCTATGGGGAGGGGCCTGCAGCTGAGTGGGCATCCTTGTGGGGAGCTGGGCCTGCCTCCTTCAGCCACAAGAGCTGTGTTCCATGCATGGCTTCCATCAGCCTTGGCCAGTTTTGTGCCATGAAAGTGGTGTGCACGGTCCTTGCACAGAGGAGGTAAGAGGGTCAGCCTTGACCTCTTGTCACTGTCACCAGCCTTCCTGTGTGCACACTCTGGTACCCACTGGCCTGCATCTGTTTACATGGGCTTAGTGATGCTGTGCCTTCCTATTTTTCCACAGGGATGCTCTGAGCCCCTTGCCTGGCTGTGTGCCCACATCTCCTTAGCCCATGGTCTCCCTTGCGCTCCGAAGTGGACAGTGGGCTGTGTGGTCTGGACCCTGTGGGTGCTGAGCAGCATCTCTGGCCACCACCCACTCCATGACCCCATGGCTTGGCAGCAGAATCATCCCTAGCTGAGACCCCCCCCCCCCGGCTTAGGAGATCCTGAGAGACTGTGTTCCACAGTCACCTTTCCCACTGAAGTTCTTGGATGCTGTCTGGATGGGAAGGCTGAGAGGGCATCAGTCATAGAAGCTGGGGTCCTCTGGGGGTGACATACACCATGTGCCCCAGTGTGAGGTCTTAATTTGACAGTTTAGTGGTGACCCAGTTTTCTCCACCTTAAACTTCGTTTTTTCGTTTTTACCGTGGACATGTTTGGGTGTCATAGATGCACAGAGCAGGGCTGTGGGTTTGGGGCCTGGCCTGACACTTCCTGTCCTCCAACCTGCCTGTCCCTGGGGTATCAGGGCTCCAAGGTGCAGTTTCTGATAGGTTGGTGTGTCTGCCATGTGTCCTATAGTTCCATGCTATGCTGTCCTGTGACATTGCCATCCGCTTGTTGTGCCAGGGCCTGTCTGATGGCAGAGTGTCATGTCTACATACTGGGGACTCCTGTGTGTGGCTGGTGTGACTGAGTCTGGGGCGACCTCATCTCTCTTTGCAGTCCATTGACGAGTCCCCCAGAGAGTCCTGGACCCTTCGCTCCCTGTCACACATGTGCACAACTTTGCCCCAGGCGCCTGCCAACCACAAAGTCCACACAGGACAGTGAGGGCCCCCACGCTGGCCTTGTCCATGTGGCCGCTGCCCAGCAGTATCCCAGCCTCAGCTGTTTCAGTGCAGTGTCCCCTCCCTGCCCCTATTCCCAGCCTGCCTTTTGTGCCTTTGGGGAACCACAGTTCTTCAGGCAGGAGCAGGTGGTGCATTGGCATCATTTGGGGTGCCCTCCTCCAAAGATGGGGGCCCTTTCCTTGTAGGGATAGAGTCCCCTGTCTGCTACCCTCTGTAGATTCTGGCAGATCTGTGCGGTGGGGATGATCTTTGATCATCATTGGATGCTGACTTAAAGCAGTTTGCCTGGAATGTACCCAGGTCTATTGCCCTCTGGCCAGGTGTGGGACAGGCTCCTTCCTGGTCCTGTTCCTTTGCTTTCTGGGCTTGAACCCCAAGCTTTTCCCGCTGGCAGGTTGTATCTCCCTGGGGTCTTCAGAACTTGGGGGTCCTGGGGCACGACAAACAAGGCAGCCCAGGCTCCCACTGAGCCCAGAGTCCCCAGGACCCTGTTATCCCTGCTTCTACTCAGCTTGGTGGCAGTTCTAGGCTGCGAACTGCTAGTGATGTCAGTCCAGGGACTGTGACATCACTGAGTGGAGATGCAGAGAAGAGGTTGGGGCCTCCAGCAGGGGAACAGCTAGAGTCCCAGCAAGATGGGGGAGCCCAAAAAGAATAGGGCAGGTGGGTGCTGGGGCCTTGTATTACGGGTGCATGTGTTAGGTGACCTGAGGTCATCTGGCTGCCTGAGCAGCGAGCACCTTGAGGCTGTCTTTGGGGCCCAGCTCAGGTCAGGCCAGCATGTCAGCCTCACATAGGGAAAGACTTGGACACTGGGCCTTGTGGGTCAGGCCAGGAGGGTTTATTTAGGGCAGAGGAGGCCTGGTCTTCCCCCTCCAGGGAGATTATTTTTAGCTCCAAGCCTCAGGCTGGGCCAGGGCTGGTGATGTTTCTTGTCCCTTGGGGTCTCAGTGTCACCCCACACATTCAGGTGTGGCTGAGACATCACAGCTGCCTGACACCAAAGTTGCCTGTCCCCATGTCCATGTTGCTCCATGCCTGACCTGCTTGGGTGGCTTTCTGAGGTCAGAGCACCCCAGGGTAGCATTGGCCACTCTGCAGCTGTGGGCAACACCTTGTATTTGCAGTGGGCAGCGGGGTGGGGGGTGTTCTGTCCCACGTCTAGGCAGTGTAGTGGCGACAGGTCTACCCACCATCCCCCAGGGTAGCAACTGCTCCTCACACTGCCCTATGGGTCCTCCTGGGCCTAGCCACCCCTCCTAGCCCCACACGGCAGAGGCAGGATAGGCAGTGACTGTCCAGGTTTCCCCAGTTGTACTCTGGGATGGGGACCATAGAGGCACAGAATGCTCTCCTGTGTCACCTGGCTGCTGTTTCCACTGAATGCCATCAGTACAACCACTGGCCTGGGAAGGCCACAGTTCTAGGCACATCAGAGTAGCAGCGTGCACCATCTGATTTGAACTGAGCTATGGCTGGTGTCCTGTGCAGGGTCCTACCTCTGCCCACACCTGCCATTGCCCCCCTTGCTATAGCTATTTCTACCACATACGTCCTAGCTGGCCTGAACCCCCAGATGGGCACTGCCTTGTGTGCTGCTGGACTGTGCAGCAGATGGTGGGCGAGGAAGTCTTGGCTCAGCTGGGGTTGGCAGCCGTGCCTGTGGGTGTGTGTGCCTGGGCCTTGTTCTCAGCACCACAGATGGGCTGCTGACCCAGGACCCCCATGTGAGTCTCCACACAAGGGTCACATACATCAGAAGACAACACACAACATGAGAAGAGTGTGGGGCCTGGTCCTGGGGACACTCAGTCTACAGCTAGGCCATGCTGACTCTGGCACCTTGGTGCCCTCATCCCTCTCTCTTTTCTTTTTTTTTTATGATTTATTCTTTATTATCATTATTATTTATTTATTTATTTTGGTCTTTCTGGGACAGGGTCTCCCTGTAGGCCCAGCTGGCCTAGAACTCACAGAGATTCGCCTGTCTCTGCCTCCTGAGTGCTGGGATTAAACCATGCCCAGCATATTTAGTCACATAAAAATTTAAAATTTTTTTTATTTATTTATTTTTATTTTATGTGTGTGCGTGTGTTGCCTGCATATAGGTAAGTGCAACCATGTTGTGCAATGCCTGTGGAGGTCAGAAGAGGCTATCGGATCCCCTGGGACTGGAGTTATGGACAATTGTTAGCTGCCGTGTGGGTGCTAGGATTCGAACCCGGGTCTTCTGCAAGAACAACTGGTGTTCTTAACCACTGAGCCATCTCTCCAGCCCCTGTTCACTTTAAAATTTTATGTGAATGTGTGTTTTGCCTGTATGTAAGTGCACCTATGCATCCAATGACTGTGGAGGCCAGAAAAGGGTGTCAGATCCTTTGGAACTGGAGTTACAGTTGTTAGCTGACATGTGGGTGCTGGGAACCATCTCTGCAGAACAGCCAGTGCCCTTAACTGCTGAGCTGGCTTTCCAGCCCCTTTCTTGCATCCCTCTCTTCTGTGGGCACTGTGCATGTGTGGGTAGTGCCTTGTCTTTTCTGATGTTGTGTGGTGTCTTCTGTGCCAGTCCTCAAGTCTGGACTCTTGACAGCCAGGTGCCTGGGCTTAAGGCTTTCCTGATGCCAATTGCCTGAATCAGCATAGACCCCTAGACAGATGGGATGGGGGCTCACACAGCCTGTAGCTCAAAGGTCTCGAGATGGCCTACCTCAGGGACCTGGGAGTAGAGGGGCTCTGTTACAGGACCTGGGTGTGCTAGAGGGACACCTTTGGGCTGACTGGCTTCCCATGGACCTTTTTGAACGGTCCGGTGTCTGAGTGTGTCCCCCTGAGGAGATAGGATGAGTTTGGACTGTGTCCCTAGATGGCATCAGCATACAAATCCCAGATGACAGAGAGGTATGCTGGCAGTCGAGGTAGCCCTGTATCTTTGTGCATGCGTTTTTAAAAATTACATTTTATGTACTTTGTGTGTACATGGAGGGAGGTGCACATTTACCACCATGTGTAGAGGTCAGAGGACAACTTGTGGGAGTCAGTTCTCTCCTACCATGTGGGTCCCAGAAACAAAACGTATATCCTTGGATTTGGCAGCCATTTTCTTTACTCTCTGAGCCATCTCACTGGTTATAATGTTGTTTTCGAGACAGGATCTCATGTAGCAGAGCCTGGCCTTGAACTCTTTTTTTTTTTTAATTTTTATTTATTATTTTTATTTTATGTGCATGCATGTATTGCCTGCATGTAGGTAAGTGCACCCGTGTCGTGCAGTGCCCACGGAGATCCGAAGAGGCTGTCAGATTCCCTGGGACTGGAGTTATGGACAGTTGTTAGGTGCCATGTGGGTGCTGGGATTCAAACCCAGGTCTTCTGCAAGAACAACCAGTGTTCTTAACCACTGAGCCGTCTCTCCAGACCGGACTTGAACTCTTCTTGATCCTCCTGCTTCCACCTCTCAAGTGCTGAGATGACAGATATATACCACACAACCTGGTTTATGGGGTATTGGGGGTGAACCCAGAGTTTCATGTGCTAGGCAAGCTCTGCCTACTCAGCTACAGCTTCAGCCCTGTTTTTACTTTCTTTTTTTAAAAAGTGGGTGGGTAGCCTGGCGTGGTGGCGCACGCCTTTAATTCCAGCACTCAGGAGGCAGAGGCAGGTGGATCTCTCCCTGTAGCCCCAGCTGGCCTGGAACTCACTATGTAGTCCAGGCTGGCCTTGAACTCACAGAGATTCGCCTGCCTCCCTTTCCTGAGTGCTGGGATTAAAGGTGTGAGCCACCACGCCCAGCTAAGTATTTTTATTTTGAATGAGTGTATTGCCTGCTGTGTAAGTGGACCTGTATTATGCAATGCATCCAGAGACCAGAAAAGGGCATCCGATCCCCTGGAACTGGAGTTACAGAAAATTGTTAGCTGTCATGTGGGTGCTGGGAAGTGAACCCAGGTCCTCTGCAAGAGCAGCCAGTGCCCTTAACCACTGAGCATCTCTCCAGCCTCTGCTTTTGCTTTCTGATAAGAAGGAAATACCTCCTGCCTGTTACTGAGGCTTCTGTATAGACTTTGTGGTGACCCTGTACATGGACACAGAGGTTCTGTAGGGAGATGACAATTGTCCAGGTGTGTCCCGTGCTGGGGTGTGGGGCAGTAAGAGTGAAGGGCAGGTGCCTTCCACTGAGCAGCCTTTATCTGTCACACATCTTGTAGAACTCTGGGCCCTGGTCCAGGTACCACCTGAGTTTCCCTCCTCTCCCCCTGTCCTTGAGGTACACAGGTCCTTTCCTAGGTCCTGCCCCACACCCATCTCTTCCTCAGGGCTCACAATGCCAGCCTGGCGGGCATGCCCTTTACCTCCACCCTGTGCTGTTGCAGTGTGCCTACAGTGTCCCAATGAGGAGACAGACAGGAGCTTACCCAGCCCAAAGCTGGCATGGACTTTTCCCACTGTGGGCTTCATGGTCGGGGGCAGGACCTGAGACCCTCTCTGCCTGCCCCAGGCTGCTGGTCCACATCTTTGGGGGTATCCTACTGGGTTTGGTACAGACCTTGGTGGCCCATGGAGAAACTGTCCACACATGATTCACATTTTCTTCAAACTGCCTATGGCCCCAAGGCACAGCCTCTGGGGCTCTCTCTCAGGCCAGCAGTACTTTAAGGTGCCAGTGTTGGCCAGGCCAGGGACACACAGAGATGCTAATGTGGGACATGTGGTACTGCAGAGAAGTCTGTGCCCTGAGGCTGAGCCGCATGGGGAGGGAGCACCTCTCAGATCCTCCAGGGAATGCCCTTTAAACTGAGATGGGGGTTGCCCACATGCCTTGACTTTGGTGTCAGGTCAGTGGCCCAGGATTCCCTTACGTCCAGCAGCAAGGAGAATTAGTGTGTGGGAGATACTGACTGAACAGAGATGGGATGATGACGATGGGGTGGCCACTGTGGTCATGCACCACATCAGTTGGTTGGCTGATCGCTACAGCCTAGTGGGAAACATAATGGGAATCAGTGAGCAAATGCTGATGGATCAGTGCCAGGAAAGTAGGGAACCCTGAACCCTCATGTCATGGTATGAGCACCTGGTGCTGCCCAGCTACAGTGAGACACAGGCTGGGGTTTCCTGAACTGAATAGAGGGTAGATTCCAGTGACCCATCAGCCCCTCAGATGATCCCAGAACAAATTCACAGCTTCATGCTGCTGGGTCCTGGGTACAGATTCCCTGCCGTGGCCAACTGTGGGGACACCAAACATATAGGATGCCATGTGTAGCTAGGCATAGCAGCACATATTGTGAATCCAGCTCTCCAGACTTTGAGGTAGGAGGATTGCTGAGTTCAAGGCTATTTTGAACTCAAGATAGCAAGACCCTACCCCCCCCCCAAAGAAAAAGCCAGGTGTGGTGGTATATGCTTTCAATCCCAGTACTCAAGAGGCAGGGGCAGGCAGATCCCTGAGTTTGAGGCCAGGGTGGCCTATGTAGAGAATTCCAGGCCAGCCAGGACTACATAGTGATACCCTTTCTCAAAACAAATTCAAAATGTAAAAATCCCCAAGGGCACGAAATATTTTTTTAAAATGGGCCTGAAGAGATGGCTCAGCAGTTCAGAACACTTGCTGTTCTTCCAGAGGACCTGGGTTTGATTTCCAGCACCTACATAGCAGCTAACAGCTGTCCATAACTCCAGTTCCAGGGGAACCAACACCCTCTTCTGACCTCTGTGGGGCATTATACACCTGTGCTGCACTTACATCCATGCAAGCAGAACACTCATAAACATAAAATAAAAATAAAATATTTTCTTAAAACTCTCCAAGGGCGCCGGGCATGGTGGCGCACGCCTTTAATCCCAGCACTTGGGAGGCAGAGGCAAGTGGATTTTTGTGAGTTTGAGGCCAGCCTGGTCTACATAAGTTCCAGGACAGCTGGGGCTACAAGGAGACCCTGTCTCAAAAAAGAACAAAAAAATCCCCAAGGGCTGGACAGATGGCTCAGTGGGTAAAGAGCTTGCCTTGTAGGCAGGCTCTAAGCTTGAGCCCCAGCACCCACATAAAAAACCAGACTTGGTGGCGTCTGTCACCCCAGCGTGGGGTTGTGGAGACAGGAGGGTCCCTGAGCTCACTAGTCAGCCAGGCTGTCCTACTTGATGTGTTCCAGGGTTAGGGAGAGACCTCGTTTCAGAACAGTAAACAGTGTCTAAGGAATGAACCAGAAGAACACAGGCACCTGCACACGTAGAAACATACCCAAGAAAAAATAGGCCAAGGGCAAAGTTGGCACTAGAGTGCATATTAGATCATCAGGTACATCAAGTCAAGGCCCAGCAGCTGGGCTATGTCCAGGCACCGGCTTGAGGCTACAGGCTATAGCAGTGGGGCGCAGGAGCCCTGGCCATGTAGCAGGTTTTGGACCAGAACTGGCTAGAGCGAGCAGCCACACTCAGGCTTTCTAGTTTCTTGCAGGGCAGGGTATGAGAGCCGCAGCCTGCCCTCTGCCACCTGTGGTCCCACCTTCCAGACCTAGGAACACAGATGGGCTGTGTTCTTGGCCTGGCTCCCAGAGGTCCCTTGTATCACTGTCCCTGGAAAGAGTCAGAAATAACCCTGACTGCAGCAGGTTTCAGAGTCCCTGGTCTCCCTCCTTGTAGCCCTGTCCCCCAATTGTCCCTGCTGAGCTGTGGGTAGCCTGGAGATAGTTTGGTCAGTCTGCTCTGGCCTCTGCATGCTCCAGGCCTTCCTGTCTCAGCCACTGGCCCCCTGGGTGACTCAGTCCTCTCTGTGACTCAGAAGTAACCATCCATTCTTGGGTGCTCCTGCAGCTGACCAGCCTCTTAAGTGTGGATGCCCTGGGAGAGCAGCCCAAAAGGGTCATAGGCCCCATGGGGTCGGGAAGGTGACACCACCCCTCTCTTCTTGTCGTCCCTGGATGGGCCCTTTGTCCACTGGCTGACCCTCCTGAGAGGGTCCTACAGGAATTGGTGCAGCCCGTTTGGTGTCTTGGGTGGTTTGCCCTTTGCTTCTTGCTGAGTGTGGGCTCCCCACATCCTGCCTCAAACCTGAGTGCTGCACACTGCAGCGTCCCTCATCTGTCAAAGGCCTGACACATGGTGCCCAGTGGGTGGGGAAAGTGACCCTTGGGGGCCACAGCAAGGCCTGTGTGGACTGAAGGGTCTGTTGGGGTGTAGGTGCTGGGAATCAAACTTATATCATCTGCAAAAGCTGCTAGTGCTCTTAACCACTGAGCAATCTCTCCAGCCCCAGGAGGGACAGGGTTTAATGTGGGTCTCTGGCCTCCGCTTGGAAGCTGGAGGGGCCTGAGGATGGAGGTGGGAAGATCAGGTTTGCACCAGGCTGTGATGGGTGATCAAGGTGCTGTGACTGGGCTTCTGGGGCCTGGAGGACACAGCAGGTTTGAGGGGCAGGCAGACATCTTGGGCCTGCATGGTAGCCATTCTTCACTCTCTGTGCCCAGACTCTACTATATCGTCTCTATCCATCCTCCTGGCATTGAAGTACCATGTGCCTTCTGCGATGGTTGCCTGAGCGGTAACACAGGGTATGGTCAGGGCCACCTGGATAATTGGAGTTCCCCAGGCTACCCTGAGCGTCAGGTGCTGCCCACAGTTTGAGAGTGGTGGGCAGCAGAGGCTGGGGTCAGGTGTGGTTCCTACCTCCCCACGCACTGGTCTGTCACCTTCCTGTCTTAGCACTCCAAGCATGGAGACCACCCCGCATTTGGGGCCACCCTGCTGGCACAGTTGTGTGGCAAGGTGGGCACAACCTACTGTACCCAAGTACCTACCCCAGTTCCACAGCCACCTCCTGGTCACATTCCAGTGGCCTTTTCTGGGATCTGTGACCTCTGCCATCAGTGTCAGCAGGCCATTTCCTCCAGGGCTTCATGAGTAGGAATGATGCTAGTCTTGTTTAGACTTTCCAAGATGTTTCTGGTAGTCAACACTCATGTGTGCTTCTGTCTCTCCACAGCTGGGTGCCACAAGATTTGAGGTGGTGGGACCTGACGACAAGATGTCTCCTCTCCCTGTGAGTGACCTCGAGGCCACTGAGATGACCAGCGCAGCCAGGCCCATGAGCACGGCTGGGTGTCAGTAGCCGGAGCCGCGGCCACTGGGCATCATGGTGTGCTAGGCTGAGCGCAAGCTCAGGATTTGCACTCAGATCATACGGCGCAGAGTCACCGTGGAGAGGCCAGGGTACCACAAACTTATGGATTTTGACAAGAAAGGAGGGAAGGGGGAGTTGGAGGAAGGCCGGAGAATGTCCAAGACCGGCACAAGCCGGAGCAGCCATGGCGTCCGCAGCTCGGGGACCAGCTCAGGGGTCCTGATGGTGGGCCCCAACTTCCGAGTCGGGAAGAAGATAGGCTGTGGGAACTTCGGGGAGCTCCGCCTGGGTGAGTCCCCCACTTTCATGGTGGCTGGTAAGCCCATCACCATTGGAGCCCATCACTGGGGGAGGTTCAGGAGGAGCCCTGGCTTTGTGGTGGGTGCCCCACATGTGGCTATGGAAGAGGCTGGCTGGGCACTGGTCTGGCATTTGGCCCTAGGTCTTGAGGGCATTAATCTAATGTCAGGGTGCTGCCTGGGCAAGCCTGGGACTGAGCCCCAAGGGGCCCCTCTCTCAGCTGTCTTTCCAGGCCACCTGTCAGTGGTGCCCAGGAGCTGGGGGTTCCCTAAGTATTGCATCCTGATCCTAGAGGAAGGTGTGACCCAAGGCAGCTGGCCTCATCCTTAAGATGTATGGGAAACCTGTGTACCTGTGTGCACAAGCTTGTCCCCTGCCTGTGGGAGTTGGGGTCCCAGAGGAGGAGCAGGGGCAGGAGATGATGGCAGCAGGACTAACCTTGTGCGTACACCTGTCAGACAGTGCCACCTCTGGTCACATTTTCCACCACCAGTGGTCAGATAAGGGAACCCTTGTCCAAGAGAAGGGGAGCGGACTGGCTCCCCACTTTACAGTGGGCCACTGAGGATTCTAGGGTGGGCACAGTGGGTACCTGTATGGTCACTGAGGGACATGCTTCATTGTGGGTAGCTGCCAAGCTGGTCCCCATTCTGGCACAGAGTTCCTCAGGCACCATGCACAAGCCTCTCCTCTGCCACAGCAGCCTCAGGCCCCGGAGCCTCCTGCTTGCAGCCTGGGGTCTCCAGTGTCTTCCGAGGCCCAGCTGTAAGTTGGTGGCTCCCTGATGGACACCTGCACCTGAGCCCTGCTGTCCCAAGGGCATGCATGTGTGTATGTATTCAGACACTGCACAGGGCACCTACAGTTGCAAACACCCATGCAGGTGCGCACAGACACACTGTCACACACAAGAACAAGCATACACACAGCCAGAGGCTGTGGAAGGTGACCCTGCCTGTCTTTGGAGTGCCAGCTGGCCCTTGGGAGTCCTTTCTTGAGGCAGTAGCGTCAACAGCCAACAGCTTAGGTCCCACTAAATTTTCTCCTTCCCATTCTCTGTTTGACCTGCCTTCCCTCTCTTCAGGATCTCGTTGTCCTGATGCGGGTAGACAAACCACATGACACATCTTTATCTGAATTTTTATTTATTTATTTATTTATTTGGTCTTTTTGAGACAGGGTCTCCCTGTAGCCCCAGCTGTCCTGGAACTCACTATGTAGACCAGGCTGGCCTTGAACTCACAGAGATCCGCCTGCCTCTGCCTCCCGAGTGCTGGGAGAGTGCTGGGATTAAAGGCGTTCGCCACCACGCCCGGCGAGTTCCTTATTTTTATCTCATGTGTGTTCGGCCTGCATGTATGTAGGTGTACCACCTGCATGCAGTGCCCATGGAGCCCATAAGAGGGCATCAGATCCACTGGAACTGGAGTTACAGACAGTTGTTAGCCACCATGTGGGTGCTGGGAACTAAACCTAAGTCTTCTGTAAGAGCAGCCAGTGCTCTTATCTGCTGAGCCATCTCTCCAGTACAGCCTGTCAATTTTTACACTGGGGTGAGGTTTAGTGGTAGCATGTGTCTTGAGCAAGGGCTGGGTTCCAGACCCAAAACAAAAAAGAATAAGGCCAGATGTGCAGATGTGGTGGCTGGAACCAGTCATCATGGCACTCAGGAGGCTGAAGCAGGGGAATCTCCCTAAGTTCCAGGGCCAGTCTTGGCTACAGAGTAAGCTCCTGTATATATCATATATCCTCCCCTCCCCCCCTCCCTT
>NW_008341457.1:2919677-2935033 GCF_000622305.1 Nannospalax galili | reverse complement strand
CCCCGCCAATTAACAAAATAAGCTCTGAGGTGTTTTATTTCCTGGTGAGACTGTCAGGTACTGCCCTACTTGAGCTGTCTTCTGTCTCTGGTTTGGAAGTTTTAGCAGTAGTCCCCTGCCCTTGTGGTCCCCCACCCCCTGCCATGCTATGGTACCATCTGTTTATGGGGCCTGGGGTCCACCTAATTTTTTTGTTTCTGTACAGTGATGCTTTTTTCATTAAATTGGGAAAATGTTAGCCATTATGTCTATGATATTTTCTTTCCCTTATTATGAGCCATATATCCATCACTACATAAACAACCCTTGTTTATTTGGGTATTTATTTATTTATTTATTTTGAGACAGGGTCCCAGCTGACTTGGAACATGCTATGTAGCCCAGACTGACCTCGATCTCACAGTGATCCACCTGCCTCTGCCACCTGACTGCTTGGACCAAAGGTGTCTGCCACCATGCTCAGCTACCCCGTTGCTTAAAAAAAAAGTGGTTCTTATTGTCCTATTGTTTGTATGATGTGGGAGGTACAGGCATGCTGTGACATGTGTGTGATCAGAGAAGAGCTATGTGGTGTTGGTTCTCTCCTTTGCCATTTATGTGGATTCTGGGGCTGGAACTCAGGTTGTCAGGCTTATACAGCAAGTACTTTGCCCCTGAGCCATCTTTTGGCCCTCTCTCTCTGTTTTTTGTTTTGGTCTTTTTGAGACAGGATCTTCCTATGGTACCAGCTGACCTGGAACTCGCTATATAGCCCAGTCTGGCCTCCATCTCACAGAGATCCACCTGCCCCTGCCTTCCAAGTGCTGGGATCTTCCTGTGTTTGAGACAGAGTTTCCTTCTGTGGCCAAGGCTGTCACTCCAGGCAGGAGTGCCCACTGTCAGCCTTTGGGCTCAGGGTGTCTGTGCTCTAGGTGATCACAGCTGCAAGTGTCAGGCAGAACAGGAAGGCTGGGTCAGCAGCTTTCCTCAGCAGAGTATGAGAGACATTCTACAAGGAAGCAAAGATTGGGCCCTTAAGGTCATCAAAATTGGAGACCTGCTCACAGGCAGGCAGTGACACTCTGGCCTACAGGTGACACATATCCTGTTGGCAAAACCCTGCCTCCCAGTGTGGGAGAGCCACAGCTCCATGGACAGTCCAGGGAAGAGTGGGCCAAGACTAACAGAGAACAGACACCCAGATAGCACACAGTGCTGCTGCCCCCTTGCTGCAAGGGACAGCACCCCGGACAGTGGAGACTGCAGGGCAAGGGACTCCATCAGCAGCACACACATGGACCATCTCCCAGGGAACTCCTCACAGCACTGTGCACTCCCTGGTGGGTTTGGAGGGGTCCCCATAGGTGAAAGTGGCCTCTCCATCATCAGAGAGAGACAGAACTAGAACTGAGCTCTGAACTTGGCCCTGGTGACAGCTAGGGCCAGCGTTTGGAGAACCTGCACTAAACAGGAGATGGCTGATGGGCGGCTGGTGGGAGATGCCCAAGAGCAAGCCAGGCACTTACACCCCTGCTGAGTTATCAGGGGCCCCAGGGATGCCTGCCTAGCAGTGCCCAGCTCTCTGCTAGTGACAGGTGCAGGCCCACTGCGCCCAGGACAGAGGGCTGTGCCTCACCAGGCCTCAAGAGGTCCCTGAAGGCCTTGTGGGGACACTGTCCAGCTGATGGTTGGGGACAGAGGCTCTGACTGACTGAGGACACAGCTGGGTCAATGGGGACACACTGCATAGCTGCCAAGGTGGGAACACACTTCCTTGCTGAGCTGCAGGCAGGATGAAGGGAGCATATAGATGGGGGGTGAGGGGGTGGGGTGGGGGTGAGGGTCTGAAGGTAGCCTTTTGTAGGAATGGCATGGGTGCATTCACATCCACTTGACTCATACCAGGTGAACATGGGCTGAGGGGCTGGAGTGGGGTCTGCCTGGGTATGGCAGGTATGACCCCTGTAGGGAAAGCAGAACCCCTACTAGAGCTGGGCCCACTTCTGGAGGTGCCAGGGTCAGCAGCATGGGGCTGTGGACCACCAGCCATTGCCTCAGTGTGTGTGGCTTTAGGGAGGGTCTCTGTCTTGACCCTTTGGGCCCAAGGGAGCTACTTCCCAGTGGCTAGCTGGGACTTCCAACCAGAAGAGTCACAGGGTGGGGTGTCCAGGGGGCTGACTAGTGGGGGGCCACATGTCAGTATGGGAAGTGTGCTGTGGAGGGTGCACCTCTGGGGTCCTGGCAGGCGGACTGGGTGGTCTTGCTGTGCTGATGATCCCTTTGTCCCCACAGGAAAGAATCTGTATACAAACGAGTACGTGGCTATCAAACTGGTGAGTGTGTGTGTGTGTGTGTGTGTGTGTATGTGTGTGTTGTGTGTGTGTCTAACCCAGTGTGTCTGTGTCTGGCTGTGTGTCTACCCCCGCACAGGTCTGTTCCTTGTCCTGCAGGAGCCCATCAAGTCCCGGGCCCCGCAGCTGCACCTGGAGTACAGATTCTACAAGCAGCTCAGCACCGCAGGTGGGCGAGGCGGGGCGGGGCGGGGCGGGTCCCCGGCGACTCCCACCCGTACTGGCCTCACCCGCGTGTCCCCCGCAGAGGGCGTCCCTCAGGTCTACTACTTCGGCCCGTGCGGTAAGTACAACGCCATGGTGCTGGAGCTGCTGGGGCCCAGCCTGGAGGACCTGTTCGACCTGTGCGACCGCACCTTCACGCTCAAGACGGTGCTCATGATAGCCATTCAGCTGGTACGCGGGCGGGGCCTGGGGCCGGGCGGGGCCTGGGACAAGCTACGCCCCGGCTGAGGCACGGGTCTCCCGCCAGATCACTCGTATGGAGTATGTGCACACCAAGAGCCTCATCTACCGCGATGTGAAGCCCGAGAACTTCCTGGTGGGGCGGCCGGGCAGCAAGCGGCAACACGCCATCCACATCATCGACTTCGGGCTGGCCAAGGAGTACATCGACCCCGAGACCAAGAAGCACATCCCGTACCGCGAGCACAAGAGCCTGACGGGCACGGCGCGCTACATGAGCATCAACACGCACCTGGGCAAGGGTGAGCAGTGCGTGCTCGGCGGAGGTGGGGTGTGCGGGGCCGCGGCTGAGCGCCTGTGCTTCTTCCCGCAGAGCAGAGCCGCCGCGACGACCTGGAGGCGCTGGGACACATGTTCATGTACTTCCTGCGCGGCAGCCTGCCCTGGCAGGGGCTCAAGGTGGGCGGGCAGGGGACCCGGGGAAGGGGGCTGCGGGGGAGTGGAACGGAGGGAGCCCGGGTTGGGGCGGGCCCAGTTGACCCCAGTTCCCACAGGCCGACACGCTCAAGGAGCGCTACCAAAAGATCGGCGACACCAAGCGCGCCACGCCCATCGAGGTGCTGTGCGAGAGCTTTCCAGGTGAGCTTAAGCCCCGCCTTGGGCGGTGCCCCTGCTGACCCTGGCCTGACTCTCCTGGGAGTCAGGCCGCGCTCCCTCTCGCCCCCCACTCGGCCCCGCCCTCGGCCCGGCGCCCCGCCCACTCGGTTTTCTGGCAGAGGAGATGGCCACCTACCTGCGCTATGTCCGGCGCCTGGACTTCTTCGAGAAGCCGGACTACGACTACCTGAGGAAGCTCTTCACCGACCTTTTCGACCGCAGCGGCTACGTGTTCGACTACGAATACGACTGGGCCGGGAAGCCCCTGGTACGTGACAGGGAACCCGAGGTGAGGGGTGCTGGTGAGGAGCCCAATGAGGAGTGTGGATGGGGCCGCCGCAGGTGCTAGAGTGGGGAGCTGTGGGGGGTGGAGTCGGGTGGGTGGGGTTGACCCCGGGTGGGTGGGGTTGACCCCTCCTCAGTGAGGGGTGACAGGGGCCAGGGTTCGTGTCAGGAACTGTCCTGGGGCTGCAGCGGCACCCGTGGGCCCACCCTGTCCTGACATCCGCCCCTGCAGCCGACGCCCATCGGCACAGTACATACTGATGTGCCGGCCCAGCAACCACACCGGGACAAAGCCCAACCCCACAGCAAAAATCAGGTGAGTGCTGCACCAGGGCTTGACCTGGGAGGGAGGGCTGGGGGGCTGGTGTGGCTCTCCAGTCCCAGTGGAGTAGGGCCAGCCTGACGCTCCCACTATACCCTCCAGGCATTGAATTCCACTAACGGAGAGCTGAATGCAGACGACCCCACTGCCGGTCACTCTAATGCCCCCATCGCGGCCCCCGCAGAAATAGAGGTGGCAGATGAAACCAAGTGAGGCTGGGGAGAGCTCTAGTGCTGGGGACCCACCCATGCCCCACCCTACCACCCAGTCACCACCACCCCGTTATCACCCGCAGGTGCTGCTGCTTTTTCAAGAGGCGAAAGAGAAAATCTCTGCAGAGACACAAGTGAAGGCGGGAATGTCTGCAGCCCAAGGACCCCAGGTGTCCAGGAGACTGGCAGAGTCCTCAGCATTCCCTGGCTCCCTGGCCCAACTCTGGGCACCGTACCCCGGGCCATGGGGTCACTTGGTTCACGTAAGACTTTGGTGGAAATCTCTACACCTGTCTCTCGGCCCCTCCAAAAGCATTAACTATTTAAAACCAGGAGGAGAGGAGCGCTGCACTGACCCAGCTGCGCCCCCATTAGCTCATAAAGTCCAGCTTGTCCCCCCATCCAAAGGCCATTTTCTCCAAAGAGGGGGGCAGGCCCACGGCTGGGGTGTCAAATGGGGAGGCTTTGGCCTCCACCACCAAAGGGGAGGCGCTTGCTACCACCATATTGCACCAAAGCTGGGCGTAGAGTGGGCCGGTGACCCTGGGGGACTGGCCGGGTAGCCTGGGTCCCAACAACCCAGGTTGGCCATGACTGGGCCCCTGCCAGGCCTGGGGGACAGAATCGCCTTAATGCCAGGCCCTGCCCGGGGCAGCAGAGGTGGCACCTTGGTCCTCAGGGGAGGGTCAGGTGGGTGCCGGCCGGGTGGTCCTGGGAGTGGAGTTCTTGCTTCACCAAGTGTACAAAGAGGACATTCATGTTTCTCCAACGCTTCCTTGAAGCCATAGAATTTAGGGGCTTTTTTAAAAAAATAATAAAAAGGAAATCACTCTGGAGGGTAAAGCCTGGTGTTTCCATGGGGCACAGTGGTCAGGGGCTCTGGGTACAGGAGGGACCCAGTGTGGGAGCTGGGCACTGGATACTTTGTGGGAAGATGAAGAACTGGGAGGGACCCGGGACCAGGCTGGGATGCCCAGAGCCAGAGGAGAGTTAGAGAGGCCACTCTCTGCCATGAGGACCAGGAAGACCAGAGCTGCTCCCAAAAAGATGGAGGGGACCTGGGCAGTGGTCTGGCCTCTGCCCTCCTGCAAAGTCTGGCCTAAAACCCATGTCCTGCTGACAAAGACCACAAGACCCATAGGGCCTGGAAGGAACATTGCTGGGGAGGGTTAGCCACCCAAAGTTCTGAACTCAGAAGCTCAGGCTCAGTGATGCACGCCTTCAGCCTCAGCACTCCCAGAGGCAGGTAGATCTCAAGAAAAAAAAAGATGCAGTCACACAGGGTGAAGAACTCCTGACCAGCTAGAATGGGAAATAGCTGGTCATATTCAACTAGCTGCAGATGGCACTTAGGTGGTAGAGAGCTGCCTTCTGCAGGCTGAGGCCCAGAGCTTTGACTCCAGCCTCAGGGGTAGAAGATTCAGGAAGAAAATATAAAAAATAAAACAAAAATGTCTGTATTGTCCTTGTAGTTCTGCAGGACAGAACCCAGGGCCTCACTGAAAGACACCAGACTCTGAACATAGGAGAAAAGACCTGGAGGTAGGCAAACCAAGACTGAGAAAGCTTGGGCAGCGTGTGCTAGTTAGGTTTCCTTAGCGTGACAGACACAACTGGGAAGTGGAGAGCCTCAGCTGAGGAATTTCTTCCATCAGATTGGCCTGTGGGCATGTCTGTGGGGGATTTTTTTTTTCCATTTATTTACTTGAGACAAGGTCTCCTATAACCCCAACTGACCTGGAACTTGTTTTGTAGACTAGTGTGGCCTCAATCTCACAGAGGTTTACCTGCCTCTGCCTCCCAAGTGCTGGGATTAAAGATGTGAGTCACCAATGCCTGCTATTTTTATTTCGTGAGTGTTTTGCCTGCATGTATGTAAGTGCACTGGGTGTGCAATGCCTATGAAGGCCAGAAGAGGGCATCAAATTCCCTGGAACTGGAGTTACGGACAGTTGTTAGCTACCATGTGGGTGCTGGGAACCAAACTCAGGTCCTCTGCAGGAGCAGCCAGTGCTCTTAACTGCTGAGCATCTCTCCATCTCTCCCCCCAATGGAGCATTTTCTTCATTGCTAACTGATGTGGGCGTTGCCATCCTTGGACCTTGGTCATACAGGAAGGGTAGCTGAGGGACTGGTTAGTGTTCAGTCAGAACACAGAAGCAAACTGGGACAGCTGGCTCAGCAGGTAAAGGTGCCTGCCCACAAGTCAAGGACCTGGGTTTGATCTTTGATATCGAGGTCTGCTTGGTCTACATAGAGTTCCAGGCCAGCTGGGGCTACAGGGAGACCCGTCTCAAAAAGACCAAAAAATAAAAAGACACCTTCAACATTCAGGGCGCCACTCTTGTCCTCAGGAGACCAGTCAGCTCTCCCAGAACTGGATCAGGTCAGATTATGTCTTCAAGGTGCTGGGTTAGTCACCACCAGAAAAGTGTTATAAAGCACTCTTCCTTGAGAACCTGCCTCATGAAGCCTTCCACAGAAAGCCCAGTGGACACCAGCACCAGGGCTCAGTGAGTCTTGGAGTGGGGAGGTGGCTCAGCATAGGTGGGTAAAGCACTTTCTTACCCAGTGTGAGGGCACAAGTTTGAATCCCCAGAAAGCTGGTCACAGGACTACCCCAAAGGGACAGAGACAGGACTGTCTGGAGCCTGCAGGCCAGCTAGCTTGGTGAGCACAGCAATGAACAAGAGACCCTCTTGAGGAAGGCAGGGAGATGAATGACCAGTTGTCCTCTGATCTCTACATGTATGCCATGTATGTGCACACACTAAAGCCTCCTCTTACAGCTCACCCACATGGTTTTTTTGCATCAGCAACAGAACATGAACTAATTTTTCCTGTTTCTCTTTATAATAGGCTTATTTGTTTTGCATGGGTGTGGGTGGGTGCAAATGGGCCACATACACTTACAAAGGTCAGAGGACATCTTTTGAGAGTTCTCCCAACATAGGACCTGAGGATCAAAGGCTTGGGAACAAGCACCTTTATAGGCTGAGCCATCTTGTCAGACCCCAGCTGTTACTGGTAGTCTGCCTACAGTTTACTATCTGCTGTGGCATAGCAGCCCTGTTGGGGACATGCTGGCTGGCCTCTGCTCTGAGCAGGGAACACCTCTCCATTGTTTCTTTGCATCACTCCTATATAAATGGATTTGAGAAGCTACAGCTGTGACTCAAGGTAGAATGCTTATAGCTCAGTGGGTGAAGCACTCACCTAGTTCCTGTGTTCATCCCCAGCACCACATAAACCAGGTATGGTGGTGCACAACTGTTATCCCAGCACTGGGAAGGTGGAGGCAGGAGGATCAGCAGTTCAGGGTCTGCCTCAGCTGCATAGTAAGTTCAAGGCCACCTGGGCTACATGATACATGAGACTCTGTATCAAAGAAAAAAAAAACTTCCTTCGTAGCCCAGGCTGGCCTTGAACCCTTGACACACCTGCCTCCACCTTCACAGTGCTGGGATGACAGCTGTACACCCTTAAGCTCAGCTCCGTGGTCTCAAGACCTTGTCCCAATGCCTGGCCTACCCACTCCCCTCTATGCTCTCTGGGGAGGGTGCCAAGAGACTGTCCTTAAGCGAGCAAGCACTGGTAGCTGGTGTGTCCACCTCCCAGCCACTAGGCACTCGTGTGAAGCAGTACACAGCAGCTCAGGATGGGTATTTATTTAAAAAAAATCATTTGGGGATACTGTGGGGTGGCTCACCTCCCATGGCTTTGGGGAAGACATAGGCTCTGGGAGGGAGGAGTCATTGGGACACAGACATGGGGAGAGGGGATGGGGGTTTGCAGGGAGTATGCCTTCGAGGCATATCTGAACAGGTGCTTGGCCTGGAGGGCCAGGGCTGCGGTATGTACAGGGAGTGGTGGGTGGTACCCCTGGGTGCCACATCAGGCCAGCAAGGGGTCCAGAGCATCTCATGGGCCCATCCAGCAGCAGCCCTGCAAACCTGGGGTTGAGCTCCATTGGCCACATGGGAGGGACTTGGCCCATCTGCTGACCCAGCATGACCCAGCAGCCCAGAATTCTGCATGGACCAGCATGATCCAGCAGCCCATAATTCTGAGGATTGCTCCCTCAGTGCCCTGCAGGTTGGGGTGGCCTCAGGTGGATGGCAGGCTGGGCCCCAGGGTCCCCAGGGGAGTGGAAAACAAGAACAGGAGACCCAGATCCACGGCTGGAGAAGCGACGCACTTGTGTCTCCAGCCCAGTGGGTTCCAATGCATTGCAGTGTGCAGGTGAGAATGGCCAAGTAGCCTGGCCAGGGCACCCTGGGCACGGGCTGGCCCACCCTGAGCTTGAGGGATCAGGGTAGGAGCCGAACCTGGACCCACCTCCCTTGGCCCCCGGCTCTCCATCGAGGTCAGGCCCAGCTCTGCCCCCTAAGGCTGAGGGATTGTCTCCACCCGGCACAGCCCATGGCCCCCGGCTACCTCCCAGTGGAGGGGGATGCCTGTCACCGTAGACACAGGGAGGCCCCTCAGTGGTGCTGGGGGAAGCGGCAGGGAGGGAGGCTGGCAGGCACGGCGAGGGTGAGTGGGTGGAGGGGGCTCGGCTATGGCCGTCCCTAGGTATAGAAGATGACCTCGGGGATCTGCCCGTCCTCCACTGACGTGCCGTTGTTGTTACCCGCTGCGTAGCAGAAGGTGAAACAGGTCTTGGCCCCTGTGGTGGGCGACTCGTGAGTCACCTTGCGCAGGCCTTTGGTGCCATAGTGAGAGTCGGGGCCCTGGCAGGAAGGAGGCACAGTGAGGTGGGTTGAAGCAACAGAAGGGGCACAGGGCACAGGCAGGCACCCACCTTGAGTGTGGCGCAGGCAGTGTAGTTCACGTTGGGTAGGATCTCCACAGGCTCCTTGAACATCACACGGAATGTGCTGGCTGAGCCGTCGCAGCTGAAGCCTGTGTCATTCTGGCCGAGGACTGTGTTGCTATCCGTATGGATGATCTGGGGACAGAAGGTCCTCAGTGGTGGGTGGATGTGGAAGGGACCTGAATATGGGGCCGGGTGTGCTGTAGGTGTGGTCTGAGTGGAGGTCAGGGCCCAGTGTGGACATGGTGTGGGATGGGGCTGGTGGGGGAAGACCCTGGTGTGGGCATGGCCTACCTGTGAGAGGGGCTGGCACAGGCAGGGCCTATGTGGGTGGGACTGGCATAGACTGGGCTGTGACATACCTGTATGTTCACCTGGTAGTCAGTGGGCCCATGGATGGACCCATAGAGCCCAAATCCCACCACAAAAATGCGCTTGTTGACCGAGAACCTGCAGAGAGTTGACAGTGGCTGAAAGGTCAACATCCAGAGCTCCTGAGGTTGAACAGCTGAGGATGCCAAACTGAGGGTAGAGGGTGCCATCTCCATCCAGGACAGACTGCTTTTCTTTGGCCCACAGTCCCATCCACCTCAGGTCTCTGCTGCCCCTCCCGTCTCATGAGCCATTGAGGCCTGCACCCGCTGAGGCCAGGCCCACCTCCCTAGTCCCCAGGCCCCACCCTTCACCTCCCCAGCCCACCTGCCACAGCCCTCACACCTGATGCGGTCACTGGTTCCACTGTAGCCCCAGCGGCTCTCCACCTGCTGGAAGCGGTTGATGCTACACTCCTTGCCCCGCAGGCAGCAACGGGGCCGATCAATGAATTCCACCCGAGGCTTTGGGTTGACAGTGAAGTGCAGGAAAAGGCTGACCACCTCGCGGTCCACCAGGATGCCGGACTGTGCAGGGCCTGTGGGTGGGCAGAGAGTTGGCTGGCAGCAAAAAGGGAAGGGAACCCCAGGCCCCAGGTACACGAGTGGATGCTTGTGATTTTCAGAGTTCTGGCAGGACACCTCCCCTGGACCTGCCACTGTGTCCTTGAGTTCTGGTATTCAGTATCTACAGACCCCTTTCCCGCCCAGATCCCAGGGTCTTGATGCAGAATGCTCAGCTTCATTGGACAGAGCTTGTATCCTGCCTGCCCATGCATGGGGTCATGAGCCAGCTTGAGGCTGAACCCTGAGTGGCTGAAAGAATAGAACCCCAAGACATGGGGACCCCAGTGCCTCAAGCAGGGCCTCCACATCACCTCCTGGTGGATGAGAGGCACGGGGGTAGCAAGAGCAGGCTGCTGGAGGCCATGGGGGTGGGGGTGATGGCTCCTACCCCTGCCTGTTACCTGCAGCAAACTCTTCGATGGTCATTAAGGGGAAGCGGATGAGGCCCAGGGCTTTGCCTAGCACCTTCCTCTTGTTCTCGGGTGTCACCTGCAGCTGCTGCCGTTGGCACTCAGCCTCTGACCAGCGAACAACTGCGTTGAACAACCGCACCTCTCGGATGCCCAGGGTATCACGCTCCAGCACTGCCACCAGGGTGTCTGTGGCAGAGAGGGTCCGTGAGCTGGGGACCCTGCACAGAGCCATGTCAGCTGTGTATGTGCAGGCCCTATGTGGGGATCCCTCACAGCCAGAGCCTGGAAACTGTAGCCCTCTGTCCATGTTTGGCAATAAAGTTTTATTGAGACATGACCCTCCCTAACCACCATCCTTTTTCCTCCCTCCTTCCTAAGGCTCAGGCTGGCCTCACACTCCCTATGTAGCCTAGAATGACCCTGAACTCCTGATCCTCCAGCCTCCACCTGCTGGGATGACAGGCAGGCACCACTGTTCAAGTAGTGATCACAGTGACCCAGGACAGGAAGGCCAGTCCTCAGACCCTGGCCAAACCCAGCCACTGAGCCCCAGTGTTGCAAAGGGAAGTGGGTCTCCCTTTAGGATCTCCAGCCCAACCCAAACCAACATGATCCCTGCCTCTGGGGCCCTCCCACACTATACCTCCACTGTGCTCACCCAGGTCGATGTCAGTGAAGCCCTCGGCAGCAATGGCGTCCGAGGTGTTCTTATCTATGCTCTCTAGACACAGGCTGGCTAACTGTGGCTCATCGAAGAGCCGTGCCTGGAAAGAGATGAGGGAGAGGTCAGCACCAGCTGTGGGTCAGACCCTGACAGGCCTGTTACTCCACCCAGATGAAAGCCCACTGTGGCTGGCACGATGGGCATACCAGTCATTCCAGCACTGGTGAGGTAGGAGGATTGAGAATCTGAGACTAGCCTGGGCTACATGAGACCCTACTGCAAAAGCAACAATAAAGCCAGTGAGAGGGCTCAACAGATAAAGGTGCTTGCTGCCAAGACTAACAACCTGAGTTTGGTCCCCAGGACCCATATAGTGGGGGAATACATACACACGTCATATACACACATACAACGAATAAAATCAGGAAGTCCATGAGAGTCTGGGGAAATGACTCAGTGGGTCAGGGCTTGCTATACTTGAGGACTTGACTTCAGATCCCCAGAACCCACATGAAAAGCTTGGCGTGGGGGCCAATGAAATGGCTTAGCAAGTAGACGGGCTTGCTGCCAAGCAAGTTGTCCTCTGACTTTGTGTGCCCCATGGGACACCCACACTCACACATACATGCACACAAATAAATAAAAATGTCATTTAACCAGGCTAGCTGAATCTGTGAGCTTCAGGTTAAATATAGACCCTGTCTCAAAAAACAAGGTGGAGCCAGGTATGGTGGAGCTTCCCTTTAATCTCAGCAGTCAGGAGGTAGAGAAGAGATCAAGGTCAACATATCAAGTTCCAAGTCAGTAAGCCAGTTAAGGCTATTAGGGCTACAGGGAGACCATGTCTCAAAAAAACAAAAAAACAAAACAAAAAAAAAACCCAACTAAGATACACAAGGGGCTGGAGAGCTGGCTCATCGGTTAAGAGCACTGGCTGCTCTTACAGAGGACCCGGGATTGATTCCCAGCACCCACATGGCAGCCAACAACCATCTGTAACTCTAGTTCAGGGGATCTGATGCCATCTTCTGACATCTGCAGCCTTTGCAGGATACGGGTGCACTTACATTCATGTGCAGGCTTACACTCATACACATAAAATAAAAATAATAAAATATTTTTAAAAGAGTGTTAAAAAAGCCAGGCGTGGTGGCACACACCTGTAGTCCCAACACTTGGGAGGCAGAGGCAGGCAAATCTCTGTGAGTTCAAGGCCAACCTGGTCTATATAGAGAGTTCCAGGTCAGCTGGGGCTACCTGGGGAGACCCTGTCTCAAAAAGATCCCCCCCCAAAAAAGCCACCCTGCTTAAGTATCTGTGCAACCCCCTTCAAAACTGCATTATTCACAACAGCCAAGGTCTACATAGTGAGTTCCAGGACAGCTTGGGCTACAGGGAGACCCTGTCTAAAAAAGACCAAAAAAAAAAAAAAAAGATACACAAAAAACAAGGTGGAGACAGGCATGATAGTACATGACTGTCACCCTGGATTCAGGAGGCTGAGAGAGGACGGTCAAGAGTTTGAGAGCAGTCTGGGCTACATAAAAATTTGCCTCAAAAACACCAATAACAAAAATGCCAGGGGTGGTGGCAGACATCTTTAACCCCAGTACTCAGGAGGCAGAAGCAGATGGGTCTGTGAAATGAAGGCCAGTCTGGTCTACATAGGGAGTTGCCTAGGTCAGCCAGGGCTACATAGTAAGACCCTGTCTCAAAAAAACAAAACAAAAGCCAAAAACAACAACAACAACAACAAATAAAACCAAAATACTAGTAATACAGGAAGTGACATGAAATGAAATAGAGCAAGGTAGAGAGTGACTGAGAAAGCCCTGGGTGTGACAAAGGGAAGGAGACACACTACGTGAGCTCAGGGAGGGGCCTGCCACCTTCCTCCTGCCCTGGTCCCCACCCAGCCATTCTGCACCCCCATGCACCCCACACCACATCCCTGTCCACCTGGGTGAGCAACATGAAGGCATTGTCGGCCCGCAGGTTCTTCTTCAGGAACTCCACGCAGTGCGCCTCAAGCGCCGGCACTGCATACTTCTTGGCAGTGTACAGTGTGGTCATCACAGTCTCTGGCCCAATCTGCACCTCATCTGAGTAGAGGAACCTGAGCCAGAGACACAGGCCAAATGTGAGGTCCACAGAACCCAGTGACCCACCACCATCAGACCCGGCCAACACCACAGGGTGGTGAAGGGGTGGCTGAGGAACCTTCTAGAATCAGCATCGGTTGGTGTACTGTGACACCACTTGGGAAGGCCAGGCTGTCACCAGGACAGGTTATGCACAGACCACCCTGGGCCAGTTCGGGCTTGGAGTGCAGGTCACAGCAGGGCCTGGGGCCCCTCAGCCAAGGTTGGGAGGGAATCAAAGCAGTCATGCCCATCTCAGGCAAAGGCCAGTGTCTCCTGAGTGTCCATACCACGTGAACATAGGCCAGAGGTGGGAATGATTAAAAGAAAAACTGGGGCTGGATGTGGTGGCACATGCCTTTAATCCCAGCACTCAGGAGGCAGAGGCAGGAGGGTCTCTGTGATTTCAAGGCCAGCCTGGTCTATATAGTGAGTTCCAGGCCAGCTGGAGCTATAAGACGACCAAAAAATATATATATATATATTTTTTTTTTTATTTTTATTTTATGTATATGAGTGTACTGCCTGCATGCGAGTGCACCCATGTCGTGCAATGCCATGGAGATCAGAAGAGGGCTTCAGATTTCCCTTGAACTGGAGTTAAGGACAGTTTGTAGCCGCCATGTGGGTGCTGGGAATCAAACCCAGGTCCTCTGCAAGAGCAGTCAGTGCTCTTAACTGCTGAGCCATCTCTCTAGCCCCCAAAAGATTTATATTTTGTATGTATGTGTGTGTGCCTGTGTGAATTTATGTGCACTATGTAATGCCCATGGAGGTCAGAAGAGAGCATTGGATCCCTTGGAACTGGAGTTATAGCCATTAGCCACTATGTGGGTGCTGGGAACCAAACCCAAGTTCTCTGCAAGAGCATCCAATGCTCTTAAGAGCTGAACCAGCTCTCTAGCCCCCCTTACAATATCTTAATGCACAGGTCTTATCTGGGTATGTTCTAGGACTTTTCATTGCACTGTGAGCTCTGAAGCTGATGTGGCCAGGGGTCTGTCTTTTCCATATTCTGCCCTGCCCTCCACTGTCAGAAGGATCTAGGAGCTTACTTGAGCAATGCCAGGAAGGCAGCAGGTTCCACGTCAGGCAGCTCGATCTCAGTGGATGTGGTGGCCATCCCCCCGTTGAACATCGCGTCAAAAACGGCGCTGCCCACGGCCAGCACAAACCTGGGCCAGAGAGAGATGTCTACCTGTTAGCCTTGCTCTTGGCCACATGGCCTGTCACGGCCTGCCCACAGAGTCCCAGCCTACTGTAGCAGAGGCCTGCCCAGGACAGGGATCCTTCCAGGAGGGCAGGGGGGCAGGGCCAGGGAGACCAGAGGATACAGGAAAGGGCAGCTCTGTGGTCTCTGACATCAGCTCATTCATTCCCTCACCCTCCCTCATTCATTCATTCCCTCACCCTCACACTCCCTCATTCATTCCATCACCCTTGCACTCCCTCATTCATTCATTCCCTCACCCTCGCACTCCCTCATTCATTCATTCACTCATCCTCGCACTCCCTCATTCATTCATTCATTCCCTCACCTTCGCCCTCATTCATTCATTCATTCCCTCACCTTCGCCCTCATTCATTCATTCATTCCCTCACCTTCGCACTCCCTCATTCATTCATTCCCTCACCCTCGCACTCCCTCATTCATTCATTCCCTCACCCTCACATCCCTTCATCCCCTCACTCACTCCCTTCCCCCTCTCCCTTCTCCAGGTGCTGATGGGAGTCAGAGGGGCGTGACCACTGTCATACAAGGCAGCAGACAGGTCTGTGGGGCAGAAAGGCCCAAGTCAGATTAAGAGGACGTGGCAGCAGGGACTACGGGCTAGGGAAGGGTGTTGGAGCTCAAGGAATGGCAGGGGCAAGGGAGAGCATTGGGAGGCACTGGGAATGGGGAGGAGACAAGCAGGTGCCAAGTTGGCTTTTTTTTTTTTTTTGGTCTTGGCACAAGGAAGGACACACAGGGGATCAGGGGGGCTTGTAAGAGTCTTAAGCTCTGGGGCTGGAGAGATGGCTCAGCAGTTAAGAGCACTGACTGCTCTTGCAGAGGACCCGGGTTCAATTCCCAGCACCCACATGGTGGCTACAAACCATCCTTAACTCCAGTTCCAGGGGAATCCAAAGCCCTCTTCTGACCTCCAAGGCATTGCACGACACATGTGAACTC
>NW_008341457.1:2916072-2919555 GCF_000622305.1 Nannospalax galili | reverse complement strand
GCAGAGGCAGGCGGATCTCTGTGAGTTCAAGGCCAGCCTGGGCTATATAGTAAGTTCCAGGACAGCTGGGGCTACAGGGAAACCCTGCTTCAAAAAGACAAAAAAAAAAAAAAATTTTAGACAGAGAAACCTAAATACACCTGTATTTAGATAAGCAGACAGACCAGTTCAACATATCTCCAGAAGAAGAAGCCTAGACTCCAGAAGGGACCACACTTAGATGCCCACAGCACCTGTGGACAACTCACAGCCAGCGGGGGAGAGAGTGTCCACTCATTTTCAAGCTAGTTACAGATAGTACCAGAGCCCTGTGCCAGCTGGTGGGGATGGCAAATATGTGGCTACTGTGAAGTATGATGATTTCTTTGAAACTGTCAAAGAGGCCAGGCATGGTAGTGAAAGCCTGGAATCCCAGCACTCAGTAGGCTGTGGCTGGAGGACAGTGGAGTTCCAGGCCAGCCTTCCTCAAAAAACAAACAACAGGGGCTAGAGAGATGGCTCAGCGGTTAAGAGCACTGACTTGCAGAGGACCTGGGTTCGAGTCCCAGCATCCACATGGTGGCTACGAACCGTCCTTAACTCCAGTTTCAGGGGAATCCGAAGCCCTCTTCTGACCTCCATGGCATTGCATGACACGGGTGCACTCACATAAAATAAAAATAATAAAATATTTTAAAAATAAAAAAAACAAAACACACTGGGGGTTCAGTGGGTAGAGTGCTCGTGGCTCAGTGGGTAGAGTGTTCACCTAGCATGCACTGAGTCCTGGGTTCATCCCCAGCACCACATAAACGAGGGGTGGTGGTACACACCTGTCACCCCAGCACTCAGGAGGTGGATGCAGGAGGATCATGACTTCTAGGATAGCCTGGGCTACATAGAAACTTTGAGGTCAGTGTTGACTAAATCAGACTCTGTCTCAAAGGAACAAAGAAAGAAAACCCAGCCTGGTTAGATAGTTCAGTGGGTAAAGGCACTTGCTACTGAGCCTGATGACCTGAGTTCCATCCACTGGACCCACACAATGGAGAGAACCAACCCCAGCAAGCTGTCCTCTGACACCCTGGCACAGGTACCCACACATGCAAAAGTAATTCATTAATTAAAAAATTTTAAGACATAGCCAGGCATGGTGTCACACACCTTTAATCCCAGCACTTGGGAGGCAGAGGCAGGAGGTAGTTTGTGAATTCAAGGCCGGTCTGGGACAAAAAGGGGGCCCCGGGACAGCTGGGGCCAAAGGGGGACCCTGTCCCAAAAAAAAAAAAAAAAAAAAAAAAGAGCACTGGTTCCTCTTGCAGAGGACCCAGGTTCAGTTCCCAGCACCCACAGGGCAACTAACCATGATCTGTAACTCCAGTTCCAGCAGGTCCAACACCCTCTTCTGGCCTCCACAGGATTTGTATTCATGTGGTGCACTTACATACATGCAGGCTAATACTCATACATATAAATAATAATAATGTAGGGCAGTTCTGGCTTTAGTAGGCTAAGGCTGAAATCCTAGCAGACAGCCTGAGAGGGTGGGTTCCAACTTCCATTGGTGTAGTGGCTCTGATCTCAGCAGACTGCCAGAGAGTGCCCAGTTCTGGCCTCCCTCTGGCAGAGGGCCTGAGAACACAAGGGACTGCCTAAAAGCACCTGGATCCTGCCTCCACGTAGTGAAGCCTTTGAGAGGGAACTGACACTGATTCTAACCACCCCAACAGCTATCAAAATACCTGAAAGCAAATCCTGAATCCATCACTCTAGAGTCCAGCCTTGGAAGACAAGAGAAAAATGAGGAGGAACCCAATAGGGGGATGCTTTTGGAAGCCCTTGTCAAGAAATTCCAATGGACTCTCATATGAACATTTGAAATTTGCCGTTTTGACTTTTTTCTGGTTCCGTCTAGAACTTGTAATGCTAATTACTCTTGCCTTTACTTCTCTTTCACATCTCCTGTTCACAATTCAAAGACTTTCTTTTCCTCCTCAAGATAAGAGTTATACAATTTGGGAGTCTTTCAAATAGACCCACTGAAGGGGTACTCCAATTGCCTCACCCTGCATCCCTGTTCAGCATGGAAGAAGCCAGAGCGGTCTGTGTCCTGATTCCCTATTGGCAATTTGTATAACCTCTTCAAAGGATGATGTGATAAGAATAGGAGGTAGGAATTGGCTAGGCAGTTAGGGTAAAAAGACCCCAAAGAAAAGTAGTCAGTTGCTTGGCTAAAAGTCACAGTGTCCTTGGGCCCCTTAGCAACATACTCCGTTCCAAAGGCCAAAAATATTTGGGAGCTTTTATCTAATTCTTAAAAGATTTTAGGGTTACCTCTTCAGTGGCGAGAATGTTAAGAGTAGCCGAAAGCCCCATAAAAATAAATAAATAAGGAAGTAAATAAATAAACAAATAAATAGAAGAAAGAGTACATGAAGTTATCAGAAAAAAAGTGATAGGGCAATATCAGAGGAGTTGGAGGGGAGGGAGTGGGCATGGATTTTATCAAAACACCTTATATGCATGTATGAAATTCTCAATAAATTATTTATTTATTTTGTCTTTTTGAGACAGGGTCTCCCTGTAGCCCCAGCTGGCCTGAAACTGGCTGTGTAGACCAGGATGGCCTCGAACTCACAGAGATCTGTCTGCCTCTGCCTCCCTAGTGCTGGGAATAAATTATTTATTTTAAAAAAATAAAAAAATAGCTGGGTGTGGTGGCGCACACCTTTAATCTCAGCACTCGAATTCTCCAAGTAGACCAGGTTGGCCTTGAACTCACAGAGATCTGCCTGCCTCTGCCTCCCGAGTGCTGGGACTAAACCCACCATGCCCAGTGATATTTAATTTAAAAAACAAAACAAAAAAACAGACTAGAGAGATGGCTCAGCTGTTAAAAGCCTGCACTGCTAATGCAGAGAACCTGAGTTACTTGAGTTCGCTCCTACCATCTATGATGGAACTCCAGGCACCTGGCTGGTCTCCTCCTGCCTCAGCCTCCCCAGTTTTGGATCAGACCATGCTCAGCTTGTCACTATGCTTTTGTGAAGTTCTTATCCAAGTGTCACAGGTTCTTCCTCTAAAGTACTGTCAGGCCCAGGACACCAGCCAGGGACTCCAGGTGGCCCTTAATGACTGAGTCTCCCTGGGCTCCTCTGAGTTCACAGATTCCCAGGCACTCCCTGTCTATTGTGACCTTGACATTCCAGGGGACCTGGCCAGGTGTCCTGTAGGGCTCCCCTCTGGTCTTAGTCTGTTTTCTCCTGACTCTGGTTGGTACATTTGGCTTCTGTGGGCACACACAGAGTGGCTGGAAACCAAAGGAATCCAGGGACTCCAGCTGTGGCTCTGTAGTGAGAGTTTGTCTAGCATGCAGCAAGCCCTGGGTTCATCCTCATGGCCACAAAAACAATGAAAAGAACCCTGGGGAAAAAAAAAACAAAAAACACAAAAACCACCAGGAATTTGCTACAGTCCTGGAGACTGGACTCTGAGACCCAGGTC
>NW_008341457.1:2892989-2915899 GCF_000622305.1 Nannospalax galili | reverse complement strand
GGGGGGGGGGGGGGGGTTCCTGCCTCTCCTGGGTGTCCCTGGGTAGGGGTATCTTCTCTCCAACTACTGTAGGCTCTTGATCATTTTTGTTTTGAACTGGGGACTGAACCATCATACTGGGGATTGTAGGCTGCCACTCTACCCTTGAGCCATGCCTCCAGCCCCTCAGTGGAGGATTCTAGGCAGGGGCTCTCCCTCTGAGCCAGATCCCCAGCTTTCTTTTTTGCTTTTTCAGACTGTCTCCAGAAGTTACCCAGGTTGGCCTGGAATTTGTAATCCTCCTGCCTCAGCCTCCTAGAAGTGGATCACAAGCCTGCACCAGCAGACACTGCTTCCCTATCCTATCTGGACAGCAGACCGACCCTACACCATGTCAGATGGGTGGGAATCATTATGTCCAGGGGTACCCCCACTGACAGAAGGTCACATGTCTACCCTATCCACAGCAACCTGTAGACTCTAGCCTGGGGTCTGTCCCTTCTGTTCACGCCCAAGGGCAGAGGCTGAGTGTTGAGGTACTGTGACAAGCACAATGCATGGGGGAGTTGACATATCCCAGCAGCCCAGATGGATGCACACCTAAGTGACTCCAGATCACAGGTGTGGAAACTGATGCCCTGAAAGTTCAGAATGCACAGCCAAATCCTAATTGTGACACCCAAGCCACAGGCCACAGTCCCAGTAAGACACCTGGTCCACTCAGAAGCCAAGTCCTCCACTGTCCACTTCTACCACCTGCCAAATCCCCACAGTCCACACTTGGAAGCTACACTGTAAGTCAGGATGCCCCTTGCCCTTCCTGCTCCAGCCTTGCTGTGAAGCCCATCTATACAGGTCCTCTGTCCTCTGGTCCAGCACTGCCCTGCCCCTCAGCACCCTGACAGTAAGAGACCAGGGCTCTGCTTCTTTCCAGGGGCTTCACACCACAGCTATGTTCCCCACTTTGCCAGCCAATCCAACAAATCATCACACAGAATCAAGTTGGAGTACCCGGAAGTACAGGCGCAGGGTGGCTGGGTAGATCCCAGGGAAACTCTGAGTCTCCAGTTCCTGGTGCAGCTGGAGAGGGGGAGACACGACACGACAACCCCTGACCACCGGTAGCAGAGGGCATCTTGGGGAAACCGGGTCACCAAGACCCACAGTTGGATGATTTGAAGCACAAACACAGGGTGTGAAGATGGGGGGTAATAGGGGGTTCTGAGGTTGTGAGTGGGGATGAAGAGGTCATCGGATTGGATGGCTTGGGAATGGGGGTGTGGTAGGAGTCTCTGGGAGGATCCAAGGAGTGGAAGGGGCCCAGGGTGGAGGGGCAGGGGCAGGGCCTGGGAACCAAGAAGTAGACAGTCCCCAGGGCCAGGTCCAGAGGGATGCTGGCACCAAGTCCCAGAGCAGGAGTCCAGGGCTGGGGTTTTCCCAGGTGCAGGGGTAGAGGGGGTCCCCAAGAACCAGGTCCAGATGGGGAGTGAGGGGTCCCAAGGTGCTAGACCTGAGGCATTAAGTGAGGTGTCCTGGAGTGGGGCACAGGGTGCAGGGTCTGGGTGGGGTGTAGGATCTTAGGGCACAGGATCTGGGAGGGGTACAAGGTCTGAGAGGTGCAGGGTCTGGAGTGCAGGGTCTTGGGGTACAGGGTCCTGGAGGTCAGAGTCCAGGGTCAGAATGAGGTACAAAGTTTCAGGGTGCAGGGTTCAGGGTCTGGGGTGTAGAGTCTGGATGAGGTGCAGAGTCTCAGGTGCAGGATTCGGGGCTACGGGGTCAGGGTGCAGGGTCTAGGGTGCAGGATCCGGGATACAGGGTCAGGTCTGGGGTTGCAGGGTCTGGGGTACTGGGCCAGGGTCCAGGATCAGTCTGGCGTGCAAGGTTAGGGTCCGGGGTGCAGGGTGCGGGGTCCGGGGTGCAGGGTCCGGGCGCCCCGGCGGCCCACCTGTGCGCGGGGACGCGCTGAGAGCTGAGCCCCTTGCCCACCAGGAAGTGCACGTCGCACAACACCTCGTTGTTGAACAGGAAGGCGAAGCGCTCCTGCACCGTGGGCTTGGTGGCCTGCCAGTTGTACACCGGCTCGCGCAGCAACGCGCCGGGGCCCGCGTCGTCGCGCTCGTCCCCCGGATCGGCCCCTGGCCCCGGAGGCGGGGAAAGCGCCGGCGGCCCCGGGGCGCAAGCGGCGGCGTTGCTGGGGGCTGAGGCCGCGTTGGCGCTGGGCCCGGGACCGCCCGCGCCAGGCCCGACCCCCGGCGGGCACGACGCTCGCCCGCTGCCGCCCGCCGCCATCTTGTCGCTGCGGCGCGGGGGCGTGGCCTCGGGGCGTGGCTTATGGCGTGGCTGGGCTGTGGAGGACTGTGGGGCGGAGCCTTTGGGTTATGTTGGGGCAGGGCTGCGAGGAACTGTGGGCGTGGCCTACAGCGGGATGCGGCTGTAGGGCGGGGCTATGGCGGGGAGGCTGAGGAGGGCCTGCGGGGCAGCTGAGGAGTCAGGGGAGGAGGGAGAGGAGGGAGGAAAACAGGAAGGAAAAGAGAGAGAGAGAGAGGGAAGGAGCGAGGGGAGGAGGACAGACCGGAGAGAGGGAGGAGAGAGGAGTGATGGGAAGACAGAAGGGAGAGGAAGAAGAACAAGTAGGGGTGACCAAGGGAAGGAGAGGGAAGACTGGATGGGAAGACAAGAGGAGTGAGAGGAGGAGGGAGGGATAGAGGAAAGAGGAGCGAATGAGAGGACGGAGGGGAGGGAGGAGGAGCAGGACTTGGAGAAGAGCCAGAGCTGGAGCAAAGGGAGGGAGGAAGGGGAGAGGGCAGTGAGTAATGGGGAGGTGAAAAATGGCAGATAGAGAGCTGAGCCTTTAATCCCAGCACTCCACTAGGGAGGCAGAGGCTGGCAGATCTCTGTGAGTTCGAGGCCAGCCTGATCTACATAGTGAGTTCCAGGCCAGCGGGGGCTACTGCGAGACCTTGTCTCAAAAAGACCCCCCCCAAAAAAAATGGCAGATAGAGGAGGGAGGAGAGGTGGGTGAAGTGAGGAAAGAAGGGAGGAGGGAGTGGGTCATGGAGAGGAAGGGGAAGAAGACTCACAGCAAAAGGAAATGGAAGAGGGTGAGGGGCAGGTTGAGGCAAGGATATGATGCATGCCTGGGGTCAGTGGGGAGAAGAGGGGCCACAGAAAGGAGGATGAAAGGGGAGGAAAAGGGAGGAGGGAGAGGGAGATGAAGCTGAAGACAGGTAGGTGAAGGAGAGCAGGGAGGAGTGGCTGACCCTGGAGTCCTGATCCCACCCTGACCAGAGCTTCCAAGACCCAAGAACCCTGACTAGGCCCCAGAATCTAGACACTGAACCCTGCAGCCTAGACCCTGGATTCCACAGGCAGAGCCTGACACCCTAAGGCAGGGCCATGCACTCCAGATTGTGGCTCCAGCCCCCACACTTCAGCCTCTAAACCCCACACCCTGGCCCACAGATCCAGTTGCCACACCTGCCCAATGACACAGGTCCCACTGTCCAGGGGAGAAACTGAGGCCCCAGAAAGCCACTCTGAGTGTGCGTGGGACTACACTGTGCATTCTAAACTCAATAGGAGCCACCATGGTGGCACTTACCTTTAACCCTAGCACTCTGGAGGCAGATCAAGGTCTACATAGATTCAGGCCAGCTGGGACTACAGGGAGTCCCTGTCTCAATAAATAAATAAAACCAAAAGTCCCAACTCACCAAGAGCAAGCTGGGGTACAACCTAGAGGGCTTCATGGAGGAAGAGATGGTGGGGTTGTAGAAGTCAACAGTAGCCCCTCTCAGGGCTTTTATCAGGTTCATGGCCACACTGGGCTGTGGGCAGCACTGGTCCTCCCTGTGTGGGTCACCCCCACTTGTTCTGACCTGTGAACACTCTGTAGTCTTTCTGGTAGTGATGTACAGGTGGGAAGGAAGCCCTGAGCTCCAGGGTCTCAGGCCTGTCCATGAACAGCAACCAGTGACAGCCATGGGGTTGAGCAGCAGAACATGCCAGACTTTGGAGAGATTTTCTACCGAAAGATTCCTGTGTAGAGCCAGGCAAGGTAAAGAACAGTTGAGCCAGGGGGATCATGGGTTCAAAGCCAAACTGGGCTACAGAGGGAGATCTTGCCTCAAAAAAGAAAAGAAAGGGGGACTAGAGAGCTGGTTCAGCAGTTAAGAGCCCTGGCTGCTCTTGCCAAGGACCCAGGTTTGATTCCCAGCACCAACATGGCAGCTAACAACTGTAACTCCAGCTCCAGGAAGGGGGCAGAAAGGTCTGAGCTGCAGCAGTTTCTGTATCCCTGTCTCCTTCTGTCCTGGCAGATGACAAGAGTCTCATTCCATGGATGGGAGGTTCATTCTGGAAACAGGTTCTTCAGGGTAATCAGAAGAGGAAGAGTCCCTGCCACTAGAGTGGAGGAATCTGGGCCTCAGGGAGTTGCATCTGAGCAGGTCTGAACTGCCTAGATCCCACCATGCCTGTAGGCCGTGCTATGTTAGGGCCTTTTATCCAGACAGCTAGGAAGTATCTTTGAGGTGCTGGGCCAGTCAGTTACTTGTAGCCAAAGGCACAGAATTGCAGCAACCAGCCCTGGTGACCATCTTTAAACAACTCCCTTTAGTGACTTTGCTTTGAAGTCTTTATAAAATGCCTTACCCTGTGATTATCTGAGTCTGTAGGGCTGTGATGCCATGGCACACAGGAGCCACGGGAAGGCAGGAGTGATTTCCAGGAACTGAACAGTCCACTTGGGAAGGCACATGAATTTAGTAAGTTTTCTGACTGATCATTATAAATGTATTGGGTTTTTTTTTCTTAAATCTTTTTTTAACTTTTTTTTGAAAATATTTTATTATTTTTTATTTTATGTATATTGCCTGTATGTAGGTAAGTGCACCCATGTCATCCAATGCCCACAGAGGACAGAAGAGGCTGTCGGATCCCCTGGAACTGGAGTTATGGACAGTTGTTAGCTGCCATGTGGGTGCTAGGATTTGAACCTGGGTCTTCTGTAAGAACAGCCAGTGTTCTTAACCACTGAGCCATCTCTCCAGCCCCTTAACTTTTATTTTATGTACATGATGTTGTTTTGCAGGCATGTATATAAGTGCACCACACGCCTTCAGAGGCACAGAGGCCATTGAATCCCTTGGAGCTGGACTTACAGACAGTTGTTAACTGCCATGTGGTTGCTGGGAAGCAAACCCAGGTCCTGTGCAAGAGCAGCCAGTGTTCCTAACTGCTGAGCCAGCTCTCCAGCACCAGTTTGGTTTTCTTTCTAAGATAGTCTCATGTAGCCTGGGCTGGCTTCTAAATCCCTATGTAGCCAACGATGCTCCTGAACTCCTGATTTTCCTGTCTCCACCTCCCAAGTCCTGGGGATAAGCATAAGCACAGTGCTTTCCTGCATGCTAGGCCAGTGCCCTATAAACTCAATTCCAACCCCCATGATTATAAGCTTAACACTGTAGATTTTCTAAGTTCTGTGGTCAGGAGTCTGACAGGGGCCTGCATGAGCTATAGTCCAGGTGGGGCAGCTGTGGACTCAGCAGTTCCTAAAAGCACTGCATCCTTTGGCTTGTGATACCTTCCTCTCTCTTCAGAACCAGCAGAGCAATGTCTCCCAATCTCTCTGCTTCTCACCACAGTCCTGACTTTGTAGGATGACCCCTTAGTGACACTGAGCCCCCATGATGTTCCCCAGGTCCAGCTCTGTGTCCTTGGCTCCAACCCATCTCCAGGGTCTCTTTTACCACTGGAGGAGACAAGGGCACAAGTCATGGGCTCCCCAGAGGCCATCTTTGGGGACCTTGATCCTGCCCATCATACGTCTTGATGAACAGAACCTATAGAATGAATATATATTCAAAGGGGATGTATTAGATTGGCTTAAGTTGTATGGTCTGGGTAGTGCAATTGGCTGTCTTCACAATGGAGATGCAGAAAGCCCAATAGCTGCTCAGTTGAACTCACAGAGATCAGCCTCCCTCTGCCTCCCAAGTGCTGGGATTAAATGCGTGCCTGGCTCTAAGGATAACCGTTTCAAAGAAAAAATATAGTAAAATAAAAACAGGGTAGAGAGTTAGCTCAGTATAAGGAATACTGGCTGCTCTTGCAAAGGACCTGGGTTTGGTTCCCAGCACCCACATGGCAGATAACAACTGTCTGTTAACTCCAGTTCCAGTGTATTCGATGCCTTCTTCTGGCCTCCATGGGTACTGCACATGTGTGGTATTCATACCCACACAGAGACACACACATAAATAAAGTCTTAAAAAAAAAAAAAAAAAAGAAAAAAAGCCCACAGAGGCACTGCACAGGACAAATTGAGACAATTTCATCAGAGATTTGTGAAAAGAACTTCTCTTTTCACCCTGAATGGTGGCACACGCCTTTAATCCCAGGATTTGGGAGGCAAAGGCAGGAGGATCTCTGAGAGTTCAAGACCAGGCTGACCTTGAACTCCTGAGTGCTGGGATTAAAGGCCTGCACCACCACTCCTAGCCTTAAAACTTCTCTTTTCTATAAGAAATTTGGGCTGTTTAAGAAGATATTTCAGGCCTGGAGAGATAGCTCAGAGGTTAAGAACACTGCTATTCTTGCAGAAGACCTGGGTTCAAATCCCAGCACCCACAGGCAGTTAACAACTGTCCCTAACTCCAGTTCCAGGGGATCTGACAGCCTCTTCTGCCCTCCTCGGGCATTGCACCACATGGGTGGGTGCGCCTACCCGCATGCAGGCAATACATGCATAAACATAAGATAAAAATAATAAATAACGCCGGGTGTCGTGGCCTTTAATCCCAGCACTCGGGAGCCACAGAGGCAGGTGGATCTCTGTGCGTTCAAGGCCTGCTTGGTCTACAGCCTAGGATCCCCAGTGAGGGGCTGCGGGCGTGGGTAGAGTGGGGGCGTGGGGGTAGAGTGACAGCCTAGAATCCCCAGGGAGGGGCTAGGGGCGTGGCTCAGGGTTGAGTGACAGCCTAGAATCCCCAGTGAGGGGCTGGGGGCGTGGCTCAGGGTAGAGTGACAGCCTGGAATCCCCCAGTGACATCTTTAGTTATTTCCTCAACACCTTCTCCCAAAAAGCAAGCAAATCACCCTAAAAATAAAGACAGATAAGCAGTTCTTTTTCTTTTCTTTTTTAAAATTTATTATTTTTATTTTATGTGTATGAGTGTATTGCCTGCATGTATGTGAGTGCACCCATGTCGTGCAATGCCGCGATCAGAAGAGGGCTTCGGATTCCCCTGGATCTGGAGTTAAGGACGGTTCTCAGCCGCCATGTGGGCCCTGGGAATCAAACCCGGGTCCTCTGTAAGAGCAGTCAGTGCTCTTAACCGCTGAGCCATCTCTCCAGCCCCTGCAGTTCTTTTTTTTGGCGGGGGGAGAGGTGGACTTTTTGAGACAGGGTCTCTCTGTAGCCCCAGCTGGTCTGGAACTCCCTATATAGACTAAGCTGGCCTTGACCTCTCAGAGACCCACTTGCCTCTGCCTCCCAAAGGATTAAAGGTGTGTACCACTACACCCAGCTTCATTACCAAGATTTTTAGAGTCCTTACAGGTTTTGGTCTTAAGTCGTGTGCTCTTGTGACCAATCTGAGTTCTCTCCTCTAGAGGGCACCCTTCACAAACATGCTCTCTGGTGTTTCGATTCTTTCTTTTTTTAAAATTTTACTTATTACTTTTATTTTATGTGTATGTGTGTGTTGTCTGCATGTAGGTAGGTGCACCCGTGTCGTGCAATGCCTGCGGAGGTCAGAAAAGGCTGTCGGATCCCATGGGACTGGAGTTAGGGACAGCTGCCATGTGGGTGCTGAGATTCAAAGCTGGGTCTTCTGCAAGAACAACCAGTGTTCTTAACCCCTGAGCCATCTCTCCAGCCCCTGTTGCTTTCTTTGATACAGTGTTTCATGGCGCCCAGGCTGGCCTACAACTCCCTAGGTAGCCCCAAATGACCCTGAACTCCTGATCCTCCTGCCTCCCCTCCTAAGTGCTGGGATGGCAGGTGTACAGGGGAGCTCCAGACTCTTACAGAGATCTGCCTGCCTCTGCCTCCCGAGTGCTGGGATTAAAGGCGTGCACCACCATGCCCGGCTGACTCTTAATTCTTTTAATCATTCCCCTGATTTACACCAAGCCAACAATTTGTTTTATATTGTCTGTTAGTTCCCTTAAACTTGCCCTTGTCAATCAGAACATCAACCATGTCATAAAACCTGACATTGCCCTGCATGGTGGCCACGCCAGCAGATGGGAGGTGTGTGGAGGCAGGAGGATCAGGGTTCAGGGTCAGCCTCAACTACATAATGAGTTCAAAGACCAGTCAGGGCTTCGTGAAACATTGTTTCAAAAACCAAATAAGGGGCCAGCTTGGTGGTTAATGCCTTTAACTCCAGCACTTGGGAGGCAGAGAGAGGCAGCTCTCTATGAAATGGAAGCCAGCCTGGTCTGCATAGTGAATTCCAGGGCAGCCTGGGTTACATAGTGAGACCCTGTCTTCATAAGAAAAAATCCAAACAAAAACAAACCAAAGCAAAAATCATCAGAGGATTAACAAACCCATTACACAAGTATGTCAGTTCCATATAGAAATCTTTTAGCCTGAGGCCTCCCATCTGGGTGAGGGCCTCAACTGTGATAAATCACCTAATCTTCTCAGAGTCAAGGCTTGACCCACCTACCCATTGAAACCCCAATCTCTCTTCTGCTGAAGCGGTTCTTGTCATTTCTAAAGATCATTTTCTTTCCTAAGGGCTTTTCCCTCTATCCCTTCAGCAACTAGTAGGGAATATGAACTTTCTAATTTCACCCCTCTCTCAAAGAATTCCTTCTTTCTGTTTTCTACTATGTATGGAAAAGGGAAATTAAGAGCTGGGGCTGGGATTTAGCTCAGTGAGTAGAGTGCTTTTAACTCAGTGAGTAAAATGCTTGTACCTTAATGGATAGAGTACTTGTAGCTCAGTAGGCAGAGCACTAAGCTAGCATACAAGAGCCACTGGGTTCCATTCCCAGCACCACATAAACCAGGTGTGGTGGTGCACACCTATCAACCCAACACTGGGGAGGTGGAGGCAGGAGGATCACGAGCTCAAGCTCATCCATGGGTACATAGTGAGTTTGAGGCCAGCCTTCACTACATGAGACCCTGTAATTCTTATGGTAGGGCAAGCTGAGGCAGGAGAATAGCAAGTTTGAGACCAGTCTAGGCTAGCCTTACCTATTTCACATTTGCCCTGATGGCTGCAGAGGAACCACACTTAAAGCCTCTGACCAGCCTCATCTTTTCTTGTTGGGGAACCCTGCTGCTAGGGTTGTAGTCCTCCATGTCCGGATAGCTCTAAGGGGCTCGGAGCCATATGGAAGGACTCCCCTTCTCAGCAGGGGCCTCCTGCTCTCTTCCTGACTTACCTGGAAAGTGCTGCCAAGCATAGATGCCTGACCTTATTTGGAACATGACCTTTGGCATAGTTACCTGGAGTAAAAACTACCCCCAGGTTTTTTCTACATGATAATTAGGCATTGCCCGGTAGTAGGATGATAGGAGCCCACTGCCACATGTAAATAAAGCATACAATGAGCACCTATCAGCTGAAGCATTGGCTACTGCCTCCACACTATATTTTCCCTAACCCCCACTGAATAAACGGAGCTGTATCACTGAATCTGCCTCACTGGAAGGGCTTTCTTCCGTCAGTGCTCACTGGCCGTCCCTGACCCCTTTCGTCGTCGCTTCTGCTCCCTTTGTCCTCGTGGAGTGGTGGCCAACGACCCACGAGGAGAGGGAGTGATCCCACATTTCCTCACCTTCATTTCTTTCTGAGGTCCTCCTGCTCCTCTGTCTACTACAGGATCCCCCTTGGGCCTTGTGCACATTGTTTTGGGTGATTCTCTGGGGAAATAACATACCTGACCTCTACATACTGCATGTCAAGAGATTGCCCCAACTGGATCAGCCACAGTGTCCCCCAGATGCTGGAGACTAAAATATACCAGAACATTCAGATTTTTTTTTTTCCTGGAATGTTCTGGATTTTTCAGGAATATTCCAGAGGCACTACTCAGACTTTTAGGATACTTCTCAGTGAAACAAGTGTTGGTAGGTGAAGCAGAGTGTAGAGTTGACTTTTCCTGTCCTACTAGCCCTCTCTGCTGTCTGACCAGAGCAGAAGATTCTAGCTCGGCATATAGAAATTGTTTATGAGACTTGGTATTGAGACTTTCCTTTCCTTTTCTTTTTTTTTTTTTTTTTTTTTTTTTGAAACAGGGACTCTCTGTAGCCCCAGCTGGCCTGGAACTCACTATATAGACCAGGCTGGCCTTGAACTCACAGAGATCTGCCTGCTTCTGCCTCCCAAGTGCTGAGACTACAGGTGTGTGCCATCACACCTGGCTAAGACTTTCCTTTTCTTTCCTTTTTTTTTTTTTCTCTCTGTGAGTATGTAGAGGTCAGAAGTCAGCAGCACGTTGTCCTAGATTGATATTTATTTATAATTATTTATTTGCATGTATATGAGTGTTTTGCCTGCTTGTATGTGTACCATGTGTGTATAATGCCTGTGGAGGCCTGAAGAGGGTATCTATGTGGACTCTGAGGACTGAACTCAGGTTGTCAGGCATGGAGGCAATGCCCTCTCCTGCTAGACCGTCTTGCTCCTTATTTGATATTTATAAGATATATTTTTTAAATTTATGTATATGTGCCTGTCTATGCCTGTGTGCAAGGGTATGAACAGAGACCCAAAGAAGGAACAGATCCCCTAGAGCTGGAGTTACAGATGTTCTGAGCTTCCATGTGGATGCTGGGGACCAAACCCAGATCCTCTGCAAGAGCAGCCAGTGCTCTTAACTGTTGAACCATCTCTCTAGTCTGTCTCTACCTTATTATTTTTTAAAAATATTTTATTTATTATTTTTATGTATATGTGTGTATTGCCTGCATGTAGGTAAGTGCACCCATGTTGTGCAATGTCCACAGAGGACAGACAAGGCTATTGGATCCCCTGGAACTGGAGTTATAGACAGTTGTCAGTTGCCATATGGGTGCTGGGATTTGAACTTGGGTCTTCTGCAAGAACAGACAGTGTTCTTAAACCACTGAGCCTCTCTCCAACCCCTCTACCTTATTTTTTGAGGCAGGGTCTCTCACTGAATCTGAAGTTCACAGATTTGACTAGCCTTGATAGACTAGGAGCTCTAGGGACCTTCTGTCTCTGTCTCCTCAGTCCTGGGATTTCAGAGATGTGTCACCTAATTACATAGGAAATGGGGATTTGAACTCAGGTCCTCTTGCTTGTGTGGCAAGCATTTCACCCATGGAGCCAGTCTTGCACCTTGTGGGGTTTGGTGTGCATATGTGTATGTGTGTTGTGTTGGGGTAGAACCCAGGGCCTTTGCACATGTTAGGCAAACACTGTAGCTCTGAACTATACCCCACCTCTCTTTTTATATTTTTTAAATATTTATTTATTTATTTATTTATTTATTTATTTTTATAGACTGATGTCGCTGTCCTAGAGATTCAATATGTAGACCAGGGCTGGCCTCAATCTCACAGAGATCTGCCTGCCTCTGCCTCTGGAGTCCTGGGGTTATAGGTGTATTTTTTTTTTAATTTATTTTATTTTTTTTTTGAGACAAGAGTCTCACTAAATTGTTGGCTACTGCCTAGCCATGCAGGAGGCCCTGGGTCCATCCCAAACCCCCAAAGTCTGTTTAACTCTGAATGATTCAGCCTGTTCCCCTCTGTCCCTGTTGACTGGGCTGGCTGGTTATCTTCTAAGGGGTTCAGACCTCGGACCAGGCAAGCCCCCATTAAGGATCCCAGCCTTTTGTTGCTGACAAAGGAAACTGGAGAGAGAGAAAAAGAGAGAGAGAGAGAGAGAGAGAGAGAGAGAGAGAGAGAGAGAGAGAGAGAGAATTTCCCTCACAGGAAACTGAGTCTCCAAGGAAATGGGGACATGGGTATTTACCCTCTTCCTGCTATGTGAGGGGAACAGGTACAGCCTCAAACTCAGGACCACCAGATTTTAACCATCCATCCAAATCCCAGAAGGGAGCCAGGCAGGTCAAACTCCCGGAGACTGATCTGCCTCTGCCTCCCAAGTGCTGGGGTTAAAGGCAGTCCCCACAATGCCCAGCTATTAGTTGTTTTTTTAAATTTTTTAAATTTATTATTTTTATATGTATACATGTATTGCCTGCATGTATGTAAGTGTAAGTGCACCCATGTCATGCAATGCCCACAGAGGATAGAGAGGCCATCAGATCCTTCTGGAACTGGAGTTACAGATGGTTGTTAGCTGCCATGTGGATGTGGGATTCGAACCCAAGTCTTCTGCAAGAACAGAAGTGTTCTTCTGCAGTGTTTCTTTTTTGTTTGTTTTTTTCTGGAGCTGAGGCCCGAGCCCAGGGCCTTGTGCTTGCTAGGCAAGTGCTCTACCACTGAGCTAAATCCCCAACCTCTATAGTCAGTGTTCTTAACTGCTGAGCCATCCCCAGACCCAGTTGGGTTTTTTTTTTTTCTTTGAGACAGGGTCTCATGTAGCCCAGGCTGGTCTCCAACTCTCTAAGTAGCCAAGGATGACCTTGAACTCCTGATCCTCCTGCCTCTAGCTGCTGGGATGGTAGCTGTGTATCACCACACCTGGTTAATGTGGTACTGGGGAGGAACCCAGGGCCCTGTGCAGGTTATGAGCATGCTCTGCCCACTCAGCCCCAGACCCTACTTTATGGTCTTGGGTGCGAATGAATGAATAAAAATTGATGTGCCACATGTGGTGGTGCACGTGCCTTTAATCCCAGCACTTGGGAGGCAGAGGCAGGTGGATCTCTGTGAGTTCAAGGCCAGCCTGGTCCACATAGTGAGTTCCAGGCCAGCTGGGGCTACAGGGAGACCCTATCTCAAAAAGACAAAAAAGAAAAAAAAGGTTGATGTTGGGTGACCAGGCCAGTCCTCCCCACTCCTGCCTTCTCCTCCTCTTATCCCTCTTCCTGTCCCCGGCTGTGCCTGGCTGCTTGGACATCTGCTAGGGTGCCTGCAGTCCCTGTGCACTCAGGGGCCTCCAGGCATATCACATATAAGTCTCTTCTCTCCCAGGTGGCACCACGCCCTACCCAGCCCTGGCAGCTCCAGGGGTGACCGCTCCCTGCCCTCTGCTGCCTGCCTGGAACAGCTTGTCCTAAGAGCTGTTGCTCTAGATTTTATTTTTGTGGTTTTCTGGAAGCCGGCTGAGCCCTCCCTCTTCCGCATCAGTGTGTAAAGTGACAGGGAAATCCTGGTGTTGGGGAAGCCCGGAGTGGTTCTCACAGACCAGTGTTTCTGTTTCAGAGTTCTGACTAGACTCCATCCCGGGAAACACAAAGGGCCGCTGATGTACCAGTCTTCTCCAGGAGGTTCCAGCCTGGAAGGGGTGCCTGTGTGCCAGATTTTGTCATAACAAAATTAAGTCCCCTCACCCTCATCTGGGGAGTCTCTTGAATGTACAGTGAAATAAACCCAGAGTGGTGACAGGTGCCTGTCATCCCAGCACTAGGGAGGTGGAGGCAAGAGGAATCAGAGTTCAACATTAGCCTCCACTACACACAGAATGTAAGGCCAGCCTGGGCTACATGAGACCCTGCCTCAAAACACCAAAAAAGGCACTGACTGCTCTTGCAGAGGACCTGGGTTCAGTTTCCAGCACCCATATGGCAGCTAACAACCATCTGTAACTCCAGTTCCAGGGGATCCAATGCTCTTTCTGGCTGCTGTTGGCATTGTACTGTATGACAAGGGTGCACTTACATATAATCAGGCAAAACCCTTATACACATAAATAAAAATCTTATTTAAAAAGCACTGCTGCAGTGGGGTCCTCACGTGCTTGGGTTGCAGCTCCCAACCTGTGTGAGCCCCTGACCAAGGGTCAGCCACTGTTTCTTCCTTCCTCTTCTCCAGCCTGTCTCTAAGAGGGGCTGGGCATGTATCTGCCTCAGGGCACCACAAGCCCCTCCAGACCCAAGTCCCATCCATTCAGAACCAAAGCACACACCTAAGGACATGAAGTTCCATCTCTGAAAAAACCACACCCCAAGTGCACCTTGTCTCTCTAGACACCAAGCCCCGCCCCTAATGGACCATGGCCCTCCAGGCACCAGGTCCCCAGGCTCCATGCTGGTCAGGTCCTAGTCTTTCCTGGCCTTATCCTGAACTGTGCTCTGGGCTCTGACATCACTGGCCTCCTTGGATCCCATGGGGGAATGTGTATACAGGGGTGGACAAGGGTGGAGGCACACAGCCAGCTGTAATGGAGGCTTCCTGCCCAGGCTGCCTGATGCCTAGGAAGCCCTTGGTGATCACTAACCCCTAGGATGTGAGGACAGCCCACCTGCTCTGCCCTCATCGCTGCAGTGGCCTGCATGAAGCAGGAGCTCATCACAGCCGCTGAGGTGCTACACCTGGGCCTGCAGAAGTGCTGGGTTTGCTGCTCCTGAACTCAGCCTGTCCAGAGCACCCAGCGGCCATTCTGTGAGGAAGCCTCTCACCAGGCCTCACACTACAGGGAACAGCTTTCTGCCCAGCAGGTTCCAGCCACCCATCACCACTAAATTGGAATCAAGGCACACACAGAGCACTGTTTTTAATGACTTTTATTAAATCTTTACAAAACAGAATACAAAATTCTGGCATTGACAGTCGGTGAAAAGGGAGTCTGGAGCTGTCAGTTCACCTGGTACAATGGGGTTAAAAGTGCATGTATTCCCCCACTTAAAAACATTTTTCTTTTTCTGTGTCTCTTTCTGTGGCCCGGCCACCCCAGCAAGTACTGTCTTCTTCACAGTGAGGAGCTTAGGGTTGGAGATGAAGGCATCAAAAGCTGCCCGCTGTCTAGATCCCCACACTGTCAGGTGACCTCAGGAACCCATGGGGGGCAAGGGTCCTCAGATTTGGGACAGAGTCTCACTGCCTGGTGAGAACCAGGGTGCCTGGGAGCACCCCCCCAAAGCCTCCTCTGGGGCTCTTTGGAAAGTCGGTCCACAGATGCAGGTAGAGTGAGCATAGGGGACTGTCACCCCCTACTGTGGCAGTCCTTTGAGACCAGGGAGGGTAGAGGTGCTGGGCAGTGGTGTCCCAGGTGACCATCCACCAGGGCCCTCCACATTCAAGTATTCTTCAACAGGGGAGCAAGTCAAATTTTTTTCTTTAAAAAAGAAAAAACTAAACTTAACATTACAAACAATCTCAAGCACATATTTTTGAGGCCAGGGGCTGCCTGTCCCAGCCCTGGAGACACCTGAGCAGGGCTGTGGCCAGGCAGGGTGGCCAGGTCCCCCAGCAGCTGCCCCCGACCAGCAGGGCCATGCCTGTAGAAAATGGGAACTCGTATTGCATAGTAGCTCCTGGCCAGGGTCAGCTCCCAGGCCCAGGTTGGGCTGGCGTAGGTGGGCCACCCAGCAGTCCTCCTCCTGGGTGCCCCAAAGGAGGTCAAGGCAGCTTCAGCCCTTTTCCTGAAAGTGGGCATGTCCAACGCTGCCCTTGGAGGCAGAGGGAAGGTGAGGGACTCCTGGGTGTGGCTGGAGCTCTGGGCAACAGGACGTGGTGGGCAAAGCCTCAAAACCCCACACCCAGGGACAAAAGAAGTGGGGGCAGGATGTGGCCAGGTCAGGCTGAGCCCTGAGAAGGGGCACCTGGGTGCCCTGGGGTGGGAAGACAGTTGAGCAGTGTCTCCCTTGTCCTGGTGGAGCCAGCTGGGATCAGGGTCCTCCTCCCGGGTCCCCTCAACTCTGTTCCTGGGAGATGGGTAGGAGGAGCGGGCGGGTCTACTCAAGGTGCGTAGAGGCCTGGGAGAACCCGATTGTCAGTCTCCAAGGGGCAGGCAGGCAGGCAGGCAGAAAAGTGGAACCCAGGGGCTGGGGGGGTGACTGGGAGCATCCCCTTCTGGTGCTCTGATGCAGAGGGACAAGGGGCTGCTGTGGTCAGTCACTGGGAAGGGAGCCTGTCCCTGAAAACGCTGAGGGCCTAAGAGGGGTTAGGGTGGTGACCTTACAGAACCCCAGTTCTGGAAGACGACAGAGTGGCTGGAGTGGGGCTGGGGCACTGGTTGTGGGACCTTCACAGTTGACAGGCGAGCATCGCAGGGCACAGGACAGTAGCCAGGACCCTCCACTCTCCTCCAGGGCACTTTCAACAGCAGTGAAAGAAATGAAAACATAGGCAGGAGATGGGGAGTGGGGGTGGGCCTGGGGACAGGGAGGGAAAACCAAACACCCCCAGCAAATGCCCCGGGCTGAATGGTATCAGGTCCCCAACCTGCAGCCTCCATGGGGCAGGGCCTATGTACAGAGGGGACTCAGAAGGGTTACCCACGGTCCCCCACAAGGACCACAGGGGCAGAGGACAGGCTGGCCCTCTGGCGGCGCTGGGCCAGCTTGGACTGGGAGGGTGGGGACAGCTGTAGGCAGCGTGAGGTAGCTCGGATGACCACAGGCTGGTCCTGCCCCACATCTTCCTCGCACTGGGCCAGCTGCCGGTTCATGGCAATGGCTTCAGCCGCAAAGGATGTGAGGTCTTTGGCACAGCTGTTCCTGGGGACAGGGTAGGGGATAGTCACAAGGGTGCACCCTTCCCTCACCCACTTTTGGGGCCCTTCCAGGTGCCAGGACCCCACTGGGAACTGATGGTAACCAGTACATCCAGCAGTAGCTTAGTCCCCACTTTTGTGGGAGGGGCTCAGTGTGAGGTGCATGCAGGGATTCACAGGGGCTTGGCCTGGCCCCTCGCAATAAGCTCAGAAAAGAAAAACCCCACATCCTACCACCCTGGGCCTCACCTCTGTAGGACCAAGGGTGTCGGCAAGGTGTTCTCTGGGGCACACTGCAAGAAGACAGGGCAGTGTCAGAGGCTGGAGGAGCTTCAGGGGTCCTGCTGTTCCCCTCAAGAGCTGCCTGGTGTGTGGCAATGTCAGCCCAAGCCTGCCATCAGCAGACCCCCATTCCCCAGGCTCCATGTGTGTGGCAGGGCCCAACTTGCCCCTGATGACAGTGCACAGCTTACTCCAGCCCTGTCAGTCCCTTAACACAGTCTCCTCCAGAAGGGATCAGAGCCCTCCCTGCCTGGGGATCAAAGTAACCAGCTCCCACCATTAAAAGCCAGCTGACAGAGGGAGGCTTGCTTCAGGGCCCCAGCCAGGCTGGCCCTCATCATCACTGCCCCTGAGCAGTGCTTCTTAGGATCCTTACTTGGCTACCAGCTCAGTGGAGAGGGTCTTGTTAGCACCCCAGGCTGCACTGGGCACTGGGGAACAAACCCCAGGCAGGCCAGCACTGAGCACTGGGGAACCCCCACCCTAGCCCTGGCCTTTTCTTTATACTTGCTACAGATCCCTAGTCCCCTCCTCAGAGCCCAGGCTCACCCCCTGCACCCAGGGGTGCTGCAGGACTTGGGCAGCGCTCAGCCTCTGCTTAGCATCGCGCACCAGCAGCTTGGAGATGAGGTCTTTGGCAGCGAAGGAGATGTGGGCCCAGTCCTTGTCGGGGAACTCATATTTGCCAGCCTGGATGCTCTCAAACAGCATGTTCTGGGGGACAGGGACAAGGTCAATGCCTGCATCCCATCACCTCAACATACACACAAGTGACCCTTAATTTGAGCAGAGGGGATGTGGGGTGCTGAGGTCCTAACAGTAGCTGGCAGGGCTGAACACTGAAGAGGTAGGAGGTCCCCACCCTATGTTACAGGGTGTAGGCACCAGTCCCTGGACAGAATTCAGGATTTGCATGGGCAGCCTAGGCAAAGTGGCTCAGGGGTGTGTGCACCACCAGCCACGGGAGGATCCAGGCTCAGCAGGGTTTGCACCAGCAGCCAGGACAGTCGGGGATGGAGGGGGTGGGGGTTGGGGTTTGTGCACCCAGGAGGCTGTGCACCTGGCAGGCAGGGCAGGCCTCGCCACGGTCCCAGCCGCAGTCGCTGCCACAGTGGCCCACAAAGGGTGGGTAACCGCTGAGTAGGATGTAGAGGATGACGCCCAGGCTCCACAGGTCGCATCGCTTGTCATAGATGCTGGCCTCTTCGCTGAAGGCCTCTACCACCTCCGGGGCCATGTACTCCGCAGAGCCACACTGTGGGGCGAGGATGGGGCTCGCCATCATCCAGGCTGCCAGGCCCCTCCCATCAGCAGAACCCCCTGGGCTCTCCCCTCTCGGTCCCACCAATCAGCAGGTGAGAGAAGCCGACCCCGCCCCCTGGAGGCACCAGCCCAACCAACCAGACGCTGTTGCTAGGAGGAAGGCCAGGCCTGCAGGGCGCCCACCCACTCGGCCTCACCGGGGTGAGCAGCTCTGGCGTGGAGATGGGGGAGCAGTCTCCGTTGAGTTTGATGCCGCTGCCTAGGTCGAAGTCACAGATCTTCACAGGGGAGACCTGGGAGTGGGCAGAGCACTGTAGGTGGGTAGCGCCTGCACCTTGTAGGGCCAAAAGCAGTGCCAGGCAATCTGCCCACAGCTGGTTAGGGTCAAGCACTTACCTGGTTGGGGTGCTCACACAGAATGTTCTCTGGCTTTAGGTCCCTGTGGGCAATGCCTGGAGGAAGGAGTAGTGGAGTTAATGGTAGGAACTTCATCAGCAACCAGGGGCTCTGTTGACATCCCCCACAGGCTGCCACCCTCCACACCTTTGTTGTGCAGGAAGTCCAGGGCACTAGCCACATCCTGTACCACCACGCTGGCTTCCAGCTCGTTGAAGTGCCGCCTCCTGTGGATGTGGCTGAGGATGGAGCCTGGAGGTCCAAGGAGGGACAGCTGGGTCACCACAGCCCAGGCAGGAGGCTCCCAACACCATCTCTACCCCAGCAGGAATGCCCCCCTGCTTCTAGGGCCCAAAGCCCTAGGTGAGCACCACCAGGACACGGCACTGGACCTAGACCCTTCCCAAGGCTGGGACCCCATAAGGGTCCTTCCTGGTGGACCCCAGACCCCATTCTGTAAGGGACCAGGTGGAAATTCCCCACCTACCTCCGCGCATCTTCTCAAACACCAGGTAGAAGCGGTCCTCCTCCTCAAAGAATTCAATCAGCTCTAGAACATTCCTGGGTTGGGGAGAAGAGACAGAGAAACTGAGGCACCCTGTGGCCCTGAGCACCTTGTCTGGAAGGGGTCTGCAACAGACCCTGGAGGGATGCCAGTGGCCAGTGTCTCACCTGTGTCCCTGGCACTGATACAGCATCTCCACCTCCCGGAACACCCGGCTGCGGGTATGACCCAGCTGCTTCTCAATGATCTGAAATGGGGACATGGGGTGCAGGTCAGTCACTCATGGAGGACACATAAGGGGTGCCAGTCACCCTCAGGGGATGCACACAGGATGCCACTCAGCCAGTAAATCACCTGTGGGGGACATGGGGTACAGGTCAGCCACCTACTACAGAGGACGAGGTGCAGGCAGCCCCCCCAAACCCACCCAGGACCCTTGTATAAACTCCATGGCCAGAGTTCAGTCCCACAGCCCTGCAGAGCAGGGCCTATGGGCCTGGAACTTGCATTGTCAGCAGAATAGGGGTGGCTGGCTGCCCCAGGGAGCTCAGGCAGGGAGGGAGGGAGGAGGGGGACGAGGCAGTGAAACCCCTTGCTGCTCTCCATTCAACCCCATCACCTCAGAGGACTACTCATGGCCTCTGAAGGAGCCGCTGGACAGGGTGAGGGTCGGGGACTGGGTGGTGATCACCCACCCCTGGATCAACAGAAGTCAGGCCAGCCAAGTCTCAGCTCCCAGGCAGTTATTCCCACTTGACCAGTGCAGCAAGGGAGCTTTCTGTCACTTGGCCACCAGCCCAGTCAGTCCCCAGCACAAAGTCATGCTTCCTCGGCTCTAAGCCAGACTGGTCAGACAGCCCCATGAGCCTGGGTCTGGCTCCAGCCAGCAGTGGACCTGATTTCCCAGGAACTTGACCCTCAGGAGGCCAGCACACTTCTATAACTAGTAGCCAGAAGTCCCAGAAGGTTCTGTCTCTGAAGATCCTTTGCTCCTGGCACAGAGGAGTCCCCATGGCCCTTGGTGCTCCCTTTCCAGGGTAGAAACCAAAGCCCCTTTCACTCAGTAGGTGAAGGGTGCAGTGTCTCCCTGCCTGTGTACTGTTTCAGCAAGGGGGCTCCTGGGACACTTCTGTCACTGAGAGTCAGGCCTAAAAGGTACCCCAGAATGTTCTAGATCAAACAAACCTCACTCCTGGGAGAAAGCAGGGGCCCAGCTCCAGAGGCCGCCATACCTCCTGGCCAGAGAATAGCCCAGTTACCTCCAGAGGTCTGTGCACATACGCCTCTCTCAGTCACTGGGTATTCATAAAATTCTCCATCCCACCGAACCACCTCCCACTGCTTACAGGCATCAATGGCTGCCACAGGATACCACAAACAAGCCCTCAGATCTCAGCACCCACACACTGGCTCACAGCAATCAGGAGCTACCATGTGGCCCATGCAGCTCTGGCCACCAACAGCATGTAAGAGTGACAAGTAGTGATGCCTTCCCTGTGTGTGTGACTCTCCCACCAGCCTGTCAACTCGCAGGGAATAGGTTCCCTGGCACCTAGGCCCCCTAACTTCTGAAAGACAAAACTTTTCTTAAGCTTTCCTTCCCCTCCTCCAGACACAGGAACCATTGCATTGGCCAGGCTAGCCCTACTCACAGGTGGCACCTGCCTCTTCTAAGACAGCAGCACCACCCAGCCTCGGAGCAGGATGTCTGGTCACAGGGCTCCCCGAAATGGGTTGTCTGGACATGGGGCCCGTATGGCTGGTCACAAGGCCATACCAGGCCCTGTCAGAGCTTTAGGTCCATGCAGGAGGGGGAGAAGCAGATAGGACACTCTTGGAAACTTGCACTGGGTTTTTTTCCAAAGATCCCCCACCCCAGGGACCCCATGTCATTCCATAGCTTTTTTTTTTTTTTTTGGTCTGTTCAAGACAGAGAGGTTTCCCTGTAGCCCCGCCTGGCTAGAATTCACTATGTAGCCAGGCTGGCCTGTATCTCACAGAGATCCATCCACCTCTGCCTCCTGAGTGCTGGGGTCAAAGGCATGCGCCACCATGCCTGGCTGGCCATAGCTTTTTAAGTCTCTGCAATCGTTCTCCAGACCAGTCACCCTTAGAGGTAGGGGACTTGCCTGTGGGACACAAGGCAGTTTGGCCGCTGACTGACGTCCCTAGCTCTCAGCAGTAATGCTAAGGGTTGTTAGCCATCACAGCGTGAGGCCAGCACGGCCCAGCTGTCACTGTCCCCTCCTGCTTAACTCTGGGGCTGACCTGGATTCCCAGGGTAGCCTGAGTCACAAGCCCTGGGGCCATTTTTAGAATCTGGTTTTCCCTGGCTGTCATCTGGGGGCTCAGAGGCCATTTGGCCCTGGCCTCTTGCAGCTCACCTTGACTGCGTACTCCTGGTTGGTGATGAGGTTGATGCAGGTCTGCACACGGGCATGAGCCCCTTCCCCCAGCACGTCTTCCCGCAGTTGGTAGACATCTGGGGCGCAAGGGGTGAGGTGAGGGCCAGCCCAGTGCTGCCTCCCCAGCAGCCCCCCACCCACTGCCCTGCTCACCTTCAAAACGGCCAGAGAAGCTGTCGGTAGCCCGACACCTCTTCTTTTTTCGGCCTCTCTTTTTGGCATCTGGGATGTCAATGGGCTGGCTGGCAGGCATGTCTGCATAGGGGAATGGGGAGGCTCAGAAGGGGAGGAGTCTGGCCCAGCATCCCCTGGGGGACCCCTAGTGTCCTGCCACCCGGCCCCCAGGGGCTCACCAGGGCGTGTCTCGCACTGTGGGCTGAAGTCTGTGTGCCTGTGCTGGGCCGAGTCTAGTGAGAAGGCCAGCTCGAAGGGATTCTGCCCCTGGGGGAGAGGAGAGGAGCATGCTCAGGACTGACAGGATGCCACACCATGCAGTGACCCTCCCCCCCGTGATTACTCCATCACAGCACTAAGGCCAGAGCCCCCAGCCACCTAACAGGCAGGCAGTACCAGGCAGGGCCCTTAGCCTCTGGAGTGACCTCCTCTTCTCCCCACTCTGCATGTGACTTTCCATAGAAGCAGTCCAGTGCCTCAACATGGCAAGTGACCCCAGGATGCAGAGTCTCTTGTGGTCCATGTGCCTGACTCAGGTTCTCTAAAAGATACTGTGTCCTGTTAGGGGACATCTGTGATTGTCACCTCCTCCTTTTTCCTGGCATGGGGTCGGGGGATACCAAAGACTCTGCTCAGTATCCTACAGAGCCTAGGACACCCCACAGAGAATGACTAGCTCTGTGTCCACTGTGCCAAGGGAGTTGGTGCCTGACCATGGAGGAACATGACCTCCCTTTACCAGCCTGGGGCTGAATGACAGAAGCCTGAGGAGACACACGGACAGCCTTGTCTATCAGAGGTAGTATGGGGACGCCTGTCCAGCTAGCTGACAGCAGGGCTGACCCTGGGGCCAGGCATGGGAACAAAGACAGGGACCATGGCAGGGAAGCCTCCAGTGGGGCTGGCAGCTTGCCTTCCCACAGCCTTCCAGGCTGTCTCAGGGCCACACCCTAGGCTTTTGAGGCCTCAGTTTCCCTGTGACACAGGGTATAACCACCTCTCTTCCCCATGCTACATGCTCTCCTCCCATGAATGCAGGACCTGACTTCTGGGAGGCTCTGCACCCTGTGGACACTTGGACAACCCTCTCCATACTCCCAAAGCCTTCTATCCTCTGAAGACTACCAGCTCCAGGGGTCATCAATCTGGTTCACACAGCATAGTGGCCAGGATCCAGGTGCATCCCTAGTGTGTGGATAAGAATGTACAGGGCCCTGTGCAGCCCGCAGCCTGTGTTGTCTCATGTCAGCTGCTCCAGGCCTTGGTACCCAGCTGAGGAGTCTACTTCTGGGTGTGGCCAAGAGAATAAACCACTTCCCCACCATGGGTGCAGATTGAGGGCCCTGT
>NW_008341457.1:2889957-2892856 GCF_000622305.1 Nannospalax galili | reverse complement strand
GGGGGGGGGGGGGGGGGGGGGGTAAATTGAGGCATAGCCTAGTTTCAGATTAAGTGAGCAGTCCAGTGAGCCAGGCCTTCAGTGGTCACGGGGGGCCTAAGCTAAGTTACTGCCCCTCTCTGGTGTTCACAGTAGGGAGAGCTGACAAGAGGGTTATCTGGGAAAGAAACCCCTCCAGGAGACCCTTGAGAGACCTAGAGAGGCTATAGACTGGAGGCTCAGAGGGGTGGCTGTGCAGGAATGACCTCCCCCAAGTCCCTGCCCATCCTGCCCCCAGTAGCTAATAGGCAGGAGGCCAGGAGAGAAGGGGGGGACCCCAGCAGGCCATTAGCAAAAGGTACACACACTCAGCACTTTGATAAGTCTTGGTGCCTGGAGGCCAGGGGCAGCCACTGGTACCACACAAGTTGGAGGGCATGATCAGAAGGAAGAGGGAAGGAGGCTTGAGATCCAAGGCCAGCCAGGGCACCTGCTCTGTGGCCTCAGCCTGGTGGCCTTCCTTTGGGCCTAACTGTCATGATGAGACAGGAGCAGCTGTTCCCAACTCTGGGAACCTCACAAGAATGAAGGGCCCAGTTTGAGCCTCTGGCATTATCTGGTCACTGCCCTCAACTGCTTGTCAAAGCTTCCAACTCCAAAAGACTGGGTGACGCAGGCCAGGCAGCAGCACACACTGCAAAGAGGTAGAGGGATTTGCTGGCTGGGGAACTGGGCACAGGCACCATGTTCGGGGGACTTTGAACTCTCAACTTTTGGAGATGAAGAGAGGAAAACAAGGTTGGGGCTGTAGCTCAGTTTGGTGGCACGTTTGCCAGTATGCGTGAGACCCCAGATTCCATGCCCAGTACCACATAAACCAACATCATAAAGAAAAGCAACAGAAGACCAGGGAAACATACCCAGGAGAGCTGGCAGGTGTGTCTCCTTGCCCAGTATAGACTGGGGGCACTTCAGGAGAAGTGGCCTGGCTCTAAGGGAGCAGCCATGTGGGGGTGGAGCTCTAGGAGATTCCTCCAGGGACCAGTCCCTGGCTACTTGCGAAGCCTCTTCCCAGACAGGACTCCCTGCCCCATGCCCCTCCTTCCTCCTACAGGGACTCCCAGAGTCCCAGCTCTGCAGAGCTGCAGTTGCCATGCAGAGCAGAGAGCAGCCTGCAGTCCTGAGCTGTGTGGGCGGTCCAGCCTGGCCCAGTGAGCTTGCCCTGGGTCTGGCTGAAGGCCTCGAGTCAGCAGGCCTGGCAGGAGATGGATGGAACCATCCAGAAAGCTCAGCTGCTTTGCTTTGGCCGCCTTGCTGGCCCCATGTGCTCATACTGTCTGGGCTTACACAAAGCCCTGGGAGAGACAAGACCACTGTAGGTGCCATTCTCAGACCCATCCCCCACTCCAAAGCTGTTGGCCAAGCCTGACAGGCATTTGGGGCAGGGGTGGGGCAGCTGGCCAGGGGCACTGGCTGGACTGGCCTAAGAATTCTTCCCCATCCTCATGCTCCTCCCACTAGGGTGCGGGCCAGTATGCGCACACAAACATTTTACACACACACACACACACACACACACCCCGCCACCCCCACCTCTGCAGGGCAACAGGTCCCTGCCCTGGGAAGCCATTACATAACCTGGCCTTCGGCGTGGGGTGAGCAGGCTGACATCACTGCGTCCCCTGGGCCAGGCCCCGTGAGAGCCTCTGCCTAGCACCTGCCCGCCTTCACCACCCCCAGATTCGCTCATCTGATACTAAGACTCAGCCAGCCACCAGCGCTGCAGAAACTTCCCGTTCAGACAGGAAATAACACTTTGGGCCAGGGGTGTCTTGAGAGAAGGCTGTCCACGGGCCACCATGGGGTGGGGGGTGCAGCAGCCAAGGGTTTTCCCCACATGACTGCAACCTGCTGATCCCTCCCAACCAGCACCATCAGTTTAGGGGGCTGCAGGGCACAGACACTGAGCTGGCTTGGGACCACACACATTAGTAAAGAGGCTGGGGACCTACAAGGGACACAGCTGCCTTAGTAGGGTGGGGAGGAGGTATTCCTGGAAGAGACCTAGTAAGCAGCTTGGGACAGGACCTGGGTGGTGGCCTGCAACGCCTCCCTGCACAGGGCCTGCTTGGGAGTTGGAGAGCACAGTCACTGGGCTCCCCTGGACCACATTAAGTAAGTAGTGGAGGGAAAGTGAGGCAGAGAACTTGCAGGGAACACAGAGCCACAGATCACACACCTGGGGGTGGGGGTTGTTCCTGGAAAAGACCTAGTAGGTATCCGGGGGACAGGACTGGGGACAGGGCCGTGGCCTGCAACGTCTCCCAACAGCTCATCTGCGACTGGCTGTAGTAATGCGGGTGTGTGTGGGGGGTGGACACTAAACTGAGCAATTGCAAGAGACAGGGAACCAGAGATCACACACATGCCTTGGGGAGGAAAAGGGGGAGTCTTAGAGGCTGGGGACAGGGGCTTCCGCCTGTTGGCCCCCTCCTCGTCCAGCACAAGAGTGCACGGTGGGTCCTGCTGCCAGGCCCTGCACCTGTCTCCGGGGTGCACCTTCACCGCACCTAAGACCCCGGGGACCCCTCACCTTGAAGGAACGGTGGAAGCCCTGAAGTTCGGCTGTTCTCCTCTGCACCATCTTCAGTCTGTGCCCCGCCGGCGGGGGAGGGGACGCTGGGCCCAGGGAACGGCCAGGGAGGCGACCCTACAGACGGAGCAGACAAAGAGCCGACGCTGAGCGGGGCGATCCGCCGGACAGAGGCGGCCCGGGCTCGGCGGAGCTCCTGCGCCGCGGCTCGGGGCGTCCCTCCTTCCCACCGGAGACCGACGACCCCCGAGCTGCGCTTACCGGGGTCGGACGCGGACCGGGTCCTTAGCGCCGTCACCCAACGTCGCACAGCCTGGAACCCGCTCC
>NW_008341457.1:2862275-2889902 GCF_000622305.1 Nannospalax galili | reverse complement strand
GCAGCGCGGGGAACAGCCCCGCCGCCGCCGCCGCCACCGCCGCCACCGCCGCCACCACCGCCGCCACCACCGCCACCGCCGCCACCACCGCCACTGCGGACCCCTCCACTGGGCAAACGCCACGGAGAGGAGCCGCGCGCGCGGCCGGCGCGGCCGCTTTTATAGGCACAGTCCCGGACTGGCTCCGCCCCCTCCGCGAAAGCCATGCCCCTGCATCGGGACACGCCTCCCTGTGAGGTGAGGAGGTGGAGCTTATAGGCGGCTGTGCAATTAGAACTTGAGGGGCGGAGCTTGGAAGGGAAGCTGAGTGCGGCTGCGCAGTTCTCGCACAAGGAGGCAGTCACAGAGGGCGGTGGGTGCGGCTGCGCGGAAAGCACCAGCACTGGGATACGCTAAGTGCGGCTGCGCGAGACGCTCGGCGAAGGGCAGTGAGTGCGCTCGCGCACTTCGAGCTTGAAGTGGCTTTCGGCCATCTTGGGGGCGGAGCTCAGGAGAAGTACTTTTTTTTTAGGTGTTTGCTGCGCACTCTGAATTGGCGAGGAACCAGTTTTCTTGGAATTCGAGATAGCTGAGCGTGGAGCATCAAGGGAGCTCCAAGTACGACAGCGCAATCCAGGCGGTTCGGGGGTGGGAAGGCGTTGCTTATCCCCATGCGCGTGCGCAGCTGGGCGTCCAACCGCGCAACTCTGGCCCTCTTCCCTGAGTTGTGGTGCTTAAGGTTCCGAGGGTTCTGAAGGGCCCGGGACGCCAGCTGGATGCCGTTGAGTGTCCCCGAAACAGGGCAGCCTCCCTCAACTTGACCTAGAAGCTAGGATTCTCATGCCCTTGGTAGATGCTGCCCCTCTACAACTCTCTTGCAGTTCCTCAATGCTGAGCCTGTGTACCCTCACCACGAGTGGAGTGCCATCTCTTCCTGCCTTTTAATGCTAGAGACCTGGCCACCACCTCCTGCTTCCCACTCCAGGTGTGCCACCCCAAAAATTTGCACTGTGGTTGGCAAAGACCCTCTCGTCCTTGGCTTGAAGACATCCAACCCGGTATACAATTGCTGGCTTAGCTTCTCTGTGCTTTTACAAAGGGGTTTTCCCTCTGCAGGCCACCTTGTCTTTCTAGAAGTTTCTTCCACACGTTAGCTATTGTCCTCCATCCAGGCCCTGAGCTCACAGAGGATTCTGCAGCCCCTTGGAACTCAGGCTGGGAAGGGAGCTTCGGCTTCCTTACATCCAGTTGTTGAATTAGCCTCTAGGGATTTCTAGGGGGAACCATAGGGAAATCCCAGTCCGGTCATGAGTGTGTGTGAATCTTGCCAACTTTCCAACCTTCCATGCCTGCTAAGAGAGGTTTCCTAACACCTTTCCCTCCATCCTCTCTGCCTGGCTGTTCCTTCTGACCCGGCCTCCAAGCCTCTTTCTTCGTTTGTGACAATCTCACTGTGTAGCCTTGGTTGACCTGAAACTCACTATATAAACCAGGCTGGCCTCAAACAGAGATCCGCCTGCCTCTGCCTTCCAAGTACTGGGATTAAAGGTATGCACCACTGTCCCAGTGTTATTTTTATGTGTATGTGTGTTTGCCTGGGTATATGTATGTGCACCTGTGTGTGCAATACCCAGAAGCCAGAAGGGGGCGTTGGATCCCCCTGGAAATGGGGTTACAGTTTTTAGTTGCCATTGGGGTACTGGGAACTGAACCCAGGTACTCTGCAAGAGCAGGCAGTGCTCCTAACCACTGAACATCTCTCCAGCCCTGCTTCATCTTTTTTTTAAAAAAATATTTTATTTAGCCAGGCTTGGGGGCATGGTGGCGCGCATACTTGTAGTCCCAGCACCTGGGAGGCAGAGGCAGGCAGATCTATCTGTGAGTTCAAGGCCAGCCTAGTCTCAAAATGACCAAAAAAAATAAAATATATATATGGACTTTTTGAAGCAGGGTCACCCTGTAGCCCCAGCTGTCCTGGAACTCACTATGTAGACCAGGCTGGCCTTGAACTCACAGAGATCTGCCTGCCTCTGCCTCCCAGGTGCTGGAATTAAAGGCACGTGTGCCACCACGCCCGACATGTTTTATTTATTTTATGTGTATGAGTGTGTTGCCTGCATGTATGTGAATGCACCCATGTCGTACAATGAATGCCATGGAGGTCAGAAGAGGGCTTTGGATTCCCCTGGAACCGGAGTTAAGGATGGTTTGTAGCCACCATGTGGGTGCTGGGAATTGAACTCAGGTCCTCTGCAAGAGCAGTCAGTGCTCTTAGCCCCCATCTTCTTAAGTTATTAACTGCATCTGCAAAGATCCTGTCTTTAAACATCATCCTCATATGGGCACAAGAATCAGGACATGGACCTATTCGTTCAGGGGACTGGGTAGTCATGGGAAGCATTTCCTGGCATGCAAAAAACAGGGCTGGTGGAATGGCTTAGCGGGCAAAGATGCTTGCAGTGAAGCCTAATTACCTGAGTTCCATCCTCAGGACCCTGCATGATGGAAGGAGAGAGCTGACTCCCATAGGTTATCTTCTGCCCTACACACAAAGACAAGTGAGTGGAAAATTTATAAATCAAGTTGAACATGGTAGTGCACACCTGCAGTCCCAGCACGGTGTGGTTCAAGGCCAAACCTGGTCCACATAGTGAGTTCTAGGCCAGTTGAGGCTACTGGGAAACACTGTCTCAAAAAGACCAAAAGAAAATTTTTTAAATATTTTTATTTTCTTTGAGGGCATTCATTGCCTACATGTAAGTGCACCCATGTCATGCAGTACCCATGGAGGTCAGAAGAGGGTGTCTGATCCCCTGGAACTAGACTTATGGATGGTTGTTAGTCACCATGTGGGTACTGGGAATCAAATCTGGGTCCTCTGTAAGAGCAGCCAGTGCTCTTAACCATTGAGCCATCTCTCCAGCCCTATAATTTAAGATTTTTTTTTTTTTTTGGTCTTTTTGAGACAGGGTCTCCCTGTAGCCCCAGCTGTCCTGGAATTCACTATGTAGACCAGGCTGACCTTGAACTCACAGAGATCTGCCTGCCTCTGCTCCCAAGTGCTGGGACTACAGGTGTGCGCCACCACACCCGGCTATAATTTAAGATCTTAATAGAGGGGCTGGCTTTGTTCCCCAATCCACAGCTAGGCCCCTGCCCACCAGCCTCATCACCTGTGTTCCTTCAGGAGCCTCATGGGGAAGCTGAGGATGCCAAAAAGTAGGAAGCCAGACCTTGGCACTGGGTTCCTTCCACCCCAGGGTCTGTCCGACCCTCCCACCCCACCAGGAAGAGTGGACACAGGGCTGGACAGTTCTCAATGGAGGATCTGGACCCTGCAAGGTGCTGAGCAGTACCCCCAGCCTCCATCCACTCTATGCAAAGACAGTGAGTTGTGACAGCCACACTCACACTGCGGATCACTCAAAGGAACCCCCACACTGGTATCTGGATGTCTCAGCCAGTGGGAATAGAAAGGGGGTGCCCCTCCCTGTATGCACCAAGCAGAGCCTGTCCTTCCCTGTCTGGGCAAACTGCCAGCCTGCTCTCATGTCACTTCCAGACACCCTGTTTACAAGCCAAGCTCCTAGTGGCTTCGGAGTCTCAGGGGCCTCCTAGCATTTCCCCCCCCCCCCCCCCCCCCCCCCCGCAGCTAGAGTGGCAGGAAGGCCTTAGCACTAGCAGCCTTTAAGGATCAGCCTCTGCCCCAGAGGGTCTTGCTGGGTCCCTGGGAGGGGCACCCACTATTAGTGGAAGGAAGCCTGGGTAGGGAGCCTGTGTTCCTTCTATCCTTCCAGAACCTGGCTGGGCTGGGCTATGAAGATGATCAGGCAGGACTAGCCCAGGCAAAGGACAGACAAGCCTTAGACAGACAGGCAGGATGGGAATTCTTCAGAAGCTTACTCTGCACAGGACCCTAGGGAAGGTGGTTGGCCTGGGAGGGAGCTTAAGACTGTTTTGGGAATTAGGCCTACATGGAACCAGCAAGGCACCAGGTTCTAGGAGATTCAGACCACAAATAAGAGGAAAAACAGGAAATGAGGTGGGGCCACAGACAGCAACAGCTTCCTGAGTCAGTTGGCCCAGTTCCCAGTTAGCTGGCTCCTGGGCTTTCTTTCCTCCCCCTGCCACCACCCCTGGGCTTCCCACGTGCTAGGGCAGGTCACTGCTGAGCTACTGCCCCCAACCCCTCACTGGGGACTCTGTCACTTCACCCCTGAGCCACGCCCCCAGCTCCTCACTGGGGATTCTAGGCTGTCACTCTATCCCTGAGCCACGCCCCCAGCCCATCACTGGGGATTCTAGGCTGTCACTCTACCCTGAGCCACGCCCCCAGTTGGGGATCCTAGGCTGTCACTCTACCCTGAGCCACGCCCCAGTTGGGGATTCTAGGCTGTCACTCTACCCTGAGCCACGCCCCCAGCCCCTCACTGGGGATTCTAGGCTGTCAGTCTACCCTGAGCCACGCCCCCCCGCAGCCCCTCACTGAGGTACTCTATGCTGTTAGCCCAGGCTGATGTCAGCCTTTAGCCTCTCTGGCTTCAGCCACCTGAGTGCTGGATGACAGATGTGGGCTATCATGTTCTCCCACCTCAGGTATCTAGCTTTGTTTCTCCCTTCTGTTCCTATCTTCCCTGCCGTGTTCATCGATTTTCCCTTCCCTTGGTTTCAGCACCAGAGGATCCAGTGTTACCCTAGAAACAGAGGAGTCTTGGCCAACCACAATCCACGCTTCAGACAACTGTCCAGTCCAAGCTTCAGACAATTGTTCTGGTGGGGAAGGGTCCTGCTTGCCACTCACCAGTCCCCTCAAAACTGGGATTAAAGGCGTGCGCCACCACGCCCTGCTACCAAAATATTTTTTAAAAGTACAGTTACAGTTCGGGTGTGGTGGCGCACGCCTTTAATCCCAGCACTCAGGAGGCAGAGGCAGGCGGATCTCTCTGAGTTCGTGACTTCGAGGCCAGCCTGGTCTACATAGTGAGTTCCAGGTCTGCTGGGGCTACAGGGAGATGCTGTCCCAAAAAGACCAAAAAAAAAAAAACCTACAGTTACAGGGTTGGGGATTTAGCTCAGTAGTAGAGCGCTTGCCTAAAGCGCAAGGCCCTGGGTTCAGTCTTCAGCTCCGGCGGGGGGGCGGGGGGGGGAAGAAACAGTTACAATGCAAGGTGCAGTGAGTGGTGTCTTTAATCCCAGTGCTAGGGAGGCAGAGGCAGGTAGATCTTTGAGTTTGAGGCCAGTCTGGTCTACATAGCAAGTTCTCGCTGGAGCTATATTTCAAGACCTTGTCTGAAACCAAAATCAGAAATGTAGCCAGGTGTGGTGGCACAGGCACACAATACCTTTTCTCTCTTCCAACTTTAAAATGACATAGGGGCTAGAGAGATGGCTCAGTGGTTTAGAGCACTGGCTGCACTTGCAGAGGACCTGGGTTCAGTTCCCAGCACCCACATGGCAGCTAACAACTGTCTCTAACTCCAGTTCCAGGGCATCCTACACCCTCTTCTGGTCTCTGTGGGCATTGCACACATGTGGTGTACTTACATACATGCAGGCAAAACATTCAGACATAAAAAAATAATAAAGGGCCAGGTGTGGTGGGGAGTCAGAGGCAGGTGGATTTCTATGAGGTTAAGGCCAGCCTAGTAGATATAGGGAGATCCTGGCCAGCTGGAGCTATAGGGAGACCCTGACTCCACCCCTCCCAAATGAAAAGCTTTTCTGTCTCATAACATTAAAATATTTCCTTTTCCTCTCTCCCTTTACCCCTTCTTTCTCCCCTCCCCTTCCCTCTTTCTCTTCCCCTCCCTTTACCCCTTCTTTCTCCCCTCCCCTTCCCTTTTACCTGTCTTCCTCTCTCTCTCTCTCTCTCTCTCTCTCTCTCTCTCTCTCTCTCTTTCCTCCCTGCCCTCTCCCTACCTCTCCCTCAGGAGGGAAATTCACTTATAGAATGAACAATATTGAGCCCAGTAGGGAAAACTGTCTATCTGTCAATGTAGAAACACACATAAGTGTGGACCCAGGGCTATGCTTGTGGCTCAGCACCATGGGCCTGGGCCTTCTGAGGTTGGCTAGGTCCCTCCTGCCCTGCTCCAAGCTGGTACTCAAGGCTCAGAGGACTCTATCCTAAGCCTCAAGCACCAGTCCCCCAGGATCAGGGTGACAGTTGGTGTTTTGTTTTGTTTTGTTTTGTTTGAGACAGGGTCTCCCAGTAGCCCCAACTGGAACTCACTGTGTAGACCAGGTTGGCCCTGAGCTCACAGATTTCTGCTTGCCTCTGCCTCCTGAATGCTGGGACTGAAGGGGTGTACTGCTATACTAGGCTTCCAGGGTGATTAGGGGAAAGGGTATGACAAATTCACAGACCTGGCATCCAGCCTGCATCCCCACACCAGACAGCCCAGTGAGGGTGCCCCCACTGAGCTGATGGGCATGGATGGCGCTGGCCAGGGGCTAATCTGATGCAAGTGGCTGTAAGTGGCCCTTCCTGCCAGGTGAGTCATGGAACTACCCCAGTCATGCTGCAGAGTAAGGACAGAGCCAGAACCTGCCAGAGTCTAATGTGGTTGTGGAGAGGCCTTGGGGAGGTGGTGGGTGTGGCCTCCGAGCTGGGACAGCCAGACCTGACCAGGTTGTGAGTGGGCTGCCTTGCCCTGTCCTGCATGCCATGACCAGGTCACACCATGCAAGGCTCAGTCCAGCCTCCCTGGTGGTGGAGTGGTCGGGCACAGTATTACTGTCCCCAAGAGAGGGGTGGGGCTGTGCATTGTAGCTGGGCAGGGATGGCTCAGCAATTGGCTTGAAGCCACCACCATGAGAGATGGCTCATGGATTAAGAACACACAGAGAGTTCCAAGCCAGCTGGGGCTAGAGGGAGACCTTGTCTCAGTAAGACCAAAAAAAAAAAAAAAAAAAAAAAATTCCCTCGGGAGGCAGAGTCAGGCAAATCTTTGGGAGGCTGAGGCCAGCCTGGCCCACATAGTGACTTCCAGGTGGGTTAGTACTAGAGAGACCCTATCAAAAATTTTTTAAATTTAATTTTATTGTATGTGTAAGGATGTTTTACCTGCATCTATGTAAGTGCACCAAATGTGTACAATACTTGCAGAGGTCAGAAGAGAGTCTTAGATCCCCTGGTTGTTAGCTACCCCGGGGTAAGGGAACTCTCTAGCCCTTAATTTAAATTCTTTAAGCTCCTAACTTTGCAGTCACTTGTTGCTGCCAGCCGTGGATCCGTGGTACCCACCATTGCCACGCTGTAGAGGAAACTAAGGCCAACCCAGGTAACTGGCAGGAGGTAGGTCTGGGAATGCTGTCTATGTCTCCTGATTATCACAGGGCCTTTGAAGGGACATGATGCGAGTGTGCACCAGCCTTTCGGGGGTTCACAGCCCATCTGCAGCACTTGGCTCCAGGCAGCCAGTGGTTGCCAGGCAACACATTTGCATCAGTCATCAGCTACAAACATTGTTGAAGGTGGGGCCCGGGTACCGGTCAGGACCAGGACCAAAACCCTGCTGCCAGGAGGGGGATCTTCTGTATGACACCCCCCAGCCCCCCGCCAATTGGCCCTAAGGGTCAAAGGTGCAGACTCAGGGTTTGGAGTTAGCAGTATACAGTAAGTTCTATGACTTTGTGACTCCTGGCCTGAGCCTGGGTCTCCCTAGCCTCAATTTCTTTTTTCTTTGTTGGGGGAGGATTTGAGATGGAGGACATCTCACAAGTAATGCCTGCTGAGGGCAGAAGAGGGCGTCAGATCCCCTGGAGCTGAAGTTACAGATGGTTGTGAGCCATCATGTGGTTGCTGGGAATCGAACCCAGGTCCTCTGCAAGAGCAGCCAGTGCTCTTAACCACTGAACCCCTCAAATTTTTTTTTTTGTCTTTTTGAGACAGTGTCTCCCTGTAGCCCCAGCTGTCCTGGAACTCACTATATAGACCAGGCTGTCCTTGAATTTACAGAGATCTGCCTGCCTCTGCCTCCCGAGTGCTGGGATTAAAGGCGTGCACTACCATGCCCGGCTAACCCCTCAATTTTTAAACTTAGCATACAAAATAATAGGTTAGAGGAGTTCTGTCTGACACCTGATCTGATGTGGATGGCCCTTAACGACATAAGCCTGACACAGAAGGACACAGGATTGAGGGGCTGGGGCTGAGTCAAGGGTGGCTGTGGAGGGGATGGAGTTAGTGTGGAATGGGGACAGAGCTTCAGTGTGGGGAGATGGAGAGTTCTGGTGATGAATGTAGGGGATGGCTGCACAATTCCTTCATTTTTTCCTCTCTCTCTCTCTTTGGGGGGGTCTTTTTTTGAGACAGGATCTCCCTGTAGCCCCAGCTGTCCTGGAACTCACTATGTAGACCAGGCTGGCCTTGAACTCACAGAGATCCGCCTGCCTCTGCCTCCCAAGTGCTGGGATTAAAGGTGTGCGCCACCACACCCAGCTTCTCTCTCTCTTTTTGAGACAAAGTCTTCCTGTAGACCAGGCTGGCCTCCATCTCACAGAGATCTGCCTGCCTCTGCTTCCTTTGCAACTGCTGGGGTTAAAGGCATGTGCTACCACACCTGGCCACAATTCCTTCATTTTAACCTTCTAAGGGACCCTCAGCACTTTAGAGGTCACAGATTGCTTTGTTAGAAGGCCCCAGGGGACCAAGAATTGTCTCCTGTAGCTTTCTAGCAGGTGGCCATATGGCTGGCTTCTCAGTGTCCCCAGGCAACAGGACCAGCCAACAGTCAGTCAGTGGGCTCCTCCTCCATTGTGCTTGGCCTCACCATAGATTGAGAAAATGACTTGGCCAGCTTTGGACATGGGCTGTGGGTCAGGAGGCAGAGGGCTGAGCCAGCACTGGATGTCTGCAGAGATCCAGGCTAGCTGCATTATGACCCAGCTGGCTAACCGCATGTCATGACAGCTGTAGCCACTGGTGCCTGGCCAGATAGAACTCATCAAAGACCTGGTGATTGAACACAGGGAAGAGTCTAGGTGGAGGGGACACAAAGGGGACTGAGTGTGATTCTGTGCCCTCCAATAGTCAATTGGGTGCTGGGAAAGAATGATGGGTGTTTCTGGAAGTTGGTATTCAAATAGGGCAGGTCGCCCAGGGGCACCTGGCCCTGGCTCAGAGGCTTGCTGGGAAGAGTGGTCATCAGGTATGCCCTGGCCACACACTGGGTATCATTCCAGACTTAAAAGAGTTTGTTATGTCCTATATAATCCCAGTACTCAGGAGGCAGAGATTGAGGCCAGCCTGGTCTACATAACAAGTTCTAGGCTAGCTGGGGCTACAGGGAGACATTGTCTCAAGAAAACAAAGGCCACACAGTGTGAGACTCCATGACAGGAAACTTCCAGAACAGGAAAATCCACCAGTAGAAATGGATCTGTAGGGGCTGGTGTTCAGATGCGGCTTCCCTTTGGGGTGATGGAGAGTTCTGGAACTAGAGAAGTATTGAAGTTCTGCTTTAAATGACTGGCTCGAATAGTATGCGATTTCTTCCTCAACAGAGATGGTGAGGGAGGCTCAGGGAGATCTGCCCACTTAGGGCCTCCTCTACAGAGTGAGTTCAAGGCCAACCTGGACAGCTCAGTGAGAACTGATCTCAGAATAAAGGGTAAAAAAGAAAGCAGCCGGGCATGGTGGCGCACGCCTGTAGTCCCAGCACTTGGGAGGCAGAGGCAGGCCAACTTCAGTTCAGTCCCAGGGTTCTCCATGATCTAAGGAGAGAAATGACTCCTGAAAGTTGTCCTCTGACCTGTACATGCCTGCTATGTCATGCTTACCTGCACTCACAGGCATGTACATTTGTGCTTTCTATAAATATATACATACATACATACATATTTTGAGAGGCTAGAGATATGACTCAGTGGTTAAGTGCATGCACACCTGTAATCTCAGCACTCGGGAGGTAGAGGCAGGTGGCTCTCTGTGAGTTCAAGGCCAGCCTGGTCTACATAGTGAGTTCTAGGCCAGCTGGGACTACAGGGAGACCCTGTCTAAAAAAAAAAAAAAAAAAAAAAAAAAAAAAAAGCACTGAGTACTGGTTACTCTTTCAGAAAGGATCTAAGTTTGAGTCCCAGCACCCACATGGTAGCTAACAACCATGTGCAACTCTAATTCTAGGGGATCCAATGCCCTCTTCTGTATCACATGGGTGCATTTATATACATGCAGGCAATATACTCATACACATAAAATAAAAATATTTAAAAAAATTTTGGGGGGGCCGGGCGTTGGTGGCGCACGCCTTTAATCCCAGCACTCGGGAGGCAGAGGCAGGCGGATCTCTGTGAGTTTGAGGCCAGCCTGGTCTACACAGTGAGTTCCAGGACAGCTGGGGCTACAGGGAGTCCCTTTCTTAAAAAAAAAAAAAAACCAAAAACCAAAAAAAAAAAAAAACCCCCAAAAACAAAAAACAAAAAAAAAAAAAAAAAAAAAAAAAAAGCAACAGCAACAACAAAAACACAAAGTAAAGTAATGGAACCTTCCCCAACACAATCTCTAGAAGTGACTATGAAGGCCACCTGCAACCTGGGCCAACGTCATATGAGACTCAGGGCACCAGGTCATATGGGAAGAAAGAGAAGACTCCTGGGGGCGGGGTTGGACTCTGCAGTTGCCATGCTCCCTCGTACATGTTTGCACATGTTCCCTCTGGTGCATGGTATAAGCAGTGAGTTTAATAAATCGGGACTCTGTTCTCAGCTCTGTCTCTTTCCCAGGCTAGGGAAGCAAGGAAAGGGAAAGCTTTGGAAGTTTTTAGTGGCCTCAACTGCAGCCAGAGGTTTCTATCCTTTCTTAGTACGTAGCGCCATCTAGGGATAATAGTCGGCATTGCAACTGAGTCCTAAGGGTGCCAGGGCTGCAGGCAGCTTGGTACCCAGGCTTCTTTTTTTGTTTCTTTGATTTTTTTTTTTTTGTCTTTTTGAGAAAAGGTCTCCCTGTAGCCCCAGCTGTCCTGGAACTCACTATGTAGACCAGGCTGGCCTTGAACTCACAGAGATCCGCCTGCCTTCTGCCTCCCGAGTGCTGGGATTAAAGACGTGTGCCACCACACCTGGCTTGCTACCCAGGCTTCTGAGAGCCTTGATGCCCCTCTTTCCTACAACCCACACTGAAGAAATCCAAATATCTTATGCAGCTCCAGCAGGGCACATGGTGCAGACTGTCATCCCCCATCGCAGCACTTGGGAGGCTGAAGCAGGGGGTTGTTGTGAGTTGTAGTGTAGGGAATCTACAGTTTACAGGCCATTCAGGCTGCACAGAGAAATCTCTGTAAACAACGAAAGCCCCTTATTCTGGCATCTAGAACAATAATATAGTATGGTGTGAGAAGAGATTCTGAGATGGTTGGTTGTCAAAACTGCATGATATTCATGTAAGACAGAGGGCTGGGGTCTGGTTCAAGGGTGTAGCCCCTGCCTAGAATCCCCCAGTGAGGGTGCTCAGGGGTAGAGTGACACCATAGAATGTGGGAACCCTTGGTTCCTCCCATATAAATAGATGATAGACTACTAGTTTAAATCAGTTCCTGTTCTAAGGCCAGCACACTGGCTAGAGGGTGCAGAACACAAACTTGGGCCTGAAGCCTCTGACTCTATTCTTTGGCTCATAAACTTTTCTGCTTTCTTTTTGTTCAGAAAGTAAACAAGGTGCTTAGAATGAGCAGGAAGTAATTCTCACCAAAGAAATCGAGAACCCACGAGGCCCTTCATCTGCTAGCTCCCCTCAACCTACTCTTTCTAGATGTTTCTGTTCTTGTCTTCCTTCATCCACGGAATTTAAATGCCATTGGCTGGCAAGATGGCTCAGTGAGTAAAAAGCACTTGCCTCTCAAGCCTGACCTCCTGAGTTCAATCCTCAGAATCCACATGGTGGAAGGAGAGAACCAACTTCTAAAAATTGTTCCCTGACCACTGGGTGAGCACTATGGCACACACACCTGCACATGCATCGCACACTTTCGCACAATAAAATAAAAACAACAAATAGGCTGGGTGTGGAGGTGCACACCTTTAATCCCAGCACTTGGAGGCAGAGGCAGGTGGATCTCTGTGAGATTGAGGGCAGCCTATGCTACATAGGGAGTTCCAGGCCACATGGGGCTACAAGGGAGACCCTGTCTAAAAAAACAAGAAAAAAGTTGGAAGGGCTGGGTGTGGTGGTACATGTCTTTAATCCCAGCTCTCAGGAGGCAGAGGCAGGTGGATCTCTGTGAGTTCAAGGCCAGCCTGGTCTACATAGTGAGTTCCAGGTCAGCTGGGGCTACGGAGAGACTCTGACTCAAAAAAGGCCAAAAACAAAAAAGAAAAGAAACAAAAAAGAAAAGAAAGAAAGAAAGAAAGAAAGAAAGAAAGAAAGAAAGAAAGAAAGAAAGAAAGAGAAAGAAAGAAAGAAAGAGAGAAAGAAAGAAAAGGTTGGAAAGACAGCTCAGAGGTAAACAACATTGAGTTTGGTTCCCACTACCCACATGGCCGCTAACAACCATCCATAACTCCAGTTCCAGGGGATCTGACACCCTCCTCTGGCCTCTGTGGGTATTGCATAACATGGGTGCATTTACATACATGCATTCATACACATAATTAAAAAAATAAATTAAGCCGGGAATGGTGGCGCACACCTTTGATCCCAGCACTCGGGAGGCAGAGGCAGGCAGATCTCTGTGAGTTTAAGGCCAGCCTGGTTTACATAGTGAGTTTCAGGTCAGCTGGGGCTACAGGGAGACCCTGTCTCAAAAAGACAAAAAACAACAACATAAACTTGCCAGCCACAATCTCAAATCTCTCTGTGCTGATAAATTCTTGCAGGCTCCCTGGATTGTTTGGGGTGGGACAGTTTGGTCCCTGTCACTGGACCCTGTTGACCTTGTTATGTGGTGGCACACACCTTTAGTCTCAGCACTTTGAGGCCAGCCTGGTCTACATAGCGAGTTCCCGGCCAGCTAGGACTATAGGGAGATCCTGTCTCAAAAAGACCAAAAACAAACAATGAATGACAGTAGCAATGAGTTCTAAGATGACAGGGTTTATTGTGACACTTGTGTTGAGGGTGGGATGCAGTGTGGTGGTGAGGACACCCCACCCCTGTGGGCCTCTTCCCTGGGCTGGTGTGCAGGATGTGCGGATGGTGGCAACAGAGGTGTGGGTGGGAGATACATTCAGTGAAGCCTAGAGAGCTGGCTCTGGGTCCTTCTGGGGCTTGAACACAGGACCTGGAGCCTTGAGGGAGTCCTTGAAGTACTTTTTCAGTGGTTGCCTACCAGATATGGTGAAGAAAGACCCTAGAATTCCCAGGATCCTGATGGTGCGGGGTCTCCGGGGAAGAGGTGTGGGGGCAAGGGTGGGAGCTGGGGGCAGGTTGTGGGAGGGAGGGGGCTGCTGGAGTTTGGTCCTGTGGCCCCACAGGAACACACACACACACACACACACACACACACACACACACACACACAGAAAAAGTTTAGTTTGAGTATCAGTCACTCAAGAAACAAAGCTTTGGGCCACCCACCCGACAAGGAACCCCAGAGCCCTAAGCAGACAGTAAAGGTCACACGGGAACTCTTCCTGGGCTGTCCAAATAGATCCTATGCTGATCCAAAGAGGACAGCCCACCAGAAACCAGCTAAAAATTTTCTTTAAGGAATCTCAAAATACACTGGGTGTGGTGGTGCACGCCTTTAAACTCAGCCTTCCAGAGGCAGAGACAAGTGGAGCTCTGTGAGATCCAGGTCAGCCTGGTCCACATGGTGACTTCCAGGCAGGTTGGGTCTAGAGAGACCCTGTCAAAAAAACAAAACAACAAAAGCAAAGAAACACAAAAAAATCTCAAGATGGCTACGTGTGGTGGCACATGCCTTTGATCCTAGCTCTCAGGAGGCATAGGCAGGCTGATCTCAGTGAGATGGAGGCCAGCATGATCTACACAGCAAGTTCCAGGTCTGCAAGGAGATCCTGCTTCAAGAAATTAAAAAATAATTGGGGGCTGGAAAGGTGGCGCAGTGGTAAACAGCACTTACTGTTTTTCCAGAGGACCAGAGTCTGATTCACAGCACACACATGGGGATCCCAACCCTGTAATTCAGCCCCAGGAAATCTGATGCCCTCTTTTGCCCTTGGCAGGCACTGCACTTGCACAAACTAACACACATATAAAGAATTAAAAGTGGGGGCTTGGGGCACACACCTTTAATTCCAGCACTAAGGAGGCAGAGGCAGGTAGACCTCTCTGAGATCAAGGCCAGCCTGGACTATACAGTGAGACTTTAAAAAAAAAAATCTTAAAAAAAGTGACAGCAATCTTTTAAGTCATTGAATTTGTTTGGTCACATCTGTGGGTTTTGATGTACACACTTGTCATTTGTAGGCCAGAGGTCCACACTGAGTATGCTTCCCCTCGTCCCCACCGTAGTTTCTGACACAGGGTCTCACTGAACCCCAAGCTCACCCCAGAGATCCCCCTGTCTCTGCCTCTTCAACACTCGGGTTACAGATGTACCCCACCACACCCTGTTCCTTCTTCCTTACTCCGCCACCCCCTCTCTCTTTCCTTCTTGTTTTTTTTTTTTTTTTTAGGTCTTTTTGAGACAGGGTCTCCTTGTAGCCCCAGCTGGCCTGGAACTCACTATGTAGACCAGGCTGGCCTCAATCTCACAGTGATCTGCCTCAGCACTGGGACTAAAGGCGTGTGCCACCACACCTGGCCCTTGAGACAATCTTTTTTTTTTTTTTTTCTTTTGGTCTTTTTGAGACAGGGTCTCCCTGTAGCCCTAGCTGTCCTGGAACTCACTATGTAGACCAGGCCGGCCTTGAACTCACAGAGATCCACCTGCCTCTGCCTCCCAGTGCTGGGATTAAAGACATGCACCACCACGCCCAAGGAGACAATCTTTATTGCAGCCCTGACTGGCCTGAAACCTGTGTAGACTAGGCTAGCTTTGAACTTGAGCCATTCTCCTGCATGTGTTCTGGGAAGACAGGCATGGGTCACCAAGCTTTGGCAAAAGCTGAATATTTTCCAAGTATGGGAAGGACCTCAGGACACACAACACCAGGCATGCTGATGAAAGGCACAGGATCCAAAAGCCTTAGACAGAGTGCATGGATGTCCTAGAGACAATGGAGGACCAGAAGTGCAGTGAGCACTGGGGGATGGGGGTGGCACCCAGTTGTACCTCTTGGGAGATTGGACAGCTCCCATACAGTCATCAACATAGAATGTGGCTCTGAGGTGGTGAGGGGACCTGGAGCTACCTCCCCAGACTGGCAGGTGGGGGGAAAAGTCACAGCCACAAGAGCCAAGGTCATGCAGAAGGGTGCAGAATGGGGATAGACATGAAGAAGGGACAGTGACTCCAGGTCCTGCTTCTCATGGGTGACTGTGGGGCACACACAGTGTAAACTCAGTGGTGAGCACAGTGCATTCTAGAGTTCACATCCAGCGTCCATGTACGTCGCAGTCAGAAGGCTCAGACTCTCCCAGTGACTTCCAGGCAGTGCAATGGCGTCCCAGGACCACAGTTTCAGATTCAAGCAGTGGGGATATGACTCCTCAGCCATCCTCCTCAGCCATCCCTGGGAGTCTCGGGGGGATGTGATGGCCCTCAGTGACACATCCGTGAGGTCATCTCCTTCTGTAAGAGCAGGCAGGAGGGTATCAAACTCAGACAAGAGGCACGGTGGAACACACAGGGGAACAGGGGCCTGTGGAGATGGAGCTACAGCCTCACAGAACCCCAAACTGGCAAGAAACTGAACAAAAAGGCCAGGGCAGGAATGTTTCTGGGTGATAGCCAGAAAGTCCATGTTTCTGATTTGGGGGCCGGATATTAATGCCCTGTGTCTTAAGCCCACCAGACGTCTGGGGAGTGGGACACATACCACTATTCATAGAAAGGCTGGCAGTAGAAAAGAGAAAAACAAACACTTCATAGGAGCCAGGGGTGGTAGTGCACATCTGCCATCCCAGATCTTGGGCGGTGGAGTCCAGAGCCAGCCTGGGCTACCTGAGATTGTCTCAGAAAAGCTAAAGAACAGCAACAACAACAAAAACTACAAAACCAGGCTATGAAGGCTGGTGAGAGGGCTCAGTGGGCAAAGGTGCTTGCCACCAAGCCTGACGACCTGCGTTCAATCCCCAGAACTCAAATAGTGGAAGGAGAGAACTAACCAACTCCTGCAAGTTGTCCTCTGATCTCCACACACGTATGTGTGTGCACATATATACATACACACACAACATAGATAAATAAAAATGCAATAAAACTAAATTTTAAAAAGACCACAGGCTGAGGCTGGGCACGGTGGCACGGGTTTATGGTCCCAGCACTTAGGAGGCTGAGGCAGGAGGATCATCTCAAGTTCTAGGCTAGTGTCAGCTACAGAGGGGGTTATAAGTTAGCCAACTTCAGGCTATTCTGCACCTCAGCGTGAGCCACTCAGGGGTGATCCTGGGGGGGAAGACTGGAGAATCCAGGCCTTTTGTCTTCCGGCCAGGCCCAGGGGGCTGGCTATGGGGGACACACCTGCTGAGGGACCTACCCCATGTGGTCCCGGTGCCTGGGTGGCTACTCAGCTGTCACCCCTCTGGCCTTGGCAGGCCATACTGGCTGTACTGCCTTGGGTGATCTGGGTGGGTGGTACCTGAATCTGCCTGGCTTGGGCTCTGAAGGGAGAATGAACTAGAAGTCCATAGTGGGGACAATGGGTGTGCAGGCTCCCATCACCTTCTGACCTCCTGCTGAGACTTGGGTTCCCACTACCCAGTGCTCACCAGGGGCTCCAGCTCTTTGGGGTCGATGAGGCTGAACTCAGTGACGAAATAGTAGAAATGTTTGTAGCAGGTGTTCACGTGGGCCTCGGAGCCCATCTGTGCGATGCGGTCAAAGTGGTGGATGTAGACGTGTACAAACACACGGAAGAGCCGCGACAGGATCTTCCGCACTGTCTGCAGGAAATTCTTGGGGAATGGGGTGCCTGGAAGTGGACAGAGGGGTCAGGAAGGAGGCCATTCATGGCAAGTCAGCCTGAGACCTCCATTCTATCCTAGGCTACCAGGCCTGGAGACTGTGCTACACCTTGAGTCACAGATGTGAGAAGCGATGGGGATCAGAGAGGTTAAGGCACTTGCCCCACATCACACAGCCTAGGTTTCAATCACAAGGAGTTCCTCCCAAGCAAGTACCAAATGCCACAGGAAGGTGCCTGGATGTGCCATGAGGGACCTCCAGTTTCACCCTGGTCTTCTAAAATTTTTTGCTTACTTTTTATTTTATGTGTGTGTGTTGCCTGTATGTAAGTGCATCATTCACGTGTGTGCAATGCCTTTGGAGGTCAGAAAAAGGCACTGGATCCCCTAGAACTGGAGTTATGGATGCTGTTAGCCACCATGTAGGTGGCTAACCAGGTCCTCTGCAAGAGCAGCCTAACTGCTGCTAAGCCGACTCTGCAGCTCATCCTGGTCTCCCTGTCTGGCCCTAGGTCTGACTCCCAGCTAGGACTTCTGTCTTTTGAGCTCTGCAGGCCTGAAGGGAGGCAACTGCAGCACATGAATGTTTGAGTTTGTGTATGTCCTTGGATACAGGATCAGTCGATGATCCAGCCTGCGTCACCAAGTGTGCACCATGGCCAGCCCTGAGTGGAGAGGAAGAGCAAATCATAAAGAGAAGCAGGGTGCCCAGGTCAAGAGTCTAGAAGCTGAGACAGCGGCAGCCCTGTGCCCTCCAGTCCTGGGTCACTGAATGAGTCACCAAAGACAACTACGTCCTGGTCCCCAAAGCCTGTGGATGTATCTCCTCCAGTAGAAGAAGGGACTCAGCACACACAGACCTCCCTGAGCTGAGGGAACTCTTGGACCATTTGGGGCCCAGTGTCACCATTGGGTCCTCAGAGGGAGGCAGCAGGGTGAGAGGCAGAGAATGGGAGACGCTGTACTGTGCTGCTAGCTGTGAAGAGGGTGGATGGGGCCACAAGCCAAGGGTGCTGTACTCCAAGGAGACCAGTGTCTGGACCCCAAAAGTCCATCACTTCCTCCCCTGGGGTGGGCTTTGAGAGTTCATAGCCTTGCCCCATTTCCAGTTCCTCTCACTGTTCCTGTATTTGAAGATATGAGCTCTCGGTTCTCTGCTCTTGCTGTACCTCCCTGTCATGATAAACTCTTATCCCTCTGGAACCATAAGCCCAAATAAACTCTTCCTTCTCTAAGCAGCCCTAGTCATGATGTTTTATCACAGCAACATAAAAGTGGCCAATACACTCAGCACTTGGGAGCCAGAGACAGGTGGATCTCTGTGAGTTCAAGGGCAGGCTGGTCTACACGGTGAGTTCAAGGCCAGTTTGGGCTACACAGTGAGTTCTTGTCTCAAAAATAAACAAAAGACAGCAAAAAGTTACACATAGCCAGGTGCGATGGCACCACATGTAATCCCAGAACCCTGGAAGCCAAGGCAGAAGGACTGCTATGAACACATAGCAAAACCCTTTTTTAAAAATGTTTATTGGAGCCAGGTATGGTGACGCACACCATTAGTCCCAGCATTTGGGAGGCAGAGACAAGTGGATCTCTGTGAGTTTAAGGCCAGCCTGGTCTACATAGTGAGTACCAGACTAGCTGGGGTTACAGGGAGACCCTGTCTCAAAAAAAAAATTTTTTTTTTAAATTGGGCTGGGGTGAGATGACTCAGCAGGTTAAGGAGCTGCCCACCAAGCCTGATGACTTGAGTTCCATCCCTGGGACCCTGGGAGAGAGCTGTGTCCTACAAGTTATCCTGAGTCCTACAAGGACAGCATGGCAAACACATGGACACATATACAAACATACACATACATGAATAAATATAATTTAAAATTTTTTGATTTACTTATTTTAATTTTTTATGTATGAGTGTTTTATCTGCTTATATGTAAGTGTACCATGTGTGTATAATGCCCACACTGGCTGCTCTTGCAGAGGACCCAGGTTCAGTTCCCAGCTAACTCCAGTTTCAGGAGATCTGACACCCTCTTCTGTTCTGTGGGCATTGTATAGATGTGGTGCACTTACATAGATGCAGGTGAACACTCATATATAGATATATATATAGATATATATATATATAGATATATCCTACATTGTAAAACTATAATCTTTAAAAAAATAAAAATAAAAAGCCAGAGCTGGGCGTGGTGGCACACGCCTTTAATCCCAGCACTCAGGAGGGAGAGGCAGGGATCTCTGTGAGTTCAAGGCCAGCCTGGTCTACATAGTGAGTTCTAGGCCAGCTGGGACTACAGGGAGACCCTGTCTCAAAAAGACAAAAAAAAAAAAGCCAGAATGAAAAGGGCTAGGGCTCAGTGAGTAGTGGGTTTGCCTAGCACAGAAGACCCTGAGTTCATCCCAGCATTCAGGAGGTAGAGGGAGGAGGATCAGGAGTTCTGGCTCATTCTGGGGTATGTAGGAAGTTTGGGGCCAGGCTGGGTTACATGAGACAGTATCTCAAACAACGAGAAAGCTGAATCTGTCCAATCCTCTCAGCCCAGGGCTGGTTCATCATTGGAGCTTGGGGACCCTGGACTGGCTGGGACCCTCCAGGACCATGGCCCAACTCACCGACGTTGGTGGGGAAGACCTCCTCATTGTTAATCTGCACCTCGATCCAATCCATGAGCAGGTCCATGTAGCGGGGTGCAGACAGTGCGGTGGGCTTGCGGAAGCGCCTCTCATCCTGCCAGCGGTACTCATACTTGGGACCCCCAGACATGACCGGGCATGAGCGCTCGGTGCAGCCGTCACTGATGGTGCCATAGATGAGGTTGACACGGTTGAAGAAATCCACCACGTGGACGGCCACCCAGTCATTAAGGTCCTCGCCCGGCGGCAGCTGCACAGCCAGTCGCAAGTCTAGCCCCGCGTTCAGTGACGCCTGTGCCCGCTTGTGCAGCTCAAAGCGCTGGGTGCCAGGCTCGAACTTGCGCTTGGGCCGGAATGTCTTGTCCTTGTTGAAAACCTGCTTCAGGAAGGGGTTTGACATCTCGGTGGCACCTGCCAGAAACACAGGGCAGAGACTAGGACAGGATGATAGCCTGTGTCAGGTCACCTTGGAGAAATGTGTGGAGCCTTGAGATCCTCCCTGTGGTCTGTAAGACAAGAGACAGGACAAAGTCAGGATGTCAGAAGCTGACACTCAGCCTGTCATCCCAGTACTGGGGAGGCTGAAGCAGAAGGATCAGAACAGGGTTAGCCTGAGCTGCATAGGGACAACCTTTCTCAAAAAATAACAGTGGTGCTAGGTGTGGTGGCACACGCCTTTAATCCCAGCACTCAGGAGGGAGAGGCAGGGATCTCTGTGAGTTCAAGGCCAGCCTGGTCTACATAGTGAGTTCCAGGACAGCTGGGGCTACAGGGAGACCCTGTCTCAAAAAGACCCAAAAATAAATAAATGAATAAATAAATAAATAAATAAATAAATAAATAAATAAATAAATAATAGAGGCTGCAGAGCTGGCCGAGTGGTTAAGTGCACTAACTGCTCTTGCAGAGGATCCAGGTTTGGTTCCCAGCAGCCACATGGCAGTTAACAACTGTCCTTAACTCCAGTTCCTGGGGACCTGATGCTTCCTTCTGGCCTCCGCAGGCATTGCACACATGTGGTACACCTACATGCATGGAGGCAAAACATTCATACACATAAAATAAGTAATTAAAAAATAATAATCTGCAGGGCATGGTGGCGCACGCCTTTAATTCCAGCACTTGGAAGGCAGAGGCAGGCGGATCTCTGTGAGTTCAAGGCCAGCCTGGTCTACATAGTGAGTTCCAGGACAGCTGGGGCTACAGGGAAACCGTCTCAAACCCCACCCCCCAAAAAAATAATCAAGGGGCTGGAGAGATGGCTCAGAGGTTAAGAACACTGACTGTTCTTGCAGAAGACCTGAGTTCGATTCGCAGCACCCACATGGCAGCTAACAACTGTCCGTAACTCCAGTTCCAGGACAACCTCTTCTGTCCTCCACGGGTATTGCACGACACGGGTGCACTTACCTACATGTAGGCAATACATGCATACACATAAAATAAAAATAATAAATTATTAAAAAAAATAATCAATAAATGGTGCTGGTATATAATGTAGTCCTGTAATCCCAGGCTCCAGAAGGCTAACTCAGAAGGATTGTTTCCAATTTCCAGACCAGCCTGGGTTGCAGGATGAGTCACCCAGGACTTGTGTGACCATTTGGACTTTTCTAGAAACAAAGGTCAGGCTTCACCAAAGGGGGTTGGTTGGTTCCTCCAGGCATGAGATCATACCACAGGGATGGATGGCCTCTAGCCTGTGGTGTCCACACAGCTGTGTACTCCCCTGTGCCTGACAGGCCAGACTCCCTGCTTCCAGATGCTTCTTGTGGGAACAAGATTGACTCTGCTAAGGTCCCAGTGTGGCCACGAATGACAGGAGACAGCGGACTCCGGTGGTCTCTGTGAAGAGACACCATGTCAGATACCTAGAACCTCTGCAAGTAACCTGACATGAAGATGGGGACTTTGCTGTTGTGAGGTAGTTAAGGGTGTTGAGATGAAGTCACCCAGGATGGGCTGGGCAGCTCCAAAGTCATGTCTGTAACTTTGGTTCTCTGGATAGAACCCAAGGCCACAGGCTGACCCACAGCCCATCCCCTCACTGGGGTATTCTAGGCTGTCACTCTACCTGAGCCACACCTTCTAGCCCCACCCCCTTTTTTTGGTCTTTTTGAGACAGGGTGTCCCTGTAGCCCCAGCTGTCCTGGAACTCACTATGTAGACCAGGCTGGCCTCTGCTGCTTCTGCCTCCCACATGCTGGGATTAAATGTGTGGCCACTACTCCAGGCTTGTTGTTTTTTAAAATATTTTATTTATAGCCAGACATGATGGCACATGCTTTTAGTCCCAGCAAGTGGTAGAGGCAGCGGCTCTGTGAATTCAAGGCCAGCTGGGGCTACAGGGAGACCCTGTCTCAAAAAGACCAAAGAAAAATTTTTGTTTACTTATGTGTATGAGTGTATTGCCTATATTTGTATAAGTGCACCTGTGTCGTGTAATGCTAGTGGAGGTCAGAAGAGGGCATTGAATTCCCCAGGCACTAGAATTACAGACAGCTGTTAACTGCCATGTAGGTGCTGGAAATCAAACCTAGGTGTTCTGGAAGAGTAGCCAGTGCTCTTAACCACTGAGCCATCTCTCCAGTTCTGAAGTGGTGGCCTGGTGGCTGTTGCTGGCATCAATGAACAGTGGCTGAGGGCCAGTAATCAATCAACTGTCCCTATGCCTAAATTTGAATCCTGACCTGTCCCTTTTCCTCAGGATGCCTCCCTTAAATTGATAAGGTAGGACAGTCCTTATTTTATTTTTTCATGTTTTGAGACAGAGTCTCACTATGCAGCCCCAGCTGGCCTGGAACTCACTATGTAGACCAGGCTGACCTTGAACTCACAGAGATCTGCCTGCCTCTGCTCGGGAGTGCTGGGACTAACAGTGTGTGCCACCACACCTGGCAACAGGATGGCCCTTACAGGGGCTGAGCCTGCCTGGGACATGGAACACACACCTGTGTGATCACTGTGCTCACACTCAGGGACAGTGGCCCTCGTCTTCTGTCATTGAACACCTATTCCACATGTTTCACCAGGACAGAGATGGACATATGTCAGAGTCCACTTGACTGTGAAATATTGGGGTGCGGTTCTGAACTGAAAAACTGGGCCTGGGAGCTGGAGAGGCAGCTGCAGATGAAAGGGGAAGTCATGAAGTTGGGGGAGGGGCTGTGTGCTTTGTGGGCCTCACCCAAGACCGCAGCCTACCTCATGCGCAGTACATAGACTGCTTTTTTGAGCGGGGTGTGGTGGTGCACGCCTTCAATCCCAGCACTCGGGAGGCAGAGGCAGGCAGATCTCAGTGAGTTCAAGGCCAGCCTGGTCTACATAGTGAGTTCCAGGACAGCTGGGGCTACAGGGAAACCCTGTCTCAAAAAGACAAAAAAAAAAAAAAATTGCTTTTTTGAGACAGTTTCATGTGGCCCAGGTTAGCCTCAAGCTCTCTATGTAGCCAAGATTGGCTTTCAACTTTTATTTGAGACAGGGTTTCCGTGTACCCCTACCTGGCCTGGAACTTGCCATGTAGACCAGGCTGGCCTTAGTCTTACAGAGACAGAGATCCACCTACCCCTGTCTCCTGAGTACTGGGATTAAAGGTGTGTGCAACTATTCCTGATGAATTCAGGATTTGCTAGCTGGCAAGTTTGATAGCTGTTGGAGTGGTTAGAATAAGTGTCAGTTCCCTCTCCAAGGCTTCTAGGTATGGGGAATAAACAAATTTAGCCATCATTTTAGAAGAGTAGTAGGTTTTCTTCTTTAGCTACAGGTGGGCACCACAGTATTGCAGACTAAGATTTGAAGTCTTACATCTGAACAGCACTTTAAAATTTTTTTTTTAAAAATTTTACTTATTATTTTTATTTTATGTGTATGCGTGTATTGCCTGCATGTAAGTAAGTGCACCAGTGTCATACAATGCCTGAGGACAGAGAGGCTGGCGGATCCCCTTGGAGTGGAGTTATGGACAGTTGTTAGCTGCCATGTGGGTGCTGAGATTTGAACCTGGAAACATCCAGTGTTCTTAACCGCTGAGCCATCTCTCCAGCCCCTAACTTTTTTTTCTTTGGACAGGGTCTCCCTGTAGCCCCAGCTGTCCTGGAACTCACTATGTAGACCAGGCTGGCCTTGAACTCAAAGAGATCCGCCTGCCTCTGCCTCCCAAGTGCTGGGATTAAAGGCATGCACCACCACACCCGGCCTCTAACTAACTTTATTATTATTTTTTTTTAATTTTATTTTATGTGTACGAGTGTATTGCCTGCATGTGTGTAAGTGCACCCGTGTCGTGCAATGATGCGGAGGTCAGAAGAGGGCTTCAGATCACCCTGGAACTGAAGTCAAGGACGGTTCGTAGCCACCATGTGGGTGCTGGGAATTGAACCTGGGTCCTCTTCAAGAGCAGTCAGTGCTCTTAACCACTGAGCCATCTCTCCAGCCCCTCTAACTTTTTATATGGACTTAAGCCTAATGTCTGGGAACTGTAATCCCTTGAACTCTTAAAGGAATATACTGATCACTTTACTCTTTGGTTATACTTTCCTTTTGGGTGTTTAAGACCATACAGTTGGCCCTAATAAATCAGTTTATTTTTACACTTAAGGTTCTTTGAGGATCTGTTCCTCAGGGGTCACATAGGCTTGGGAGGAGCCCTGGCTCCTTTCTTTACTAGCTCCATCTATGTGAAGATAAGTCAAAGGTCCTGCTCGAACATGGCTGGCTTTACTTGGAAGCATGGAGGAAATATTTCCTCTGAGTTGATCCTCCTCTTTGTAGACTGGACACTGGCTTTGAACTTCCGATCCTCTACCTCCTGAGTGCTGTGATTACAGGCACATGCTATCACACTGGGCACTCTGCACTTAACTAAGCACTAAGAGTAACTCCTTAAATTCCTAGCACTTTTTTTTTCTGAAGCACCTTGTAGCCACGTGAAATCTGTTCCCTGGACACCCAGTGCAGGGCTGAGGCCCTCACCATTCTGTTCAAAGTTAGAACAGCAAAACTTTGCCAGGTGTGGTAGTGTACACCTGGTATCCCAGCACTCTAGGACTAGGCTGGAGGATTACAAGTCTAAGGGCCAGCCTGGGTTACACAGTAAAACTTGTTAAGAAACAGTGGGTGAGAAGGGTACAGCATAGTAGGAACCTCACATAATGATGTGTGGGAAAGTAGCATGGTGTGGCTGCCACAGAAAGACAGTGGTGGCGGTGACTTGTCAAATGGGGAAACGGTCCCTTTCTGAACTGCAACCCCACTCTGGCGAGAACTGAAGATGCCTTGACAGAAAGCTAAGACATTCATGACCACACGGAGCAAGAGGGACAAGCAGCCCACAGTCAAGTGTAGCCACAAGCTGGAGCACTATTCAGCCAGGGAGACCCTGACACATACCAAAGCACAGTAGGACCAGGCATAAAAGTCCATACAGGGGCTGGAGAGATGCTCAGCAGTTAAGGCTGCTCTTGCAGAATACTGGGCTTGATTCCCAGTACCCACATGGCAGCTAACAACTGTCCATAAATCTAGTTCCAGGGGACCCGACACCCTCTTCTGACCTCCACAGGTGCACTTATGTACATGCAGGCAATACACGCATACACGTAAAATAAAATAATAATAAAAGTCCATTCAGTGTGGAACTCCATGAGAGGAAGTATCCAGAACAGGCCAATTCAGAGGCAGGAAGTGAATTCATGGCATCTGGGGATTGGGGAAGGGGCAGGATGAAAGCCCATGATGGGGTGATAGGATGTTTTAGAATTAGAGTAGAGGTTACACAACTTGGCCTGCACTTAATATTGCCTTATATGCCTTAAATCTGCTAATGAGTCACGTGATACATGAATTAGGACATCAACAAAGCTGCAGATAAACCTCCCAGACACTGCTCGTGAACTGCAAAGGAAATAAAGATGGGTCCCCTATGCCAACCCCACTTTTCAGAATCTTTCTTACTTAAGAGGCAATACCACTATGGAAAAGTCTAAAAGATAAGAAGGTATAAACTAAGTGTGGTAGCACACCTGTTGTCTTAGGACTTGAGAGGTGGAGGTAAGAGGATTCTTAAGACCAAGGCTAGCCTTGGCTATATTGGGAATTTGAGGCCAGCCACAGCTAAGTGAGACCTTGTCTCAAAAATCAAAACAAAGGCTGTGCACATGCCTTTAATTCCAGCACTCTAGGGGCAGAGGCAGGGGGATCTCTCTGAGTTCAAGGCCAGCCTGGTCTATATAGTGAGTTCCAGGTCAGCTGGGGCTACAGTAGGGAGACTGTTTCAAAAAGAGGAAAAAAAAAAAATCAAAACGGGCTGGAGAGCTGGCTCAGTGGTTAAGAGCACTAGCTGCTCTTGCAGAGGACCTGGGTTCAGTTCCCAGCACCCACATGGTAGCTAACAATCATCCAGAACTCCAGTTCCAGGGACTCCTATGCCCTCTTGTAACCTCTGGAGGCACTGCATGACACAGATGCACTTATACACATGCAGGCAATACACTCATACATAGGATAAAAATAATAAAAAAAGTTTTTTTTGGTCTTTTTCAGACAGGGTCTCCCTGTAGCCCCAGGCTGTCCTGGAACTCACTATGTAGACCAGGCTGGCCTTGAACTCACAGAGATCCACCTGCCTCTGCCTCCCGAGTGCTGGGATTAAAGGTGTGCACCACCACGCACGCCCAGCAATAATAGGATATTTTGATTTAAAAAAAAATCAAAATGAATTGTGGGCGAGGGGAGTGGTGCACACCTTTCTTTAATCCCAGCACTCAGGGGGCAGAGGGAGGTGAATCTCTGTGAGATCAAGGCCAGCTTGGGTTACATAGTAAGTTCCAGGCCAGATGGGGCTACAGGGAGACGCTGTCTCAAAATAAAAATGGAAATAAAGGTCTGGAGAGATGGCCCAGTAGTTAAGAAAACTGTTCTTGCAGAAGACCTGGGTTCAAATCCCAGCACCCACATGGTAGCTAACAACTGTCTGTAACTCCAGTTCCAGAGGATCCAACAGCCTCTTCTGTCCTCCACGGGTGTTGCATGATACGGGTGCACTTACCTACATGCAGGCCATTCAGGCATACACGTAAAATAAAAATAATAATAAAAAAGAAAAGAAATAAAACAGGAAGTCCACGTTGGGGAGCAGAAAGAGCCCATGTTGGGGACCAGCAGAGACACAATGTAAAACAGAAGGACCTAAGAGGCAGAAGCATGCAGAGACAGGAATCTAGCGATCAGAGTCCCCAACATCTGTAGAGCCATCTGGAGCCCCGGCCGTATTTACACTTCCTGCCACCTGGTTCCCACCCAACTAGGCCCTGCACACAAAACCTCCGGAAGGAAATGCCACCTCAGTTCCACTGAGACCCAGACTGGTTCCTGCTACAGAGACCACTGGGTGGCATCATTCTCTGTGGACTTCCTGGACCATGCAGGATGCTCAGGAAGTGCTTCTGACCTCCACCCACTGCACGCCAGGACAGTCACACACAGCACCCAGACACAACCCAGGGTCCCCTGGAGGCAGCATCCCCCAAGTGGGCCTTCAGGGTCAGAAGCCCATGTGTGTTTTGGTCAGCATCACAGCTGATGGGAGGAACAGAGGTGGGCAGTGAACTGCAGGATGAGGTGGCAGTGGCCTCCAGCACGCACATGCCTCAGCTTGAACCTAGTGACACATGCCTACAGGGCTGCAAGTCTGTTCCCTGTCTCCTGTGTCCTAACACAGCCAGGGCTGTCACTCTACCTCTGAGCCATATCCCCAGCCCCAGAGAACTCAGAAAAGGACATTGGGGTCCCCTGGAACTGGAATTACAGATTGTTAGCTGCCATTAGGTGCTGGGAACTAAACTCAGGTCCTCTATAAGAGCGGCCAGTGCTCTTAACTGCTGAGCCATCTCTCTGACCCCCACCCCTTCCTTTCTTTTCCTTCCTTCCTTCCTTCCTTCCTCCCTCCCTCCCTCCCTTCCTTCCTTTCCTTTCCTTTCCTTTCTTTCTTATTTTTGAGAAAATATTTCTTATTTTTGAGACAGCGTCTCCCTGTCTTAGCT
>NW_008341457.1:2788840-2862249 GCF_000622305.1 Nannospalax galili | reverse complement strand
GATCTCTGTGAGTTCAAGGCCAGCCTGTTCTACATAGCAAGTTCCAGGTCATCTGGGGCTACAGAAAGACCCAGTCTCAAAAAAAAAATTGTAAAATAAAAAGTAAAGTAAAGTAAAAAGTAAAGTAAAATAAAATAAAATAAAATAAAAAACAGCAGACATAAGCTCAATTCAAAGATCTTGAGTCTATAAACTGGGAGCTGAATGCATCACCTGTTTTGATAATGAAAGCCTTATGATCTTTGGGGGGAACTACAAAGAATGTCCATTTTAAGTGGACGTTCTTAAAATGCATACTTGAAAGTTGGGTGTGGTTGTACACACCTTTAATCCCAGCACTCAGGAGGCAGAGGCAGGCAGATCTCTGTGAGATCAAGGTCTGCCTGGTCTACATAGTAAGTTTCAGGCCAGCTGTGGCTACAGTTATTTTTATTTATTTTATGTGTATGAGTGTATTGCCTGCATGTATGTGAGTGCACTCGTGTCTTGCAATGCCACAGAGGTCAGAAGAGGGCTTCAGATTCCCCTGGAACTGGAGTTAAGGATGGTTCATAGCCACCATGTGGGTATTGGGAATTGAACCCGGGTTCTCTACAAGAGCAGTCAGTGCTCTTAACCGCTGAGCCATCTCTCCAGCCCCATAGTATTGGTTTTTGAGATAGGGAGACAGTCTCCCTGCAACCCCATCTGGCCTAGAACTCATTATGCTCCAGGCTAGCCTTGAACTCACAGAGCTATGCCTGCCTCTGCCTCCCAATTGCTGGGATTAAAGGTCTGCGCCACCACACCTGGCCTTATATTTATTTTTTTGAGACTCATGTAGCCTAGGCTGGTCTCAAACTCCCTCAATAGCAAGTCTAGCCTTGACCTCCCCATCCTCCTGCCTCCACTTCCCAAGTTCTGAATCTAAGCTGGTCCTTGTCATCTGGGCTAGGCAGCCTAAGGTCAGTTCCCACTGGAACTATGGGGACACCCCACCGTCTGCCACCTGTGACTGTCAACTCCCAGCACCCTGTCCTTGTTCTTGGTTCCCCTCTGCAAAGACGCCATCCCTCAGGGCTGTCTGGCCATAGCCTTACACAGTCTGTCATGGAATTCCCTACATGTCTGTCCTAACTGGCCAAGCACGAACCTCAGTTTACCAGAGAGATGGCACTGGGTGCTGGTGAGGCAGAGCTGGGCCAGGCCAGGCTCACTCAGCCGACTTCCTGGTTCCTGCCTGGTTCTAAGCCAGTCAGGGGTGGTGGCCCTCTGTTGCTGTGGGGCCTTTCCGAGGCCATTTCTAGAGGGAGGGAGGCCTGGGTTGTAAAGGGCCTCTGGGGCCTCCCAGTCTCTGTGTGACTGATACTAGTTCCAGGCTGGGACTTCCACAAGTCCAAGGCTGAGTCTCACTGCATTGGAGAGGGACCAATCCCTCAAGGCCAGGTCAAACAGACCAAGTTCACTTGTGGGCTTTCTCTTTTTTTTTTTCCTTCTTCTTTTCAGGAGAGGAGTTATTTTGAGACAGGGTGTTGTTAAGTTGCCCAAGCTGACCCTGAATTCACTATGTAGCCCAGGTTGACCCTGCTCTAGCTTGGGCTCACAGGCCTGTGCCACCACTCCAGGTACCTGTGCATCTTTCTGCTTGTCTACTGGACCCCTACAGGATTGTTCTAGAAACAGGTGGCAGAAGGACTCAGTCTCTTCTCAAAATTGTTGTCTCAGAAAGTGGGAAAAACATTCTTTTTTTCTTTCTTTTTTGAGACAGGGTTTCCCTGTCCCTCAGGCTGTCCTGGTACTCGCTATGTAGCCCAGGCTGGCCTTGCTCTCACAGAGATTTAAAGGTGTGCCACTACCCAGCTGAGGATTCTTTTAAGGAGAAGCAATTATTTAGAAACTTCCTGGATGGGCAATGACCTTGTTAAAAGTTAACTGCTTTCGGTCAAAAACAAACACATTTTCCATCAAAGAGGGGTCCCAGCGGCAGGAGGCCAAGCAAGGCCCCTATCACCCACTTAACCCCAAAGTCCCGGTCACCTTTTCTGGGCTCCTCTCTCTGATCCTCTTAGTGGGCTTCCAACAGCTTCTTAAAACTGGACACCAGCACCTCTTGGTTCTCTTGGTCTGTATGTGATGAGGTATGGGAGACCCTTAGAAACTTCTAGGGTCTAACAACAGCCACACGTTCCTTTTTTCTTTTCTTTCTGAAAACAAAACAAGAAAACAGAGTTCCTCTAAGCAACCAATTATCATGACCCCTCCCAGGCTGAGGCGGGGAGCTCCTAAGCCCAGGGTCACCCACTTCCTTCCACAAGTTTCCACATCCTGCCATAGCTGTGGGGAACAGGGCTCAAGCTCACAGACTGAGTCTATGTGCTTGCTCAGTGTGTATACTTGCTCAGTGTGTGCACTGGCCTCTGGCTTGGCAGGACCAATCCCTATGACTGCAAGATCTTGCTGAAAGCCCTGGGCCTAGGTACAAAGGCAATGTCTTAGCGCCACCTTCACATAGGAAGGTTCACCACAGGGCAGGAACACGGCTCAGCAGAAAGTACCTCTGTAACCAGGTTCATATTCAGCAACCTAATTAAAACAGTACAAAATACCAAGTGTGGTGGCACAGGCCTTTGATCCAGAACTCTGGCAACAGGCAGAGTTCCAGGTCACCATCATCTACACAGTAAGTTCCAAAACAGTCAGGACTACATTGAGAGTCTCTATATCAAGTTGTCACCCACCCCAAAAAGAGATCTTGAAATAACCAAAACCCCAAAGATGGCTGGGGGCTTGGATCAAAGGTAGAATCTTGCCTAGAATCCCTCAGTGAGAGTGTGGGGGCATGAATGGTAGAATGACAGCCTAGACTCCCCCAGTGATGGGCTAGAGGTATGGCTCAGGGGTAGAGTGACAGCCTAGAACCCCCCAGTGAGGAACTGGAGGTATGGCTCAAGGGTAGAGTGACAGCCTAGAATCCCCAGTGAGGGGCTGGGGCTCAGGGATAAATGCTTTACTGGCAAGTGGCAGGTCATGGGTTCCATACCGCAATCCCACTCCAAACAAACAAACAAACAAACAAAAAGTCTTATGAGAGAGAGCCTTGAGCTAGTAGCAGTTAAAGAAGAGTTCAAGTTCAAGCTCACCAGAAAAAAGTTGAGGTCAGTTCCAGCCAGCCTGTTCTAGGTGCAAAATAAGCAGATGGCACTTGTAGTTCAAGGCCAGCCTGGTCTACATAGTGAGTTCCAGAACAGCTGGGGCTACAGGAAAAAAAAAAAAAAAAAAAAAAAAAAAAAAGAAAAGAAAAGAAAAGGAAACAGGAGGAGTCAGAGTCAGGGGTAGGCTGGTCCCCAGCAGAGGAAATACATCCTCCAAGGGATTCAGCTGCCTGACAGACAGCTTTCTGCCCAGAATCCGCCTGATGTAAGTTTTGCCTTTTCTGGTTAAGACATCTGAAACCAGAAATTCCTGGAAAACCCGATCCTTGTCCAACAGCTGGGGAATTCCCTCTAACTTCCCGAAGTGAAACCCCACTCTCTGAGGGGAGGGGATTTCCACAGCCTAGCCAAGGGATTTCCACAGGGCACTGGCTGTAGAGATGACCCACAGGGGACTTTTGAGAGTATGGGGTCTTGCAGGACTTTATACATGACCTGGAAGGGGCTGTCCCACTTGGTGAAAATCACAAAAGCACACACATTCCGGAAATAAAATAGGATTTTATTCTGTTTCGGTTTTTTGAGACAGGGTCTGGTATAGCCCAGTGGGCTTGAACCTGATGTTTAAAGCTGGCCTTGAACTTTTCCTGCCTCCATACCTCAAGGGCTAGGATGACATGCTTCTGTCACCATGCCTGGCTTTTGAAAGAGCATTCTGGAAGTCTCCTGAAAGATCAATAACAGGGTCTCCTGGGTTCCAGCTCAGAGCTGGGGAGGGGGAAGGCAAGGACTGGCTAGATGGCTCAGTAGGGTAAAAGCACTTGCTGCCAAGCCTCAGTACTTGAGTTCAATGCCCAAGAAACACATGGTGAAAGAGAGAACTCATACTTGAACGCTTATTGCTATGGTAAAGGAGAAAGAGATATGCAGAGAATTCAGGGTGTCACAGTACTGAGAGCCCTGCTCCAACAGCAGGGTTAGCAGCAGATGCAAGAGACTATTAAAATGAAATAAATTATGGCCCTGTTTGGTGGCCCAGGCCTTTAATACCAGCACTTGGGAGGCGAAGGCAGAGGCAGGCGGATCTCTGTATTTCCAGGCCAAGCAGAGCTACATAGGGAGACCTTGCCTCAGAAGTGAAAAAAAAATTTTTCTTTGATCATTTTGAGACAGAGTCTCCCTTTAGCACCAGCTGGTCTGGAACTGGCTATGTAGATCAGGCTGGCCTAACTCACAGAGATCTGCCTGCCTTTGCCTCCTGAATGCTGGGATTGAAAAAAACATTAAGATAAAAATGAATAAATAACAAGCTCAGGAAAGGCCAGATGGCTCAGCAGGTAGAGGTCCTTGCTGTGCAGGCCTGCTGACCTGAGTTAATCTGTGGGACCCACATAAAGGTAGAAGGTGAGAACTGACTCCCAAAAGTTGTTTTCTGACTTCCATGCACACATTCTATGACACAAGTACTCATACACACACACACACACACACACACACAGAGTAATAATGAATAAAATATAAACGTTAAATAAAAAATAAGGAAAAACAGGGATGGGATGCAGCACCAAAAAAAATAAACACATAAACATACAATAACCAAAACAAAAAAATCTTAAAAAGACAGCAAGCAATAATTCATCTACTACTGCACACAAATCTTGCTCCTTTCAGTTCACTGAATTTAAGAAAAAACTAGGATCAGGCTGGAGAGATGCTCAGCAGTTAAGAGCACTGCCCAGTCTTGCAGAAGGCCCGGGGTTGAATCCCAGTACCACACAGCGACTAACAACTATCCTTAACTCCAGTTTTAGGGAATCCAACGCCCTCTTCTGGCCATCTCAGATGCTGCATGACCCGAGTGCACTCACATACATGCAGGCAATACACTCTACACATAAAATAAAAAATATAAGCTGGGCGTGGTGGCGCATGCCTTTAATCCCAGCACTCAGGAGGCAGAGGCAGGTGGATCTCTGTGAGTTCAAGGCCAGCCTGGTCTACATAGTGAGTTCCAGGACAGCTGGGGCTACAGGGAGACCCTGTCTCAAAAAGACAAAAAACAAAAAAAAAAGAAATATATATATGTTAAAAAATATTTTATTTTATGTGTATGAGTGTATTGCCTGCATGTATGTGAGTGCACCTGTGTCGTGCAATGCTGCGGAGGTCAGAAGAGGGCTTCGGACTCCCCTGGAACTGGAGTTAAGGATGGTTTGTATCCGCCATGTGGGTGCTGGGAATTGAACCCGGGTCCTCTGCAAGAGCAGTCAGTGCTCTTAACCACTGAGCCATCTCTCCAGCCCCAAATAATACATTTTTAAAAAGAAAGAACTAGAACTGCTGGGAATAGTGGTGCATACCTGTCATTCTCAGCACTGGGAAGGTAGAAGTGGCAGGAACAGGAGTTCAAGTCCAGTTTGGGTTATATATAAGTTCCTGTCTCAATCCACACCCAAATACACACAAGAAACAAAGGAAACATTCAGGGCCTATGAGATGGCTTAGCAGGTAAAGGAGCTTGCTGCCAAGGCTGATGACCTGAGTTCAAAGCCAGAGTAGGAGAGATCCGACTCCCGCCAGTTGTTCTCTGACCTTCCACATGCACCCTCACACACTAATAAACAAATGTGATAAAATAAAACAGCAAATCCTATGAAAGAAGGGATTTACCACACACCTGCTGTTAGAATAAATGGTATGGAAGATTCTAGAACTATATGAAAGCCAATTACATAGTTCCAAATTTTCTAGTAGCCTCATGAAGAAAAGAAAAAGATGAAATGAACAAAAATATTCAGATGCTCTTTGATTTACAATGTGATTCCATCCCAATAAGCCCATTATAAGTTGAATATATCCAGGTCTGTAATTCCTGAGATAGGAGATTGTAAACTTCGAGGCTGGCTTGGGCTACAGAGGGTATGACAAGTCAGCTAGGGGCTTATCTGACAACATAAATAAAAGTTAAACACCAGTATGGTGGTACATACCTTTAGTCCCAGCAGATGGATCTCTGTGACTAAGGCCACCCTGGAGTACATCAGCTACATCTCAAAATAAAGTAAAATAAAAAATTTAAAAGGAACCTACCCTAGTGAGAGGCATAGAATACATGGAACCAGAAATACCCCAGCAGTGCCACACAGCACCCTGAAGGGTCTCAGTGGTCACAGTGTGACAGGACAGATGACTGGATGCCCCTGCCCAACAACAAAGAAGAAAATCATATGCCACGGACCTGAGACATGAAATTCAGCCTATATGGTTTTATCATTTCACACTGTTGTAGCATCAAAATATAACCCTAATTTGGGCTCTGGTCACCTTTGTTCTTTTTTTTTTTTCAGTGTTAGGAATGAATTGAGGCCCTCGTGTGTGCTAGAGAAATGTGCTACCTGAGCCACACCCCCTCCTGTCACTGGGGGATTCTAGGCTGTCACTCTACCCTGAGCCACGCCCCAGCCCCTCACTGGGATTCTAGGCTGTCACTCTACTCTGGAGCCAGGCTACCAGCCCCTTTTTCTTTTGTGACAGGTCTAAGTTGTCCAAGCTGTCCTTGAACTCACTGCGATTGTTATGGCTGGAGGTGGGGAAGAGACAGACAACAGGCAGCCTCAGGGTGGGGGATGAGAACATGCTGGACTGTCACACCTTCTTCCCACTCTATAATCAGTAGACCTGTTCAATGAAATTTAATAACACAGCCCAGACAGGAGGAGTTGAGATTCTAGTTTCCAGAAATTCTCAGAGCTGTGCCACTGAGCTAATCTGCTCACACCTATGTCAGGGGTCATGCCCTCTTCGGCCTCCCAGTGTCCCCTGAATCTCCAGTACTTCCAACAAATAAGCACTGGGTCTCCCATACTGAAGGAAGTATTGACTTAAAATTTTTTATTTATGCCAGATGTAGGGGCACACACCTTTAGTCACTCAGGAGGCAGAGACAGGTGGATCTCTGTGAGTTCAAGGCCAGCCTGGTCTACGTAGCCAGCTCCATGCCAGCTGAGGCTACAGGGAGACCCCATTTCAAAAAGAAAATTTTTATTTATTTAATTTCATGTGTATGAGTGTATTGCCTGCATGTACATAAGTGCAGCTGTGTCATGTCTATTACTTTTTTTTTTGGTCTTTTTGAAACAGAGTTTTTCTGTTGTCCTAGTTGGCGTGGAGCTCTGTAGACCAGGCTGGCCTTGAACTCACAGAGATCTGCCTGCCTCTGCCTCCCAAGTGCTGGGACAACAGGTGTGCACCACCACGCCCAGCCTAAAATTTTATTTTTTATTTTCATTTTATGTGTATATGTGTACTGTCTGCATGTATTTAAGTGCCCCCATGTTATGCAATGCCCTTGGAGTTCAGAAGAGAGCATCTGGAACTGAAGTTAGGGATGGTTATTAGCCACCATGTAGATAGATTCTGGGGCTTGAACCCAGGTCCTCTGCAAGAGCAGCCAGTACTCTTAACCACTGAGCCATCTCTCCAGTCCTGTGAGTGACTTTTACAATATGGACATAACTTGAACTAATGACTTATTTTACCTTGTAATCTAAAAGTTACTGTTATAAAGTAAACAAATTCACTGAGCCATCTGCTCCTCTCATGACCTGAGCACTGACCTTAACCCCTCAGAACCCCACTTTGCCCTCCACCCAACAAAGTGAATGAGTGTGGGTGTGTTTGATCAACACAGCAAAGCTCTGGAAGAAGGTGTTATTCATTCTGCAAACATTGAGAAGAATTGAGAAGTCTGCTGGAAATTGTCAAATAGTCTTGACCAAGGATGAAAGGGCAAGATTCCCTGATGAGGGTGGATCCTAGCTTCTACTTCTGCAATTCATGTTGGAGACAGGGTTGGAATAAAAGAATGGCTGAAGCCTGGTGGAGAGCAGTTCCTGAGACATCTGCAACAGCAGGTGCTGAGTTCTGGCCCACTCTTGGCCTTAAAACTACAGCTAAGTGTCAGGCTATAGCTGTCAAGTGGCTTAGAAAAGCAGCATTTACTGTCAGCAGTTTGGGTCAGGGGGCTGAAGCCTTCCCGGATGCCTAGAAATGGGGTTCCCATGAGCTGGAGAGCTGGCTCAGAGGGTAAGAGCACTGGCTACTCTTTCAGAGCATCTGGGTTTGGTTCCCAGCACCGACATGGCAGCTAACAGTCTGTAACTTTACAGAGGCTCTGACCCCTCTTCTGGACTCCTTGGGTATTGCACACGTGATACACATATGTGCAGGAAACACACACACACACACACACACACACACACAAATATGTAAATCCAATTAAAAAAAAGAATAAAAACTTTGTACCAAAGCTACCATTCTGTGATCCTGTTTTCCAATCATAGGTCTGCCCCATTCAATGATGTGGTTTTGGAGGTGAGTGGATAGAACCCAGGGCCTTGTTCACACTAGGAAAACCCTTCACCTCTGAGCTAGAATCCTAGACTGTCAATGAGTTTTTGTAAGAAACCTGGGCATTTAAAATAAATCCAAGAATTCTGCCTGGTGTCACACCCCTGTCACCCCACCACTAGAGCTGGAAACAGAAGGATCATGGGCTAGCCTCTACTACTTGAGATGGTCTCAAATATTTAAATGGGGCAATGGTTCCTGCTGCCCACTTTTGCCCTCCAGGATGTTGGGGTCCTGGCCACCTACATTTTGTTCTCCTGACAGGTCAGGGTCTCCACCTCCCATTTATGTCCCCCTGGTAGGTCCGGGCCCCGCTGCCCACTTTTGTTCCCTGATGGATCAGTGTCCCCATCACTTTCGTCGTCTGAGGGATGGGGTGTCCACAGCCTGCTTTCATTCTGGAGGATTTACGACCACAGCTGCCCACTTTTGTGCTCTGAGGGATCCATGTTCCGCTGCCCGCCATCGCGCTCCGCCCCGAGGACCCACCTAGTAGCCACGGTCCGACTGCCTCCGTCTGGCTGCCACACGGCTTCCCGGTCTTGGGCCGCGCCCGCACAGAGACACGCCCGCGGAGGGACATGCCACCGCCCAGCTCTGGCCCCGCCCACTGCCGGACCTACTTCCTTAAAGGGCCCGGGCCTGTACGGGGGTCTGATTTGGAGCCTAGCCGCGCGGGCGTCACCTAGCAACTGCGCCTGGCGCCGGGGCCATTGGCTGACCCGGGTATTTCAAAGGTGTGGGTGGAGCTTCTGTCGTGGTTGGGGCGCGGGGCGGAGCCTCAGGCAGCTACGGCTTGCGAAGAGAAACTGGCGCCAATTTTCAACGCATGCGTGAGAGAAATACTGTAGGTGGGGTGGAGCCAATACGGGCTGGAGCATTGCCTACGAGTGACGCCTTGTGGGCGGAATCTAGACGTAGAGCAGGCACCAGTTCGCCATTGTGACCCGGGGCGGGCCTGTACGGGGGCGGGCCTGTACGGGGGCGGGGCCAGGTCTGAGGGAGGAGCCAGCGGTGGGATGACGGTCGGGCCTGGGGGCGGAGCCAGCCTTGTGACTAGGCCAGATCTGGGGCAGGGGCAGGCCTGAGGGCGGAGCCCAACGTGGGGCTGGGCGAAGCCTTGGGTGAGGTCCGGCCTGGGAGCTGGGCCAATCCCTGTGGCCGGCGTGGGGCGGGGGGGCCCTGGCGCGGCCCAGGTCCCCACGGCACGCCGTTGGTTGGCGCATCTGAAGGGGCGTGGCGCGGGCGGCACCGTCCGTTAGTGCAGGGCCGGAGGGCGTGGCCCTGGCGGCGCCGATGGGTAGTCGCGGCCGGCGGGGCGGGGCCCTGGGCCTGCTGCTGTACCTGGGCTTGACGGCGGAGCTGGCCGGCGGCTGCCTGCACTGCGACCCCAATTTCTCGGAGAAGTTCTGCTACTATCGGCACCACGTGAACCTCAAGTCCTGGTGGGTGGGTGACATCCCGGTGTCGGGGATGCTGCTCACCGAGTGGAGCCAGAACACGATGAAAGAGCTGCACCTGGCCATACCCGCCGAGATCAGTGAGCAGCCGAGACCATCCCTGGGCCAGGCAGAAGACCACGGCAGGGGACTCCTGGGCTGGATCGCTCACCTGTTTCCTCTTCCCGCTCTCAGCCCGGGAGAAGCTGGATCAAGTGGCAGGAGCGGTGTACCAGAGAATGGACCAGCTGTACCAGGGGAAAATATACTTCCCAGGTAACAGGCGGGAAACTGAGGCAGAACCAGTGCTGGGCACCCTCCACCCAGGCCTAATGTCTCTGCTGTGCTTCCCCCACATCAGGGTACTTCCCCAATGAGCTGCGAGCCATCTTCCGGGAGCAGGTGCGCCTCATCCAGAACGCCATTATAGAGAGTGAGCAGTGGGCTCCATGGAGGGGACAGTGCCCAAGGCTCCAGGTGCTCCTGAGCTGAGAAGTGCTGGGAAACAAGACCGGGGTACAGCTTTCCAGGAGAGTCCCTTTTCATGAACAGTCACCAGCACATCATCATCCCCTGAAATCTGCCAAAGGAGCATTTTAACCACCCTCCCACATCAGGGACCACCTTCTCTCTGTGCCATGGACACATGTTCATGAAACACATGGTCCAGTGGGGTGGCACATTCCTGCAATCCTAGCATCCAAGAGGTTTATTCAGGCCAGCCTGGGCTGTTCAATGTCGAACTAGCTTGACCAGGCTAGAGAAAGAAGTGGGTCTAGGGGACAGGCGTTGAACCCTGGGCCTGGTTAGAAGGCACTGTCCTGTCCTACCCAACAGGCCGCATCGACTGTCAACATCACTGTGGTAAGTTGAGTAGCAGTACCGCCAAGGGGCAGCAGCAGGGGCCCAGGCCAGAGTCCCAGGAAATCCCTTGGCTGCCTCTCGTGTTACAGGCATCTTCCAGTATGGTACCATTTCTTGCACCAACTGCACCGACTCACATGTTGTCTGCTTCGGTTATCACTGCAAGTACAACTTGGCTGCTCTACTGTCCCTGGAGTCCTCAGTTCACCACCCGGGTAGGGGAGGGGACCTGAAGCTTGGAAAGACCCCTTCACCAAGCACTGTATCTCCCCAGGTCATCAGCACAGTGGGAGACAGCTGTACAGGGCCTCCTGAGTTACATGTGAGCTGGGGGAATGGCGGGGAGCTCATTGGGAGCCAGGGCTCAGAAGTAGGGGGGAGCACCAACGGAAGCCACTTGGTCCCTGATTCCAAACCTGCTGTTATAGAAATGCCTGGCACCAGTAAGTCCTGTTCAACCCATCTCTTTTTCTCCGGGACAGTGTGTGTGAGTACATAGGGAGTGAGCTTCTGCAGCCTCTGGAGGGCCAGGAGGATCTACCCCTTTCCTGGAGGGTCTTAAAGTCAGCTGGAGGAAAGGGTCCTCATGAAACCTGGGGCTAACCCAAGTGGGTGGCAGAGCTGGGGGTCTGAGAACTCCGCTCTTATCTTTCAGACAGGACACACAGATGAGGTAAGGCCAGGCCTTCTGCTGGAAGGGATAGGGGAAGAGGGAGGGTGAAGAAAAGGTTGCGGTGGGAGATGAAGTCCTATGGCGGGAATGGAAAGGGATGCCAGGCAGGGCTGAGCGCCCCTAAGCATGCTGGACGTCGGGACCTATGCCCACCCATGTGACCACTGCATGAAGCTTGCTGATTCCTTCTCTATGGCCTCGGACACAGAAACACCCCAGCCTTGTGAGTGACTCAGGGGAACCAGGCTACAAAGCAGGAGGCTTAGGGGAGCACCCAAACTGGAAACCCAAAGGCAAACGACAACTTTGCCACAGACCCCACCATGCCCTATTGTAGACTGGTTTCGGGTGCTGGATGACCCCACCTGGCACTCCAGGATACCAGAACAGGCAGGGCCTGGGTGCTGGGGTGCACACCTGTCATCCCAGCCCTCCAGAAGGTGGAGGCAAAGGATCTTGAATTTGAGACCAGCCTGGGCTACATGTATAGTAGGGCGGCAGTGAGGACACAGCCTGGGGAGAAAGGCAAGAGGGCAAAAGCAGACTAAGGGCTGAGGGTACCCCACCCTATCCCAAAGCCTATCACCGAACATCAGGTATCTGGACCCACAGCATCTGATCAACCTGACCTTGGAACACGCCTCCGAGTGTCTGACCCAGCACTGATGGTGGCCACTTGCCCCCAGCCTGGGTGGGGGCCAGGACTCAACTGGACCTCCAGCCTGTCCCTCCACAAGAGGCTTGCTGCTGCCTGCCTCAGGTCACCCCCTCACCCTCACAGAGCCCTGGCTGGAAAGGGTGGGGAGTAGGGCTTGTGCATAGATCGTGGGGCCCCTGGGCAGGGACCCTAGAGCTCTTTTGATTAAAGTGTTCTGACATTTCTTATGGAAGTTCTTTTCTGCCACGGGGTGCACCTAGGGGTGGACAAAGCCAATGGTCTGCACTTCTGGGGAGGCACCCAAGCAGTGGGTGGGTATGGGTGGCCCTGGTCTCTGGTCCATGGAGAGAGGACCAAGCAGAGCCCAGATAGTGCATGGAATCCCCTTCGAGATCCAGGGACTCTCAATTTATCCTAACCCTCCTCAGTGCCTGTGGGTAGGTTTGCATAGAGAGGTGTTTTAGGGGTTTTGTTTTGTTTGAGACAGGGTCTCACCATGTAGCCCTGGTTGGCCTCACAAAGACCATCAGCCTCTGTCTCCCAAGTGCTGGGATTAAAGACGTGTGCCACCACACCCAGTTTTTTTGTTTTTTTTTTTTTTTGAGGCAGGATCTCCTATATCCTGGTGTGGCCTAGAACTTGCTATGTAGCCCAGGCTGACCCTGAACTCCTAATTCTCCTGTTTCCACCTCCTGAGTGTTGGGATGACAGGCATGCTCCACACCTATGTGCTGGGGACGAACCTAGAGCTTCATGCATACCAGGCAAGCTCTGCAAACTGAGCCTGTGTCCACCCTTGGTTGAGAATAAGGCCCCAGTCTATAGTCCCTGCTGGCCCTGAACTCCTGACCCTTTTTTTTAAGGGGGGGTCCTTTTGAGACAGGGGGTCTCCCTGTAGTGGGGCCGGCTTAGAACTCACTATGTAGGCTGGACTGACCTTGAACTCACCTCACAGAGATCTGCCTCCCAAGTGCTGGAATTAGCGTTTTGGCAGGGGGTGGGGTGGGTGTCTTTTTTTTCTGAGACAGGGTCTCGCTGTAGCCCAGCTGGCCTGGCTCTCGCTATGTAGACCAGGCTGGCTTCAAACCCATCGATCTGCCTCCTGAGTACTGGGATTAAAAGCATGCACCACCACACCCCACCCTCTTTAACCTCAGCCTCCCAAGGGTTGGATTACATGGTACAGACTGTAGTTGGGGAAAAGCTGGGTCAGCTTTAGTATGTTTTGGGGTTCTTCATGGCAGACCCAGAGTAGGGGAGACTGACTGCTGGGCAGCAATGGCATGAATAGGGCTGGGTAATTGACCATTGTTACAAAGAACCCAGGTGCAGTGACCTCAGCTAGGTCACTGTCCTCCTTCCCTCCTTCCTGAAGCTTCCCCAGGTTCCACATGCTAGGGACTACAGGGACAGCCTGTGTGCCCCTCCATGTGCAGTTGCATGTCAACAAAGGTGGACATCTCGGGAGGACTCTAGCAGGGCAGCAGACCCCTAAGGGCCTTTCTCCTCCTAAGGGACTGGGGTTAGCCAGGGAAGGCTAAGGCACTAACAGGGACTGGGTGTGGTGTCGGGAGCTCAAGCTGTGCTTACTATTCATGGCTGATAGGCACACCATGCCCTTGGTTACTGCACTGCCAAACACAGTTACCTTTGAAAGCCCTTTATGGGTCCTGGCTAGGGCTGGCAGGGTGCCTACTGCAGTGGGAAAGTGTTGTGTAGCACCTGCCAAGGGGTGCTGCCTGGAACTCGGGCAGCGTCTTGGCCTTAGCCACAGTAGCATTTGGAGATTCAGTTCACGTCCATAGGGGTTTAGCTTCTGCTGATAAGAATGTGACTTCACTTGCACAACATGGGTGTGCCTACCTACAGGCAAGCAATACACTCAAGACACATAAAATAAAAAATAGTATTTTAAAAAAGTGTGACTTCACTACTATCCAACACAGTGGCAGTCACCAGCTGAGATGGGGCAGAGAACATGGGTGGGGCTTCTTCCAACCAAAGACCCTGCCCCCTCATAGCCCCATAGTAACAGTAAGAAAGTGGGGGGAGCCAGGCAAGGTGGCACACAGCTTTCATCCCAGCACTTGAAAGGCCAGCCTGGTCTACATAGAGTTCCAGGTCAACCAGGGATGCAGAGTGAGATCTTGTTGCAAAACAAAACAAAATCCCCAAACAATAAAAGTAGGGGATGGGAGATGGATGAGTGGTGAAAGCACTTGCTGATCAAGCCTGAGGACCCATGTTCCGAGTTTCAAGCACTCACATAAATGGGCAAAACAAGGTGGAGCCATGCCCGTGCCTGCAACCCTAGGGCAGATCTCGAAATGGGAGGATGTGGAGCTCCTGGCCACTAGCCAGCTCCAGGCTTAGGGAGACACCAGCTCAAGGGAGAGAGGGGAGAGGGAAGAGAGAGCAGGCCCTCCATGTCCTCTGGCTCCTGCAGGTGTTTGTGCTCATTGCACACTGTACACACATCACACACAGAAATCAAAGGTGGGTGGTGGCAACATGGGTGGAGGTTGGCAACTCACTTGCCTGTACCGCCCGAGCCCCAGGAGCTTGACTGGCGCATTAGGTGCCATCCCCAAGGGTGCTGGCAGGGATGGGGCATTGAGAGCGTGCTTTGCGACTTTTTATTGGTCACTGTGACATGATGGTCACAGCAGCGTGATACATATCCACAAGGGAATGTCGACAGCAAATCAATCATGGAACATCATGGAGCCAGAGGGTCACAGCGGGTCTGTAACAGAGGGCGCTACATGCTAAAGTGACAGCTGCCATCGAAGAAACGGCTACACTATGGCCCTCATCCCCTCTGGGTAAGGCCAGCTCATGCCCAGCAATGGAGAGCATGTGGGCTGGGGTTCCCTTGCCCTGCCCCACAACAGTGGGGCAGGCCTCGAGTGTGCCCAGGACACACACCCCCGCACCACTCAGCCCTGTGTACTTCTAGGCCCCCACAGCTGTGGCAGTGTGGGACAAGCCCATGATACGGAGTCACAATCTAAGGGGCATGGATTGCACCCCTCCACACCCCTCACAGAAACCCAGAGCGGACCACAACTCTGTCCAGCAAGGGAAGGCAGCAGCTGAGCTGTGGCCACCCATCCATACACACCTCTAGGGAGAAGCAGCTGGGTAATAGCAGCCCTGGTCACCTTTCTGTAGGTGCCACCAGTCAGGATGCTGGGGACACAAGCAGCTGGAAGGGCTCCCCAGAGGCAGCATGGGGACAGGAGGCCAGGACTGTATCCGTCTACCCTGTCTGCTGGACACCTTCACCCTGGTGCCCACATTCAAGAATGAGGTGTGGCGCTGGGAGCCCCCCCTGCTGGCCAGGGTTGGAATGGTCTTTCTTGCCATAGGGTTGCAGAGTCAGAATAAAAAATAATAAATTGATGCAACACAGGACCTCAGAGTCACAGTGGAGGCCGGTGGTTAAACTAATGCTGGGCGTAGGGACAGTACACACGACAAAGGAGAGACGAGATGAGACCCGTTAGCTCTGTCCTGAGCTCCGGCCTTCAGCACTGGGCCAGGGTAGCCTTCATTTCCTCCAACAGGCTGCTCAGCAGTGTGGCGTCACTGCATTTCCCATCCACAGACACAGAGCTCTCACCCTGGGGGATGGCCACATGGACACGCTGTACATACTGCACATACCCACTGCACTGGGCAGCTGCCCTCCCACCCTCAGCTGGGTGGGGCCTGGCTGCTCTTTGTTTTGGGTTTTTTGTGTTTTTTTTGAGACTGTCTCCCTGTAGCCCCAGCTGGCCTGGAACTTACTATGTAGACCAGACTGGCCTCAAATTCAGAGATTTGCCTGCCTCTGCCTCCCAAGTGCTAGGACTATAGGCTGCACCACCACACCTAGCTTTTTTGTTTTCTTAAACTGTAACCCTGGCTGGCCTAGAACTCAGCAATCTTTCTGCCTCAGCCTCAGACCGCTGGATGAAAGGCTTACACCGCCACGCCCAGCTATTCAAAAGCACTTTTCAGCACTGGTGTTCTTTGGTGCGAGGCACTAGGTGAGGTGCACACAGCACTATCTCCTGTCAGACAGATGGACAGAGGCCAGAAGCCAAGGAGCCTGAGCTGGCAATGCACCTGCCCTTTCCTCCTCCATTCCTGTGAACCAAATGCAGGGACAGCTGTGGGCTTGTTCTAACTGTGAGGTCTGTAGCATAGAGGTTCAGGTCTTGGCTCTTGGGATGGGGACCTCAGGGAAGAAGTCCTTGACACTGAGGGACACAGGAGGCCGAACCTGTCCCCAAGCCCTCTACCCCAGAGCCCTAGGGAAGAGGGGCAGCAGGCTACTGTGAGCTCACCTTCTTCACCAGCAGGCAAACATGGTGGCCCTGGATGGAGCGGCTGTACATGGAGGCACAGGAGTCTACCCGCTCCACAACTGTTATAGAAGAGCAGGTCAGGCCATGTCCCCTGGCAGGGCCCTCTCCAGGGTGGCCAGGGGACAGGAGCCAAAGCCCATGTGGGATGGTGCCCAGAGTGCTACAGGCCAAGCCCTGAAGAAGGGGCTGTTCGGGGGTGGGTGGGTCGGTGGCACCTGTGGGGTGAAGCCCACTGCTTACCAGAAAAATGGTGGTGAAAACAGATCTTTGCCAGAAGGTTTTGAAAAGACATGCTAATGCCATCAACTCTGATAGAGTTCATGCTCAGGTCTCCAGACTCCAACAACTTGGCAAATGCATCACTGTGGGGAACACAGAACAGAGATGCCATAGTTGACAGAGGTGCCACAGAGCCTGGCAGATGCCATGTTATGGACCTACTGTGACAGGTATGTCACCTCAATGCTTGGAATGCTGAAGCAGAAAGGAGGATTGCCGCAAGTTCTCTGGTAGAGACTCTCTTATGGTGTGAGTGTGTGTGGGACTCTGGTGTGTGTGTGGGGGGTGACACAGGACTCTTCTGGTGGGGGAGGAGCGCTGCTCTGGTGCGGGGTTGGGCAGAAGTGCACACCTGTAGCAGGGTGTGGTGATCAGATAGGAGCTGCAGCTGAAGTGCAGCCGGAAGTCCAGCTTCTCATGGGTGGCTCCACTGTCATCCTAGAGGAGGGAAGCAGCAGCTCTGAGGGGCTGCCAGTCTGGGGTTCCTCAGGCAGGCAGGTATTCACTTTCCCTAGGAAGCCTGACACCCACTGGGGCAGGGCGAAGGAGACACTGCTGGCCTGTGGAGAGGACTCCCCATGGGCCACATCGCAGCACATACCTTGGCAATGAAGGACAGTGTGCCCTTGAGCTTCTGGGCCATGATGATGCTCTGAATGGTGAACACAAACTGGGCCTCATTGGAGATACCTGGCGGGAAAGGAAACAGCACTCAGTGGGGCCAGGTCTGGCCCTGTTCTGACTCTAGGTTTCCCATGGCTGGTTGGGATGCTGAGGATGCTGCACACCCCCTCTCCCCACAGGTGACAAACTTCATCAGCAGGAGGGGTGTGGAGGGGTGTTCTACTATGGCTTGCCAGAGGCCACAGCACTCCTACGAGCAGCAAGACACCAGACACCTGGGGCTTGCTCCAGTCAGTTGCAAGGCTATACACAGGCTCACCAGGGGGCAGTTGGAAGGGCACGGGCACACCGTCATGGACAGACGAGCCCTCTGGGCGAGCCATCTTGGTGTTGAGTGAGTCCAGCACGTTCAGCTCCATGTTCTTCAGGAAGCTGCCACTCTGGTTCTCCAGGATGATGGACACAGTCACCTGACTGTCCTTCTGCAAGCTAGCCTGGATGTCGTACATCTGCATGGGCAAGGCCAGGGGCAGGGCAGGGTCAGCCCAAGAGCAGGTGAGGACCGTGACTCACCCACAACCCCAGATGTGAGGCAAACAGTCACCTCTCAGACAAATGCCTAGTCCTGTCCCTGTGTTGGAGGCCAAGTCAAAGTCTCCAGAGGAAGCCAGTAAGTCTTAACTCGCAATTTCGCCTGCCTCTGCCTGCTGGATGTGCTGCCACACCCATCTCCTATCACCCAGGGCTGTCCTCAGGTAGCGAGCTCACACAGTCCTGTGAGGTGGAGTGCCTGGGCTACTGTTTGGAGTCTTCCATGCCTGGGCACTGTTGCCAGTCCCTCAAGGCTTCCATGATGCTTTGCTCAGGCAGTGATCACCCCTTCCTATAGCACTCACCATCTTCACATAGGAGTTCTCGGCCAGAAGGCAGTAGCTAGACATGGGCTGGAAAGAGAGAAACCTGTCAGCTGCAAAGACAAAGACCCACGTGTCCACTTCATTTATCATGGGACAGGGCCAGCAGTGCAGCCCAACACTCAGGAATAACACACTGGTGAGGAACCAGAGCCATTGGCTGGCATTTGTCATGGCTTCTGCAGTGCACCAGGCCTGGGTCACACCACTCACAGCATGGTCTCTGGGGCACCCTGGTGGTTGCCTAGGGGTGAGGTGGCACTCACTGGGATGGGCTCCTCCTCCTCCTCGGCAGCACCATTCTGCACTGGCTGGACCTGGTGCTCCTGCTTCCTCTTGGCCTTCTTCTCCCGGGTGTGTTCCTCCTTCTTGTGCTTCTTCTTGTGCCGGGGCTTCTGCAGCAGAGTCAGCTCAGCCCACGGCCAGCACAAGGCACCCTGACCACCCCCAACAGCACATGGGGCCCAGGGCCTGGTAGAACAGCAAGGCCAGGTGTCCCCAGGTCCTCATTGAATGAGGCCAGCCTGGGAAACACAAGAACGTCAGGACAGGCCAGTGGCAGGAGTCACTCAGACAGTGGGGGACAACACAGAGGCACAGCAACAAGACCGTCACTGCATGGGGAAAGGCCTCTTGGCCACACCCCAGAGAGAACAGATACATAGAAGTGTGCCTGAGTTCACAGCAGCCATGGGGGAACAACCCAGCATCTGTGGATGGACAATGGACAGTGTGGCCCAGCCACACACTAGAGCATCATACAGCCCTGAACAGGAGCAAGACTCTGACACACACCAAAAAGTGGGGAAGCTCAAGGACATTACACTCAGAGACCCAGAGACAGAACACTCAGTGTGGAACTCCGTGACAGGAAATGTCCAGGACAGGAAAATCCTCAGGCACGAAGTGAATGTATGGATGCCAGGGGTTGAAGAAGGAATGGGGTAGACTGCTCATGCAATGGGTTTCCTATTGAGAAGATGGAAGGTTCTAGAATCTACAGTGGTAAGGGACATACTAGACCCCACTATCAAAGGCTTAAGCATGGAGACGGTGAACTACATCTCAATGAACATGCTCCTACAGACCCCACCAGAGCAGGTGCAGCACCCCATAGTGTGACACACTCCCTGCAACACCCAGCGTGGTGGCCCCATACCTCACCTTCTCCTGGTTGTGACCCACATTGTCCTCCTCATCCTCTGGCTCCTCTCTCTTGGGTCCCTCATGCTCATCCTTAAGGGAGGTGACAACATTCCCACTGAGCTCTTCCTGTGGAGAACCAGGCAGGTCAGGGGCTTTGGGGAGGGGGTTCCCTGATGCTCAGGAGTTACAGCTAGAGAAAGAATACAGGTAGCTTGGAGCCCCACTCTCAAGCAACACAGGTCTTCCTGAGGGTGGGGACACCTGTGGAGACAGCCCTGTGGACAAAGATCCAGGCTAGGTACACCTCCCTATCACTTAGCTCTCAGCCTGACAGACACTGGCCACAGACTACAAGCCAGCAGCAGGGAGAAGGTACACAACACCCCACAGCGCTGCACTCTACCTAACTGCACCCATGTACAGATCCAGGGCAGTGTGGGGCTGTGCCTGTGTACCAGCTAGCTCCTGCAGGGAGAGCCTGGACAAGGCTTCTGAGGGACACACTGGGGCAGAGGGGCACTTACTGTAGATGGGGTAGGAGTAGGGGCAGCAGCAGGTGGTGGGGTGGTAGACAGCCAGAAGTCTAAGTCCTCACCCTAAAGTCACAGAAGGCCAATAGAAAACTTAGAGGGCAAGGGCCACAGGCTACCCTCTCATTGTCCACCACTGCTGCCTGGGCCCCATCCAAGCAACACACGAAGCCTGGCCACTGCTGACAGGACCCCAAAGACAGGCACCCAGACACATTGTGTCTCCTAGATGCCCAGGAGGATGATGTCAGGCTACATGGTGACTAAGGTGATGCCACAACACAGTAGCACAATTTGGGAGCTGGGGGTGGGGGTGGAGTATTTTTGAAACAAAGTCTCACTGTGGCTCAGGCTGGCCTTGAAGTCTTGACAATCCTCCTGTCTCAGCCTCCAGAATTCTGGGATACAGGCATGGTGGTTCTTTTAGACTGATTGATTAAAGGAATGCACTCCATGGTGCATGTATGGAGATCTGAGGACAGCCTGCAGGAGTTGGTTCTCTCCTTCTACCATGTGGGTCCTGGGGACTGCAAGTCTTCAGGCTTGGTGGCAAACACCTTTACCTGCTAAGTCATCCTATCAGCCAAAATTTATGTGTTTGAATGTTTTGCTGCATGTATGTATATGCATCTGTGTTGTACAATGCCTGCAGAGACCTAAAGAGGGCATCTGATCTCCTGGAACTGGAGGTGCTGGGAATCAAACCCAAGTCCTCTGTAAAAGCAGCAAGAGTTCTTAACCACTGGAGTCAGCTCTCTAGCCCCCAGGAGTGGTTCTTTTTTTAAAAACAGGGTTAGGACTGAGGCCAAAGGCCATAATGCAGGAACCAGCGCAATAGTGCTTGTTGGGAGCCTGGGTTTTACACTCCCACACGGTGGAAGCCAGAGGTGAGCTGAGGCCCCTGGTGGCTCTGGGCACCGAATCTCAACCCAGGCCACGACCAAGGCCAGGGACAGGGGTGGTTCTTTAAACCCTGTTTCTGAGCCCAGCATGGTGGTGCACTCCTGAGATCCTCAGGAGCCTGTGGCAGGAGGACCAGCTCAGACCAGCTGGGGCTATACGGAAGACACTGTCTCAAAAACACAGGCCTGGGGGTGCAGTTCTATCACAACAATCGCTTGGCAGACAGAGGCAAGAGGACTGCAAACCCAAAGCCCAGACAGCTAGTGAGGTGGTGCCTCAGAGCACAAAGTTCAGAGGCAACTGGGACATGGCTTAGTGGTCACCTGCCTGGCAGGCGCACAGCCCTGGGTTCCAGTACCTCCGCTCCCATCCCCCAATTTCTTTGCTGTATAAATCAGTTTGAGAACTGTAGTTAACTCTGGATGGAGCTCCCTGCTCTGCTCCCTTTGGGTCCCACCTTGCACAGCAGGAGATCTGCATACTCAGGTGCCTGCCTGTCAACAGGCTAGACCTCCAATCCAGACTATGGGAGGAAGGCAGAGCCTGGGACCTGACCCACATACCCTCTTCTTCTCTCTCTCTATCTTCTTCTCTCTTCCTCCCTCCCTCTCCTTCGGCTTCTTCTCTTTCTTTTTGAGTTTCTTGCTCTTCTTCTCTGTGGGTGCGTCCTTCTTCTCCAGAGACTTTGAGGTCTCAGCATTCCTGTGCTTCTGGACCGGCAGCTTCTCACTGTCAGCCAAGGGCCTGGGGAGAGGAAGGAATCTAGGGGTCACCATGTAGAGCTGTAGCCCAACCTCAGGACTGCCGGTCCCTTGAATTTTGGGGCTCCTGAATGTGCCCATGATGGCTCAGTTTCTGGGAACGTGGATCCTGCTCCCAGTGCACCAAAGTGTCCCAGGTCTCTTTTTGTCTGTGGTGGTGTATGCACATGCTCGTGTGGGTTGTGCCTGTGCCTGTGTATGTAGGCACAAGTGTGCTCAAGCATGTGGAGGACAGAGGATGAGGTAAGGTGTCGTCCCATCACTCTCCACCTCACTGAGATAAGGTCTCATTGGACCTGGCCAACACCTCTACTCCACCAGTGTGCCCCAGGGATCTGTCTCCACACCCTCAGCACTGTAGTTACAGATATGAGCTGTTGTACTCAACTTTTAGTGGGTGCTGGGAATCCAAACTCAGGTCCTTGGGCTGACACAGCAGGCACTGCGCTGCCTGGGTCATCTCCCAGCCCTCTCTTCCCTTTCTAATGGTCAAGCGCTTCCCAACCCAGGCCAAGGATTTTCCTTGCATCCCAGGAATGAAGACCCCAGTGCAAGTACAGCCTCTGTAGCCTGCCCCTCACTTACTTGTCCAGGTCAATGTCCAGCGCCCTGTAAGGGTCATTGGGGTCTTTGTCATCCTCGTCACTGGGCAGAGCATTCTGAGGGAAAAGAGAGGCACTCAGGGCTCAATTACAATCATGGGTTCTGCTGGAGGCTCCTGTCCCCTCTACGTCAGAGAACAGAACTGCTTGTATAGGCACATCCACATCCACATGTGCTGGATGCCTAGGGGTCAGCCTGGAAAGCCATCCCTCAGGACCTCAAGTGAGAAGACACCACTGGCCTGGTGCGCAGGTGAACTGCGGTGTCCTCCCAGAGAGCCAGACCCTGCCTCCCACCCTCCTGGAAACAAGCCCAGCAGGAACAGCCATGCCAGGGCTGGGCACCTGACCTCGGGCATCTCCTCAGTGACAATGTCCACCCGTTGGGCGGGCGCAATATCCTCATCGCTCTCAGTGGGCAGCGAGCTATGGCGGCGGTGGCGGCCCTTCTTCTCCTTCTTCCTCTTCTTGTCCTTCTCCTGCCGCTGCCGGTGTCGGCGCTCCTCCTCCAGCTTCACGTACTGGTCCGACATGGGCATCCCTGAAAGGAACACTCACTCAGTGCAGCCGAGGGTAGACAACGGCCACGAGATGTGCAGGGAAGCCCAAAGTCCCACAATGATGTGTGAGGGCCAGTAGACACCTGCCTGGAACTTTGAGAGGCACTGAGAGGTCGATCTGCACCACAGGAATGTGCTCCACCCCAGGCGTGTCCTGGTACCGCTGCAAGAGCAAAAGCAGGCTGTGAGGACTCCTCAGGACAGGAGTCTGCGAGACCCCTGGGAGGAGTGTGGGAGCCTGTGTGACTCTTAGGAGGGTCAGGTGTCTGTCCCAGAGGAAGGAACAAATTGAAGCCTTTCTTTTTCACTTGAATCCACCCGAGATTTTTCCTTTTCTTGAGATGGTCTCATGGAGCCCAGGGTGGTCTCAAACTTGCTATAATAAATGAGGATGACCCTGAACTCTTGAGCCTCCTGCCCCTTCATAGGTATTGGGGTACCAGGCATGTGCCACCACACCCAGTGATGCAGTGTTGGGGATGGACCCAGGGCCTCTCAAGTGCTAGGCGAGCTCCATCCACTGAGCCCAGCCACGGTGCCAATCTTTGCCTGTGTGTTTAACCCCAGGGTAGGCAGCTGTACACCCTGGGGTGGCGAGTACACTCCTCCCAGGCCATCCTGGTTACCATTGACCCCAACGTCACCACATGATCTCCCCACAATGGCTGATTCGCTCAAGAGATATGATGGGCAACAAAATGCTGAGGGACCCACCACCTGCCTACATGGGGCAGCTAGGGAGAGTGCCTGCCTGAAGACGGTGTACACTGGTCCTAGGACCCCATCAAGGCCACCCAGCAGTGTGTGAATCCCCAATCAGAGGATCCTTCCTGCAGAGACACACATTGCGGACAACTACGTGACGCAGGAGACACGCAGCCTAGACCTGAACATGGAACAGGGGCTCAGCTCTCCTTCCAGCTCCTCTCAAACCCAAGTGCATGGGCCTCAGCCACCCATAGACACTCAGAGACAGCACTCACCTTCTGCGGGGATGGAGAGCTCTTGATGTAGAAGGGATTGTTGGCTTGTTCCTGCTTCCGGGCCTCTCGTCGCTGTGCGGAAAGGACATTACATGAGCACGCAGGGAACCAGCATGCTGCATAAGAGCTCCCGAGACCCCCAGTGGCAGGTGTCAAAGGAGGAAGTGCTCAAGGAGACAGGCTCAGAGTTGGGGGCACAAGGGATCTGCATCTGTCCATCATGAGCCTGGGTTCTTAACCCCCACTCACTTGTACAGGCTTAGCAGGGTGCACGGCAGTGTGAAGTCACTCTGCTGTCTCCCTGCAGGGCCCAGGTGGAGGTGCTGCTGGCCTCTGCTCTGGATGGGAGGGTAAGGTGGACCCACACTTTGGGAGGGTCCTCTAGTCCTTGTGTCACAGGCTGTGGCTGGCAACATGGCTGACCTCAGGTGTCTGACCCTCAGTTACTCTGCATAACAGAGCCCTTCTACAATGGTTGCCCTGTGCCCACTGCTCTGGAACTGTGCTCACCCGGGCCAGCTCCTCCTCATCCTCCTCAGGCTGTTGGCGCCGTGAGCGCCTTGGCTCCTCATCGTGGAAGATGGCCTTGGGTTTCTCATCCTCAGACTCGCTGTCCGAAGGTGGCTCATTAATCCAGGCATCCAAGTCTAGGCTGGGACACACAGGTGGTCTGGCCTTCTCCACAATGGTCCACCATGTGCCTGACTATAACACCCTTCAACACTAACACCCACCATCCACAGGTGAGGAACAGATGTTACTGCCCTCTGAGGACAAAAGACAGGAAGGCAGCCTGGAGGCCAATAGCAAGCCACGCCACTCCCAGAAGTAAACATTAGGAGTGGGGCAGCTCCAGGCCAGTGCCGGCAGGCTCAGGCCACCCAGACACAGGGCCATCTTCTTGCCTGCCTGGCCCCTTCCTGTCTGGGGAAAGGTCCAGGGGTGTGGGTACCTAATCTTCAGTATCAGGGACAACTTTAGTTGGCTATACTGAATCTCTGCCCCACCCCCCAATCCTCACCCTTCAGGGACTGGGACCTTCTTCTGGGCCTTGGGAGCAACGGGGTTCAGCTCGCCGGCAAACAGAGCGCTGACTTCCTCAGCCACGGGCACGCCTTTGGCCTGTAGCTTCTGCACATGTTTCACCAGCTGCAGGACGCATGATGCCTATGGAAGCACGAGTGTGGGTGGGCACTCGCCTAGAGATGCTCAGTCACTTTGAGGGGACTAAGCAGTCAGGTGTCTGGGGACAGGGTGCTGGTGCTTGACTCCTCCCCATGGAGCCCAGAGACCCAGGCCACATTCAGTCCTGTCTCAGAGAAGGAACAAGCCCAGCAGTGTGGGAACAGGAGGGTGCTCAGCTTCAGTAGAGACACCTACTTTAGGTTTGCACCAAGACCACAGGGTTGCCTTCTGTGGGGGTCATCTCCTGTGGGTGTCTCTATAGCCAATCAGCCCTCTGTGGGCTCAAACACCACAGAAACATGGCTGGACTGGGCAGCCTAGCGCCCCTGCCACAGGGTGACCACATGGTTGGTCCAGACAAATATCAGTGAGTGGCCAAGTTTGTGCCCATGCCTCCTACACAGCCCTGGGCCAGCTCCTCAGCTATGTGATAGGGCCGTGCCCACACTTAACCTCCTCACAGGGTCACCGGAGACCCAGCAGGAGCCATGCACTGCCAGCAGGCACACTGACTCAGTAAGAACCCACATCAACCACAGGATACCAGGAGTGGCCACAGCAACTGGCCCTGATGCCCAGGTACCACTCCAGGGCCTTGGCTACCTGTTCTAATAGTACACAGCAAACTCGAAGTCCAGACTGGGTGGCTCAGTGACACTACACACATGCCCAGCACACATACTCCTGCTTCAAGTTGTTTGCAAACCCATTCTCCTATAACAGCAGCAAGATCATGCCAACTCCGTCACTTCCCAGGCCATTCCACCCCCCAAGCCTTGCTGATAGACCCTCAAGCCCCAGGTTGGCAGAGCTAGGACTCAGGGACTTCACCCCCACTCTGAAATAGGTACAAGTCTCTCTATACTGGCTGCTGCCTGAGACAGAGAGGGATCTAGAAGGGGCTAAAGTGCTTCTGGAGGGTTGGGGATCACTGGTGAACCTAAGCCCTGAGTCTAGCGCCAGCTGTGGTTGTTTGAGTGCTTAATGCTTCCCACAGGCTAACACATTCAAACATGTTCTCTGGCTCCAGGTGCTGTTTTAAGAGGCTGTGGACTTTTCAGGTGGGGTCTAACTTGGGGACCCAGGCTAGAACAGGTGATAGTATCAATAAGAGGGTTCTGTCTGATCTGTAGGTTGTGCTATGCTGTCCTGGATGTATCATAGGAGCATGAACTAAGGCCAACCTTCCCCTCATCAGGCTTGGTGGAGCCAAGCCCTGCTGCAGGTCTTACCCGCTCCTGCACCTCCAGGTCAGCACTCTGCACGAACTGGGGCAGCCGATCCACCATGAGTTGCGTGGCCTCCTGGGCAGCCTCAGGCTCAGCTGCCTGTTCCTTGTGCTGAAGAATGGCAGCATACAGCTTCACCACGTTCTGCACATAAACAGCCTGGATGTGGCCGGGCAGCGTTGTCACCTTGGGCCGAAGCATGGCCTCCAGGGTCTGTTGGGGCTCCTGCAGGTACCTGGGGAACAGGGGCTGCATGAGGCCTCTGTGCACACCTCACAAGAAGGCAGGGATGGGAAAGGTGGGACCCAGAGTCAAGGAGTGACCTTGGGATTCCTTGAGTAGAAGCTAGGACTGAAAGAGGATTTGGGGGAACCGGTAATTCTACATAAAGAGACGTGGCTGACAAGAGCATGGTAAAGGTGTGGCTGTCATGGCAGGTGCAGAAGACACTGCTGGTTACTCCATCTGTTGTTCTGTGTATCTACATGAGCTAGCTGTGACCTCAGCATTCAGGAGACTGGAGGAAGAGGAATTGGACAGCCTGGGCTACCTGTCTTAAGAACCAAAACAGCCAGGTGTGGTGGTGCACGCCTTTAATCCCAGCACTTAGACGGCAGAGGCAGGCGGATCTTTGTGAGTTCAAGGCCAGCCTGGTCTACATAGTGAGTTCCAGGACAGCTGGGGCTACAGGGAGACCCTGTCTCAAAAAGACACCCCCCGAAGAAAAAGCTGTAGTTAAGAGCACTGCCTATTCTTGCAGAAGACCCGGGTTAATTCTACATGGCAGCTAAGAACTGTCCGTAACTCTAATTCCAGAGGATACGACGACCTTGTCTCTCCTCTGGAGCATTGCTCGACATGGGTGCACTTGCATGCATGCAGGCAACACACACATATATATAAAATAAAAATAATAAAATATTTTTTGCAGAGGACCCAGGTTTGATTCCTAGCACCCACATGGCGGCTACGAACCATCCTTAACTCCAATTCCAGGGGAATCTGAAGGCCTCTTCTGACCTCCGAGGCATTGCAATGACATGGGTGCACTTACACACATGCAGGCAATACACTCATACACATAAAATAAAAATAATAAATTTTAAAATAAAAGCTAAAAACAAAAAAAACACACCCAAAACCTAAACTGAGGATACAGCACTATGGCAGACCACTTGGATGACACTGCAAGATCTTGGGTTCAACTCCCAGGACCATGAAAACAGACTTGTTAATTAATAAACTTCTCCCCATGTGAAAACAGATCCTGTGTACTCTGAGGCTGTCCTGCAGGTTCAGAGATGAGGCTCCCCACCAAGTCCTGACAGGTCCCCAGGGGCTGGGGAAAGGCATTGGGTGCTGGCACGAAGATGGTTGGGCATTGGTCTGTGCTGCTGCTGGGCTGGGCCTGGGGCACTGAGGCAGTGGAAGATGATAGGGAAAATAACTTGGCTCCCGATTTCTGTGACAGCCCCAAGTTGAACACTTAAATGCATACTTCTCTGTGGAGCTTACTGACAAGTCTGTCTGGGCAGCAGATGTCCTGTCCTTGAAGGATCAATGAGCCTGAGCCAGGTTGGAGGTGGCATGACAGTGCTGGGGATCCCCCAGCCCATCCAGTCATATACTCCTGAAGCCTGGTGTGAGGTGCTGATCCTCTGCAGGGCACAGCAATTAAGCACCTCACTGGCCCACCACCAGCTGTGGCATGGAGCTGAGCTAAGGGGCAGTGCAAGGGCTGTTGGGGATGGGCCACACTATCTTTGCTGCATCGCAAGCCAGGTAACCTGTCCCCAGGTCTATGACCTGGTGGGTATCCTTCCAGGGTACCCTTCAGGCATGAGGCAAAACCATTACAGGAGCCGTCAGTGGCTGGGGGCTGTCTATTGGGGAAGAGTACTTGAGGCAACAAAAAGGTCTGCTGACATGTCCCTCCAACTGGCCACACTGGACCACTTCCAAGGGCTCTATCAACTCACTCAGAGAACTCCCCACAGATCCAGGCAGCAGCATAGAGCACCTCGCAGATACCATTGCGCTGGGTGCTGCTGGCCACCAGGTGGGCACTGTCAAGCAATGCAGACATCTGAGACACTGCAAACTTGCGGATGGCCTTGACTCGAATAGCCACATCCAGCATCTGCGCCGCGATGAGGTGGCCATGACGGGTGCCTTCCAGGCGTGTGAGTTCCACGAGAATACTGATGTACCACTCAAAGTTGGTGATGTGCTGGTAGTTGGACTGGCTGCAGATGTCAATGATTTTGGTGAGTAGCTCGTCACGATAGGCAGTGCCCTCAGCCTTGTCCACGTGCATCATCAGCTTCTTCACAATCTCCATCAGGTTCTTCTTGGACACCTGCAGAGCGGGTAGACAAGGCCAGCCCTGAGCTCACAGGCCCATGCAAGGCTGTCAGCCAGGGTGTCCTGCACCCCTCTGCCCCAGGTCTGAGGTTGAGTGACTCGAGCTCTCAACCCGCCCTCTGCAGGCTTCAGAGACTCTGGGACACCCTGGACTGGCTGCTCCCAGGGCAGGGACACACCATGCCGTAGAGCAGATCAAGGGCGCGCAGGCGGATAGACTCGTCTTTGTCGTCCAGGCACTGCAGGATCAGGTCCTTGTGTGACTGCACTGACTTGGGGTGTGTCTTCAGGATCTTAGACATGGCTAGCAGTCCCAGATACTTCACTGTGGAGACCAAGTAACCATTAGCTTGGGGACAGGGAAGGGCAACCATGGCCCAGGGAGCAGCAGGCAGAGGGTGGCACCACAGCCATGACACCCTAAGAACCTGATCACCCAGGGCTGAGTCTCTAGCCTGATGTTCCTTGCAAGTGACAACCACCTTTATGAGGCCCTCCAGAGAGTCAGGGTATAGGCTGTGCACCCCAACGTCTGGCACAGGCCCATATGTGGCCTTCTGGAAGGTGGAGGAACAGTCTCAGGATGAGGTGGTAAGAACCTGTGACAGTGTTTGAGGACCCAGGCAGACACCCCTGCTCTTAAAGCACACTGCTAGCGAAATGACAATGGCTGCTCAGCTCCTTCAGGTGTTCACAGCCCCAGTGGCAGGCCTCACATCTTTGGTTCACAGTTCACGAGCTCAGGGAAAACCCCTGGGAGTCTGAGGCACTGGGACCACAATGTTATGTGAAGCATGAGGAACAGGACACAGTTCTGGACCTGGCATCTGGAGCCTGGCTTTGTAACGAGATTTCATAAAGTGGCCTGTCGACCATGGCCATGAATGAGCAACAATGTGCACCCAAGCAGCTGCTATGGAGACTCTGCAGCCCATGAGGGGGAGGAGAGGTGTTCTCCCTGGACCCTGTGGGAATGTCTGCCAACATGTAAAGGACTAGGACTCCAAGTGGTCACCTGAAGCTCAGCCTGCACCCGAGTGTGGTGCCAGGTAGATGGCATGGTGCTGGATCCACCGTGCAGCAGCCCTAACAGAGGCACAGCACAGAGTCTCTGTACTTCCCTAAAGATCACTCAGGCCATGCTATCAGGACCATCTGTCAGCGGGGCTCTGCCCACCTGCCAGAAGCTTTGTTTGAAAGAAGGTCACACGTAGCTCAGGCTGGCCTTTAAGTATGTAGCTAAGACTGAACTGAAACTCCTGATCCTCCTGCCTCCCCTCCCAAGTGCTAGGATGACAGGTGTGTATGTGTACCAACACTCCAGGCTCTTTTCTGTGAAAGATTTTAAAATTACATTGCATGGAGACAGGGTGCCAATGTCAGAGGACAACTTGAAGAATCGTTTCTCTCCTTCCAGCATGTGGGGCCCAGAGACATGAAATTCAGGTCATTAACTCAGTGGCAAGAGCCACTGGCACCTGACCAGCTTCCTTTTTCTGTTTTTGAGACAGGGTCTTGTTATGGTGCCCAGGCTGGCTTTGAACTTTTTTAGTTTTTTGACACTGGTCTCACTAGAAAGCCAAGGATGACCCTGAAGCCTGCACTACCATATATGGTTTTGAGGTGCCAGGTGTGGACCCCAAGGCCTGACACACCTAGGTGAGCCTCTACCAGCTGAGCCCTAGGTTCTGTGTGCATCTCCACTGCACGCAGAGCAGCACTCCACCTCCTCCTCACAAAAATGAGTGCCTAGGACTTAAACCAGAAAGTCAACTCAAGACTTCTGGCCTGAGTGCAGAAGGGGAGCCCACAGCTGAGGAAAGCAGAGGGGCAGAGGGTGCAGGGCAATCTGATTCCCATTGTGGCTGATCAAAACGACACACAAGGACGACATTCTTGGCCCCAGCTCCACACAGGTGGAGATACAGGCTGGAGAGCTGGTGGGCAGAGGTGACTTACAGTTCTGATCAGAGTCCTCTATCAGTATCCGAAGCTTCTGAACGCAGAGCTGAGGAGAAAAGCCGCGCTTGCTTAAGGTATCCACGTCATGGCTGGTGGGTCCACCCCACTACCACATCCTGGGGTGTGAGTCTGGGGACATGTAGGACAGTGACTGCAGCCCTCACACTAGGAACTCTGCTCAGTGATAGCAGCATGAGTAAAGACTGGGCAAGGCTGTGCACACCAGGACATCAAGTGTTGGTGGTAGCCATTCACACAAGTTGCATTTGGGCCCCATGGGGGGCAAGTAGAATACCATGGAGGGGACGTGGTACCCTAGAGGACTAGGTAGGGACAAAGGGCTTCCCTCACACTGTGACTGCGATAAGAATAAACACGGAGGTGACAATGAACTGTCTCCAAGCTGATCAGGGGCCTGGGCACTTGCCCCACCATCCCACCAGACTCCATGCTGCTGAGTGCACACAGCCCCATCTTCCCAGAGCCACACCTGGATGCTGGCGCTATGGTTGGGCATACCGGACGACAGTGAGATAAGCACTGGAACAGAGAAAAACCAAGGTCTGTCCTCAGAGTCAGATACCAAGTCCTGTGCTGTCCCACCCTGGACACCAGGGAACTGGTACCCACTGGCTCCCGAGGGGCTCCAGAAGCAAGGCCACTGGGACACCTGATGGTGTTTGAGCAGTGTGGAGCCACCACAGGCCCAGGAAGTGTGTGCTCAGAAGGTGGCTGCCAGATCTGGCCTGGGGGCGTCAGGGGCCTGAAGCAGGTGCCTAAGATGGGTTCACACTCAGCCCCCGTTCCCTTCTAGGATCTGGGGTATCGACCTGTGCTGAGCAGAGGCACCATGTGTCATCCCCACAAAAACCCTGTGTACTTCTAGGCATGGTGGTAAATACCTTTGGTACCAGCACTCATGAGGCAGAGGCAGGTAGATCTCTGTGAGATTGAGGGCAACCTGGGCTACATAGGGCGTCCCAGGCCAGTTGGGGCTTCACAATGAGACCCTGTATCAAAAAACCCCAACAAAACAAAACAAAAAGAGAAGCTAACCCTGGGTACCGTGGGGTTTAGGGGCGCTCTCAGAGGACCACAGTCCACACGTCTCAGCCTGTAGGTGAGGACACAGCACGTTCTGTGACTGCTAGAAAGTCTGGTAGGCAAGCTGCAGGGATCTGCCAGTGTCACCTCACCAGCACTGGGATTCCAAGCCCTCACCCTACTGGGCTGCCACATGGATGCTAGGGAGGAAACTGAAGTCCTCATGCCTACATGGCAAGGACTTTGCCCACTGACCTATCTCCTAGTCCCACTGTGTCTGTGGGTGAAATGATTGTCAGTCAGCTCTGCTGGAGGCCTGGAGGAAGCCTGGAGAGCGAATGCTGACCCCCAGGGAGACAAATACAGCCTGGTCTTGGGTTTGGTCCCATGTGGGCATCCAGCCTGTCCTATCTGCAAAGCGGCCTGAGGATGGGCTGGGCTGTGAGCTGTCTGGGAAACCTGGGTGCACAGCAGCCCCGAGGATGGGAGCCTGGTAGGGGGCAGTTTTCTGAGCGGTCCCCATCCATGGCCCCAAGGCCCACTCACCTGCTATCACAGTGTTCACGCACTCATACAGCAGAGACATGGCAGAGGTGCTAGAGAGGGGAAGGAAGTTGTAAGGGGCAAGGACGTATGCTTGGGCAGGGAGGGAACCCTACTAGTGCCACCCCTCAAACCCAGAGACACGACAATGGCTGCTGTGGCACTTCCCAGGCAGGAAGCACAGCTGGTGACAATCACCACTCCACTCCTCCTGCTTGGTACCGTCCCTCCCTGTGGCCATCCTCCCTTGGGGGTCGAGGAGAGTTAAGTGTACCCCTAAGACTGCTCAGTGTGTGGAGCAAAGTGAAAGGGGACCAAGCTGAGTATGGCAGTGCACACTTATAATCGCAGCACTCAGGAGGCTGAGGCAGGAGCATTGCCATGAATTCCAGGAAGTTCATCCTGCGATACAGGATGAAACATGCCTCAAAAAAGCAATACCAAACCAAAACACTGCGACAAAACATGTTGGTCATGGCAGTGAAAGCCAAGAGGGCAGGAAGGAGAGGACAGAGCTGCACCAGTGTCCTGTCCATGGTGGCCGAGCATCGCCTACCTGTGGATAAGGTTGGTGAGAGGCTCGATCAGCTTCTTGCCCAGCCTGGGCTCCAAGGGGGTCAGGGCACCGAACTGTAAAGACAGGAGGGCTGAGGTTAGTGGGGTGCCCTTGAGCACAGAGCCAGGCCTGGCCCCCCACCCAAGGTACTTGCCAGTTTGATGATCTTGATGAGGACCCAGTTGTTGGTGGATGACGTCATGAGCTTGAAGAACAGTGGGGCCAGGGACAGGTAGTTCTTGGGGTTGCGGCGTGCCAGTTCGCAGATGACATTAACGGCCGCAGACTGCACCCCTACAGACCAAGATGGACATCCACATCAACAAAGAGTGAGATGTTCTGTCATCAAGGTGACGTCCCCATAATGAGGGGGTGCACCATCAAGGGGGCACCTTGTCAGCAGGTATAACTCCATCAACAAGTAAATCCACATCTGTAAGGCCCACCCACAAAGTGCACCATGCCCATCACAGAAGGGTGTCCCTGTCGGCAGGGTACTGATGCCCTGGTCAGCAAGCCCTGTAGTATAGGCCCATGGTGGAAGCTTGAGGACATGCTGGTGATCCTCACCCTGCACACAGCAACCAGAGTCCCAGGTTTGTGTGTGGTACAGTAGAACCAGATGCACACACACAGCAAGCACAAGCACACACCATCTGCCAAGCGGTCCCAGGTCCTAGTTCTAAATGCTTTCTAACCACATGTGAGTACCCTACCCTGTCCCACCACAGGAGGATCCCGTGCTCAGATCCTAAATACTACAACTTCAGCCAATGACATGCTCACCAGTCCCACTAGGCCTGTGCTGAATGTGAGGTCTACACAGTACCTGTTCTGCTCAGTCACCCTGCAGAGTGGCTGGCCCACTCCCCACACCTGCATGGCCCCCAGGAGGAGCCTGGGTTCTGCTGACCTGACAGTGAGCTGACTGTGCTGGACTCCATGGTCCTTGGTAACCTGGAGGAAGCTGTGGCCACCAGAAGCCAAGTGGAGCCTCAGGCAACTGTGAACTGTGGTCCATGGCAGCCAGCCCCTCACCAGCGCACACCACAGGGAGCTCACCATGGGGACCAGATGCAGAGCTTCCCGCAGCCCTCACTCCTCCCAGTCTCCCAAGCGCTGGCTGGCACAGAGCTTCCTATCACCCACCCGGGTCAGGGTCCTCCAGCTTCTCCTTGAGGCGAGGGAAGGCGGGGCGCAGCGACTCAGGGTACTTGAGGAACACCTTGTACATGATGAGCACCGCCTTCTTCCTGATGTACGGCTTGGTGTGTGACATCTGCAGACACAGCAGGGTTGGTGCCCCCTGCCTGTGCCCTCACCCCAGTCACCACCTCACCAGCCACCCTCCTGCCCTAGTGCCGGGCCCACAGAGAGATGGAGAGTTATCAGAGAACTGGTTTGGTCACAATGTGTGGCCCACTCTTGTGTTGGCTTGCTGTCCCTGGAGCTTGTCACTGGGGATGTTCAAGGCTACCCGAGCCAAGATGCCAACAAGGCGGTCCCTGCCCTGATGTTTATAACAGGCACCCCCTCACTCATCGGGCCCCAGGGCAGGCCGCTGGTCAGCTTGTATACCCTCTAGTCCACAGGGCTGGAGACTGGAAGGCATCACAGGCTGGACTTCCAGCCTGGTGGTCTTTCTTAACGAGGCTCTGCCTGAACAGCTCAAGCTACCACAGACAAAAAGGGGAGGAAAGGGTGGCTGAGTCCCAAGAGAACTCTGCTCACAACAGGCACCTGAGAGATCTGGATGGGGCAGCAGGGCTCTGGCCCCCTGGTACCAGGCCACACAGCAGCCACCTCAGCATCTCAGAGCAAGGGCTCCAAATGGTTTCAGCCCCTTTACTCACCCTTGCCCCCACTGGAACAAAAGTGAAGAGCAGGTACTCACACACTTACCAGGGTCATGATGTCATTTGCCAGGTCTCTGGCGAGATCTGGGGTGACAAAACAGGACAGACCAGTCAGTGCCACTCCAGTGTCATACTGGCTGGGGCTGCTCAGGTCCTGTAAGAGGACAGGAGGAGGGTCAATAGGGGTCCCTCAGGCTGCACATCCAAGAAGCATGGCACCTGCATGGTCAGCTGCCCACAGCCCAGGATGAGGGAGACATTATATAGGCATCACCAAGAGGAGTAGGGAAACAAAGTGAGAGGCAGGGGACCAGAAAGCTCTGGATGAAAGCTACCAGGCATCTGGGCTCCCTGAGGACAGAGACTATGCTGTCAGTCACAAGTCCTGAGCAAGGACTGCCCAGTTCCAGCACAGCATGCATCCCAGAAGGGCAATAGGCCTGTGCCATGACTAATCCCATAGGATGGGACCCAGGGATCTGCTTTTATTCAGAGCTTTCCCCCAGGATGCCACCAATAGTCCTTTGGTCCCTCCTGGAGCTCCAGAGGCAGGCCAAGTCCATCTACCAATTGAATGGAAAACTGAAGCAGAACACCAGGCTCCTTGAACCTCCTCCCACGGCTCTGACTCCCACTCTGCCACTAGAGGGCACCTCTATTTTCTGAAGGGCTCCCCAATAGGAGGTGGATGCACCAGGGCACCAGTGCTAGACTTACAGTCAGAAACAAGAAAATGTGGCCTTTGAGGCCTCCCATCCCGTGCAGAGGATGGAATAGCACCAGAAGCCATCCCTGTTAGCCCTGCTGCACGACTGCCCCAAAGGGACAGAAAAGAGCAGCAGAGCAGTGAGCATACTGCCCATCTTCTGGAAGGAAGGACACTAGGACACAGAGAGATGACAAGGTGCCTGGAGCCTGCCCAGGAAGAACCAGCACTGACCCAGGGACATGTGCCCATGATGAGCGCCATGAGTGCAAGAGGCAGCACATGACCTTGGCTGCAGGTACCATCCAGGTCCCTGCCAGGACAATGGCAAGAGAGGAAACAGTGCTGAGGACAGGTGTCCCCAAGGTGGCTGGTTCCTCTGAGGGGCGGGGCCTACGGGGTGGGGGGAGGATGGACTACTGAGGGGCTGTGAGCAGCTGGGCATACTCAAGGACAGAATGGGCTGGCACTTATGGGCCCTCAGGCAAGATAGCTGGACCCTGAAGTGAGGTGACTATGGGTGTGGCTCAGCCTGGGGCTAGGCACTGGGTGCTCATTCCTTTGTAAGTTACCCCCCCATGATAATAATAAATGCACATAAAGATATGTTATATGGTTTGTCTGATAGCACAAAAGACACAGAGAGAAATCTGGTAACAAACTGGTATAGGCCGGCCCCAGTAAACAAACCACAGCCTTGTGGATGTGGGTGTCGGAAAGCAGTGCTGTTCCTGCTGCCTCTGTGGCTGGTCAACTGGGATCTGAGTCCCAAATCCAGGAGAGAAGCCAATCAAAACCCATAAGCTTAATGGGGTTAGGGATAGTCACATGGGTTATAGAATGGATTATAAAATCTGTAACTAAAAAGAGGCCAGCCACGCAGAAGCATGGGCCACAGCTATATTGTAAATGTGGGGATATGTTGCAGATATGTGAAGATTTGTTAAAGGTTATTCAGAGGCTAGAAAAACTTTTACCCCCAAACAGAGCACCCAGAGAGGGAGCAGGCAGGGGATGTGCCCCAGGCAGGGGAAGCTGAAAAGGCTAGGGAAGTCTTGGCAGACCCAAAGCTGGAGAGAGAGAAAAGGCGGGACACACTTTGACTTGTATAAGGTCCAAGGACTCAGAGGAACAGACAGATAATAGTAAAAAGGAAAAAAAAGCTAACAGTGCTGCAGCTAGGAAATAGTCCATGCTAGAACGGTTAAAACTAGGAAAAACTTACAAGCAAGCAAGCAGAGAGCCCCTTGGCCATGTGGCTTGTGAGGGTGTGGGACATGGGAGCAAATGACATAAAGTCTAAGTGCTCCAGAAGCTCCACAGCTGAGTTATGTAACCACCCATCCATCCTTTCGATATAGGCTGTTCAACCTAGGCCAATGCTGGGGGGAGCAGTCCTTAATGGGATGGCTAGTTGAAAGCATTAAAGATACATGGTTGTCACCAAGGGAGACTAACATGATTAGTAGGGGCTGGAGGAATATAAAGGAGGGGCAGGCATTACTGAGAGAACTAGGTATGAGAAAAGCAATATATGATGTCCAGTTCACTGGGCCAGATAAAAGACTGTTCACCAGAGATATGAAGGAAAGCCTAATTCAACTGGGACCTCGAGAATGGTATGGGGTTTTAATGGTTTTATTAAGCTCTTTGATGGAACAGGATCTTTATAAAGTGAGAGAGGCTCTGGCAAATCTAAATGATTCTGACCAGCATGTAAAACGTGTCTGTAAAATAACAGAACACCCTATAAGAGATATAAAAAAGACCAGACCGAAGAAATGGTCCACTTGGGTTACTCAAAGACAAATGTGGCAAGACTTATGTCAAGCCCAAATTCCCAGAGAAAAAATTGATAGAAAACCAAATTCCGTACGAAGGCGTTTCTGGAAGGCTTTAAAACCAGAAGAACAGTTTACAAAAGACATTTGAAAGATAAAAACCAAGGGAGCTGGGCATGGTGGCGCACGCCTGTAGTCCCAGCACTTGGGAGGCAGAGGCAGGTGGATCTCTATGAGTTCAAGGCCAGCCTGGTCTACATAGTGAGTTCCAGGACAGCTCAGGCTACAGGGAGACCCTGTCTCAAAAAGACAAAAAAAAAAAAAAAAAAAAAAAAAAAAAAAAAAGAACCTAAACAAACTGTACAAGGGGTAGTTAAGAATCACCAAGGATTAAATAAGATGCATTTCTCTTCTGATAAAAGCTATACTGGGGGTGGAAGCAGGTTTTCCCATAAAATTCTCCCCCAGCAACCTGGTGTGGTCAATGGGAAGATGACAGATACGGCTAGAGTCAGGAGGCAGACTCAGGGAACCAACAAGTGCAGCGGGGACAGGAGAAGCCCCCTGCCTCCTTAGCCCAGTGAAGGGTCAGGCAACTGGAGCCAACATCTGTAAGGGTATCAAGAATAAAAGAATACAAAGAGACCCCATGTCCAAAGGGATAACTAAAAATGGTAAAGAGCTGGAGAGATGGCTCAGCGGTTAAGAGCACTGATGGCTCTTGCAGAGGACCTGGGTTCAATTCCCAGCACCCACATAGCAGCTACAAACTGTCCTTAAGTCCAGTTCCAGGAGAATCTGAAACCCTCTTCTGACCTCCATGGCACTGCACCACATGGGTGCACGCACATACATGCAGGCAATACACTCATACACATAAAATAGAAATAATAAATAGCTGGGCGTGGTGGCACACGCCTTTAATCCCAGCACTTGGGAAGCAGAGGCAAGCAGATCTCTGTGAGTTCCAGGACAGCTGGGGCTATAGGGAGATCCTATCTCAAAAAGACAACAACAACAACAACAACAACAACAACAACAAAAAAAAAAGGACAGAGACTCCCAAACTATACAAACTATACTTTTAAGAAAATCTACAGTACCAGGGTGGGTTACCCCTCTATGAGCCGTTGGTCAGAGGGAGATCCTAGAGGTCCTCCAATTCACTAAGGCTATTGCCATTAATGTCAGTTGTACACTAGAAAGGTCAGTAAGGTCATGTTCCTGAAGATATGTTGCATGTTGTGAGCATGGGAGAAGAAGAGATGGAACTGAGACTAAGCCAAAAAACTCCGTGCCACTGGATGGATGACATTCATATTGCTAGAAGGCGCTATGTGGATGCTTGGGGAAGAAAGGATCTCCTATGAGGCTACACAACGATGGACCCCGCATGCTGCACACTATGGACACTCCAAGCAATACCTACAAGTTCAATAACGGCTCGACCAATATACGTACAACTGACAAATTTCTAATTGAATCAGGCCTGCTCCTAGGGGTGGAACACTCATCTGGTGCTGTAGACCAGGCCAACGCCTTGTGTTGAAAAAGCCTACAGGCCCTAGTGGAGAAGCCATCACAAGTATATTGTTTAATAAATATAATACACCTACTGGGATATCTTCTAGGCATTTGTGTTTACATTCATGTTTATTTAAATGTGTCTACTTCCTTCCATTTGTCTTTATAGTAGAAAAGCCGTGAGCGAATGCTAGTGGTGACTATGGACGTGGCGTGGGAGCGATCTGATATGGCGGGCTCTGAGCAGAGCTGCCACTCTGTGAGGCCAGGCACTGGGTGCTCATTCCTTCAAGTTACTCCCACCCCACGATAATAATAAATGCACATAAAGATATGTTATATGGTTTGCCTGATAGCACAAAAGACCCAGAGAGAAATCTGGCAACAACAGGGAACTCCCAACCTTTGCCTATGAAGCCACAGGAAGGAAGGCCTAGCCACCACCTCACACACTTCCTGTGTCTACAGAGATGCTTAAGATCTCTGCTGAGGGGTCTCAGCCTCACCTCTGCTTCAAGTTACCTCTCCCTTCCTCACCACTGGAAGTCCTCTCCCATCCTAGAGGCCCCATTCCCAGAGGGGGCAGTTCACCCAGGTCCCACCCAGCTCCTTTCAGGAGGCCATACCTACCTGGGCCCCTGTACCTCCCATTAGGCCATGCCCACCCAGGCCCCTGCTCCTTCAGAAGGCTCAGCTTGCCCAGGTCTCCTGCTAGGCACCTAATCCCACAGCCAGGACACATTGCCACGTGGCATCCAGCTGCAGCAGGACTCAGGCCTACCTCTAGCCTCACTCCCCCCAGTCACATGCTACAAGCCCAGCTGGGCCCAGCTGGTTCATCTATTCATTCCTCTTCCTGCCCTACAACATGCCCCTGGAGCCCCAGCCCCATAAGCTCACCCCACACCTCCACTGCCTGACATGGTTATAAAGAGTTGCCACAAACTGAGAAGGTAACCTAGATGCTCAACACCCCATGGCTACTCCATCATGAGGTAGGGAGAGGAGCACCAAATGCCTACTCCACCCTCACTGACGGCCAAAATGCAAGACTATCGCCTGGAGCCTAGGAAGGGACTGATGCACTGAGACCCGCTGGGTGAGCACAGCTGCCCTGCAGCACCAAGCAGAGGAAGCAGGGGTGCAGGGGAATCTGCAAAGGTGTGTGTTCAAAGCCCCCAGGACATCACAGCTCCAGCCTGCTAAGGCCACGTCCCCAAATGCTGAGACACAAGGGTTACACTAAGGAGTCGCAGGTAGACGGTAGCGTTCTACTGGCCCAATGTTTTAGCTACCAGTTTTGACCTGTCACCTGAGTGACAGGAAGCCATGGGAGCCTACCTTTCGGATCTGGTTGGTGGTCAGCATGATGACGTCGGTGCCCTCATGGAAGCACTGGGAGGCCGCGAGGTAGCCGACACGCTGTGGAGCCAACAGCCGAAGTGTCAGAGCCAGAGCTGCCTGTGGCCCAGGGTGACTCCAGCCCTGCTGGGGGCCACCAACCACCCAGAACAGACAGGAGTCTAGGAACCTCCAGAGAAGGAGCCCCCACCCAGGAGAGGGCAGGGTGTGGGAATATGGGGCTTCCCTAGGAGCCCTGCCCCCAGCAGCCACATGCCCAGGCCTGTCCCTCTCAGGACACACAGTAGTTCTACTCTTACACTCTCAGCTGGGCAGACCTCACCAGTTCGTATGAGCATACCTCTCAGATCTCAGTGAGAGGGCTGGCTGGCTGGGAGGGGGTGTCCAGCATGGGACACTGAACCCCATTAACATGCACAACTAAGACAGTTTAACAAGCCGAGAGAGGTGGTACATACCTTTAATCCCAGCACTTGGGAGGCAGAGGCAGGCAGATCTCTGTGAGATCAAGGCCAGCCTGGTCAACATAGAGAATTCCAGGCCAGTAGGGGCTACAGGGAGACCCTATCTCAAAAAACAAATGGGAAGCCTGGCATGGTGGTGCACGCCTTTAATCCCAGCACTCAGGAGGCAAAGGAAGGCGGATCTCTGGGAGTTCAAGGCCAGCCTGGTCTACATAGTTCCAGACCAGCGGAGGCTACAAGGGAGACCCTGTCTCAAAAATACCAAAAAAAAGAAAATTAAAAATAAAAAAAATAAAAAATAAAACCAAAAAAACAAACAAGAAAACAGGATAGGTTAATAGAAATAGAAAATATCTAAAGAGACCAGTGTGCCCAACTGTGTCTACACAAGGATGGCTAAGAAATAGCCTGCCATAGCCAGGAGAGCAGAGCTCTGCGGACAGGAGTGATCTGTATATGAATCAAAAGCTACCACTGCCAAGCACAGTTCTGCAGCTGCCATGAGGATACAGAGCAAGAGGATCAGCCTGGAACATGAGACACCATCTCAAACACTAACAACAAAACCCACAATCAGCCCTAAAAACCCAACATCATGACAACTTCAAAGAAAATATCCCATCCTCATTATTAAAGAAACAGGCAAAAGCCACAAGGTGCCTGCCTGCTTTTCAGACAGGGTTCCTCTCTGTAGTCAAAGGGCCCTGGGTTTCTCCATCCTCCTGACTCAGCCTCCCCAGTTCCAGGATGACAGTCACACATCCTGGTACTGGCTTGGGCTGGTGTCTGAGTATAAAACAGGAATAACAGGCTTCATTACTTGATGTCACCTTGTTTCTTTTATTTACTTTTAATTTTTTTGTCTTTTTGAGACAGGGTTTCCCTGCAGCCCCAGCTGGCCTGGAACTATATAAACCAGGCTGGCCTTGAACTCACAGAGATCCATTAGGCTGGACTTGGTAGCACATACCTTTAATCCCAGCACTCAGAGGCAGAGGCAGGCAGATCTCTGTCAGGCTGCAGGGAGATCAAAAAGACCAAAAAATAAAATTTTTTTAATTTAAATTTTACTTTATGTGTGTGAATGTCTTGCCGGCATGTTTTTGAGTGTACCACATGCATGCAATGCCCACAGAGGCCAGAAAAGGGTGTCAGATCCCCTGAAACTGGAGTTACAGACTGTTGTTAGCTGCCATGTGGGTGCTGGGAACCAAACCAGGGTCCTCTGCAAGAGCAGTGAGTGCTACTAACTGCTGAACCAGCTCTCCAGCCTGTATTTGATTTGGTGTTTCCTTTAGAAATGGGGTCTCACTGTACAGCTGAAGCTGGAGTGAAACTCACAGCAAACCTCCTGTCTCGGACTCCCAAGTGTTGGAATTGCAGAAGTGAGCCACCATACCCAGCATTTTAACTTTCATTTTTGTGGTTTTTGTAAAACAAGTTTCCTTACAATAACACTGTACTATAGAGAGGGTTGCTGTGTCTGCAGTGTGGGGTAACACCAGGGCCATGATCCTGTGTGCCAGGCACATGCTCCAGCACAGAGCCACCTCTGCTGCACATTATGAAGACAGGTATTTCATCTGACACCCCAGGTACCAGTTGAGAAGAGCATCGAGGGTAGCCGTTCAAAGTAGCCGACATTGTATCTGCACCATCTCCCTGGCAGAATTGGTAACATTGTCCGTTGCTACTGGCAGGTATGCCACACACCACCCCTGTACAGCATGGTCATGTGCCACAGGACAGAGCCTCAGGGATGCCCCATACTGGTAGACCCCTTTTCCCCAGGGACCTCACGCTACCACACCTGCTTGCCTTGCATACCACACTCACCTTGAATGTGAATTTGGAGGCACTCATGACTTCAATGATGTTGAAGGCAGCCCAGCTGATGTCATACCCCAGCATTTGTAACTGTCAAGGGAAGCATGATGATCAGTGTACTCCAGACAGTGAGCAAATGGTTCATTCAGGACAAACACAACATATACACCACACAGAGAACAAACTCCATTCAGTCTCAATATGCAAACTGTACACAAGCCTGGACCTTTTACCTCCTTTCCCAACAAATGGCTCTGACAGAGCTGGAAGCTATCACAGTAAATTGTCTAGAATCCCCCAGGGAGGGGCTGGGGACATGGCTCATGGGTAGAGTGACCACCTAGAATGCCCCAGTGAGGGGCTGGGGTGTGGTTCAGGGATAGGGTACATGCCTAGCATGTATGAGGCCCTGGACTCCCTCCTCAGCTCTTCAAAAAATTAACAACAAAAGATGATGGCCTATTTAAAGGCTGCAGGGATCAGGTTCACCCAACACTAAAAGTTGATAAACATTCACAACTGAGAAAGTGGTATTTACTATCTGAAGTCCCCACACCAAGACATATGGTCAGGCTTCTCTGTGATCTTAGCACTTGGAAGGCTGGGGCAGGAGGACTGCAGGTTCAAGCCAGCTTTGGTAACACAGGGCCTGTCTCCAGATGTGAACAAAGGGCTGGAGATGTGAGATGGAGGACACCACTATTTGATAGAGGACTGTGTCAAATGCACAATCCCAAACAGAGGTTTTTGTTTTGTTTTGGGTTTTGTTTTGTTTTGTTTTGTTTTCAGTCTTTTTGAGACAGGGTCTCCCTGTAGCCCCAGCTATCCTGGAACTTACTATATAGACCAGGCTGGCCTTGAACTCACAGAGATCTGCCTGCCTCTGCTGTGCGCCACCACGCCCGGCCCCAAGCACAGTTTAAAAAAAAAAAACAAAAAACAAAAATTCTCCCAGCAATGACTGCAACCTGGCTCTATGATAGCTCTATGTCACAGGCTGGCACTGTGATTGCAGGATGAACCTTCACCTCCCCATCACTGAGAAGCTGGGGTGGGAAGAAGATGTCAGCTCACAAAGCCACCTAACTGCAGCCAAGAGGGGGACCCAGATAGGCTCAGAGCCTGAGCTGCCCTGTGTGGCTCCCAACATACCCTGAAAGGTCAGCTGGCTGGAGTCACCTCTCTAGGCCAGCCATGCCCCAGGCCCCACCCACACCAGCCACAGGAGCATCAGTGAGCATTGGACAAATAGTCAAACAGGCGGGGAGACACTCACATAGGTCAGCTTACACACAGCGTTGGCCTTCACAGCGATGTTGTCTTGTTTTAGCTCCTGCTTGATCTCATCAATGCACTGAGAGATGTACTTTGCCTATGGAAAAACGCCAGAACATGTGGGAAGGAGCTGACTCTTTTCAGGGTTGACACACAAGGCAGGTGCTTTAGCCCCAGTCTGCAAGAACCTGTCTCAAAACCCAAAACCCAAAACCCAAGCCATACATGATGTTGCAGTGTTCCAGGCCAACTGGGGCTAAGGGTAGATGGTCTCAAAAAAAAAAAAAAAAAAAAGTTTAAGGACCCTTTTCTCAAAGTCAGACACAAGGCTATACTACTAATCTCCACTGATAGGACACCAGGAGGTGGGAAGTGGATCTGTGGTTGCTGGGAGGGGATCAGTGACTGCTCTTGGGGATAGGGCTTTAGGAAGGAAGCTGGAATGTTCTGGATGTGGACACATGACACTCCATTGTAAAGATCTGGTTGGGCAGGGTACACTGGGCCCATCCTGCTGGCTGCTCTGCACAGTTTTGCAGGCACTGTGGGCCTTCCGTGCCATGGCCTCCCCAGTGCAGTGTCAGTGAGTCTAGTGCCATTTTTGTCCCCCTAGAGAACAAAGCCCAGAGATGGTGACAGGGCTTCAGCCACCTCCTACCCCAGCACAGGAACAAAGAGAAACAGAGCTCCAGGTGAACATGAACTAGGGGAGGGGCGGACAGATGAGAGGGACACTCGGATGTGATCATGGCAGGGCATGAAGTGACTCCCTCAGCCATATGTGGGGGCATCACAGAAGCCCGTGTGCCAGGAGCCCCTGCTCTGTTGTTACCTGACAGTGAGACCAGGAGCCACACATGTTGCCCTCCACAGGAGGGTTCACTGTTCCTCAAATACACCATCCAACTCCCTCCCTACCAGAGCCTCCCACCAAACTACTCCCAACTGCCACCAGTAGCTGCACTTTGGCTGTGGGGCTCCTGCTTGTTCAATCATAGAGCCCTGTGTCCCACCAGGCTGCCCCACACCCCAACACAGTCTAAGCCCTTGTTCTCCAGCTTGGCTCACAGGAAAGAGCCACACCTGCTCATCACTGGCAACCACAGAACTTTTTTCTTTTTGTCTTGTGTGTGTGTGTGTGTGTGTGTGTGTGTGTGTGTGTATCTTTTAAATTTTTATTTATTATTTGTATTTTATGTGTATTCTTGTATTGCCTGCATGTAGGTAAGTGCACCCGTGCCATGCAATGTCCTGCGGAGGTCAGAAGAGGCTGTTGGATCCCCTGGGACTGGAGTTATAGTCAATTGTTAGCTGCCATGTGGGTGCTGGGATTCAAACCCAGGTCTTCTGCAAGAACAACCAGTGTTCTTAACTGCTGAGCCAACTCTCCAGCCCCGTTTGGTTTTTTTTTAATTTTTAATTTTATGTGTATGAGTGTACTGCCTACATGTGTGTTAAGTGCGCCCATGTAGTACAATGACCATGGAGGTCAGAAGAGGGCATCGGATCCTCTGGAACTGGAGATAGGACGGTTGTTAATCACCACGTGGGTGCGGGGAATTGAACCCAGGTCCTCTGCAAGAGCAGCCAGTGCTCTTAATTGCTGAGTCATCTTTCTAGCCCCTTGTGCTTGTTTTTTAAGACCGGCTCTCAAGTAGCTAAGGCCAGTTATCAAACTCCCTATGCAGCTAAAGCTGGCCTTGACGTACTGGTCTTCCTGCCTTTGCTCTATCACAACTGGAAATCCAGTGTTTTCCTACCTGGACTTAGTGCAGTGGAAACCTTTCACTAGATTCTCCTGACCTGCCCCAGATCATTAACACAAGCTGCCCCAAGGCAGGGATGACCAGCCCTGTCAGTTAAGTGAAAGGGAAAGAGAAGGTGGGTCAGGTCCACAGTGGAGGGAAGTAGACCCCCAGCTCTGGTAGGAGGGCCTCAGAGGGCAGAGGAGTTCAGCCTGGCCAGCAGTGAGCAGAGCTACCAGCCCTGCAGCCTTGCTGTCAGGAGGCCTAACAAGGCCACCTTCTAGTTGGGCTACTGCAGCCCAACACAACCTAAAGTGACTCACTTAGCCAAGTCTGGTGGAAGGCAGAGACAGATGGATCTCTGTGAGATGGAGGCCAGCCTGGTCTACATAGCAAGTTCTAGGCCAGGCCAGCTGGAGCTACAGGGAGACCCTGTCTCAAAAAAAGATACCCCCCCACACACAAAAAAAAGCCAAAATTAAAAACCAGATACTCTGCTTCAAACAAGAAGGTGAGGACCACCCAGGCTGTCCTCCTGACCACACACATTCCTGCACTCATAGGCATGTGCATATATACACACAAAGGGGGTGGAGAGAGTGCTTGCAAGCAGCAAGCACAAGCTGATGAAAACTCACTGGGCAGGTCTGTATCACCAGAACAGAATAAAGCCAGGGCACACCTTTAAGCCCAGCACTTAGGAGGCAGAGACAGGAGATCTCTGTGAGATCAAGACCAGGCAGGGCAACATAGGAGTGTACAGCTGGGCTTACCAGTAAAACTGGACCCAGGGGAACAAAGACCAGAAGACAGAACATGTTTTCAAAACAATGACTGAAACACCCCAATTTGGCAAAAGAGTAAAAGTTCACAACTGAAGCAGCTCACCAACCCTCAAACAAACATGCACAAAGAAGCAGGGTGTGATGCGACTGGCCTCCATGTAGCTCCTGGAAGGCTGAGGCAGGAGCATCACCCAAAGTTTGAAGCCAGCCTGGACTAGAGTGAGACCCCCATGTCAAAAAACTAAAACAGGGCCAATGAGATGGCTCAGTGAGTAAAGACACTTGCTGCCAAATCTGACGACCTGAGTTCAATTCCCAAAACCCACATGGTAGAGAGAACCAACTCCTGCAAGTTGTCCCCGATCTCCTCACTTATTCCATGGCAAACATGCTCCCTCCAACATGGAAATAAATGTAATTGAATTAAAAAAAAAAAAAAAAAAAAAAAAAAACTACAGAGGAAATGCTAGCCCAGATCCAAACTGCTGAAAAACTGAAAACCAGAGCAAGGTGCAAGGGGCCTGTAGGGATACATGGCAGCTGACTCAACAATGGCATTAACACATACTGTTCCAGGAGCTGGGGTGCGGGAACCTGCTGTGCTTACCAAGTAAGCAGAAGGGCTGGGTCCTATCCTCATCACACACAGCAATTCACACCCAATCAAAATGACCAAATACAATTAAAATGAGTTAAATGAGGGCTGTTCTAAGCCAGTGGCCATGTTCATTTTGTTCCTTGAACACATCACTGTTAAAAGAAGAGCAGAAACTTCACCCTCTGTCAGCCCGGAGTGGTGGCGCACGCCTTTAGTCCCACCACTAGGGAGGCAGAGGCAGGCGGATCTCTGTGAGTTCAAGGCCAACCTGGTCTACACAGTGAGTTCCAGGACAGCTGAAACTACAGGGAGACCCTGTCTCAAAAAGACCAAAAAAAAAAGGCAAAATGTCACCTGGTGAGGAGACAAGAAGGGACCAACTTTGGCAAGTTGGTGACCAGTCAGAGCTATACAAGACTTTGTCTCAAAAGAACAGAATAAAGCCAGGGCACATGTTTAAGCCCAACACTTAGGAGGCAGAGACATGCAGATCAAGACCAGGCAGGACAACATAGAGAGTTCCAGGCCAGCTGGGGCTACAGAGCCCCAAAAAACAAAAACAACAACAAAACCCAAACAAAAAACTTCAAAGATAGCCAGGGTGTGGCAAAGTGGAATTCACCTGCCACCTAATATGTGGGGCTCTGGGTTGCATCTCCTGTCATACAGGAAAAGAAAGAAATCGGCTGAACCCCTCAGTCAGATCCTCTGAATTCACACCTCTGTGTGTCAGCAGTGAGGTGCTGACGTGGGTCTGAGTTCCTGTGACTGTGTGAAACTTAATTTGGAACACAGGACACACTGCCTCTCTAACATGGGCTGAAAGAAACAGCTGCTCAGCTTCCCAAGTTGGCTGGAAATGTGGATTCTCAGAGCTGATGACCTGAGGTGGCTCAGTGGGGAAAGGCACCTGGCTGCCAAGCCTGAAGAGGGGAGGTTGATCCCAGGATCCACATGGTAGAAGGAGAGAAACGACTCCCAGAAGTTGTCCCCTGACCTATACATGCATGCCATGGCACCCGTATGCACACACATACACACTCAAAATAAACAAAATGTACAAGAAATAAGGTGTGGAGGGTTCTGGAAAGACGGCTGGGCAGTTAGAGTGCTTGGTGCAATCTGAGTGGTGTTCAGATCCCAGCACCTGCATTCTGCAGATGAACAGGCCAACAAAGCTTGCTGGCTTCCAGCCTAGTTGAGAAGATGCCAGCTGAAGTTCAGGGAGAGACCCTGCCTCAGAGAAACAGGCAAGAAAGCAAAAGAGGAGAGAGCCAGAAGCTTCCTCCCACGTGTGAAATAAATGAATAAATCTTAAAAAATTAAAACAAAACAGAAAGGAGCTGGAGAGATGGCTCAGTGGTTAAAAGCACTGGCTGCTCTTGCAAAAGACCCAGGGTTCAATTCCCAGCACCCACATTGTAACTAACAACCGTTTGCCTCTTCTGACCTCCACAGGCACTGCATGACACGGGTGCATTTACACACATGCAGGCAAAATTCTCATACACATAAACATCCAGAAACACCACCCTTGCCACCCACATGCCTGCTTCTTCACAGTCCCCTTCTCATTGACAGCAGGCCTGCCCATTAGCCTTGGGCTCTGTGAGTCTGAGGTGTCCCTGCAGGTGAGAGCCTGACAGGAAGGCCCAGAACGCTAGCTCTAAGGTGGACATAAAAGGGAGCCAAGGCCAGGTATGGCGGCACACAGCTGTGACCCCAGTATTTGGGAGGTTAGAGGTTAGCCTTGTCTACATAGTGAGTTCCAGGTCAGCCAGGACTACAGGGAGACTTTGTCTCAAAATAAGTAAATAAAATGTTTCTTTGAGAAGGGACTCCCACAAGTTGTCTTCTGAGCTCTACATGGACACGGTGGCCTGTGTTTACACAACACACTAAAATACACACACACACACACACACACACACACACACACACACACTCATATTTCCCCCCTTCTAGCTGTGAGGTAGTGGTGCACACTTGTCAACCCACTACTTGGGGAGGCAGAGGCAGGAGCATCACTACAACTTCAAAGCTAGCCTGGGCTACAGAGGGAGACCTTTACTCAAAAAGGGAAAATAAGGGGCTAGAGACCTGGCTCAGCAGTTAAGAACACCAATTGCTCTAGCAGAGGACCCAGATTCAGTTCCTAGCACCATAAAGCTCCAGTTCTAGGGGATTCAACACCCTCTCTGGCCTCTGTGGGCTTTGCATACACATGGTTCACTTGCATACATGGAGGCAAAACACCTAAAAATAAAAATAAAGATAGGACTCTGGCATGGTGGCGCACACCTTTAATCCCAGCACGCACTTGGGAAGGCAGAGGCAAGCGGATCTCTGTGAGTTCAAGGCCAGGCTGATCTACAGGCTGAGTTCCAGGACAGCTGGGGCTACAGGGAGACCCCATCTCAAAAAAAACTTGAAAAAAAAAAAATCAACAAGACAAGACAGACAACACTCCTTCCAGGCAGGTTTTGCAGTGCTGGAGATAGAATACAGAGCTCTGCTCATGCCAGGGACCTGCTCATCACTGAAGTTATACCCCAGCCCTGAACATTTTGAGACAGGTAGCCCAAACTGGCCTTAAACTTAGAAAATCCTGCCTGGGCTTCCCCAGTGGTGGGATGACAAGTGTGTACCACTGTGCCTGGTCCCAGGTGGCTTTGTGAGAGGTGGGGCTGCTTTAACTAGCTGATAAGGTAGCTGTGGAACTTGGGAGGAGCCAGGCAGCTGTCTACATCCCAAACTGCACCTCTGGCCCAAGCGCTGGAACCTGGGTCCCTGTGTGAGTCTACCTGAAGCCCCAGCACAACCTGGCAAGGATGTCACAGAAAATGGAGGAACACACTGGCAGGAGGGGCTGTACTACAGGGTCAGCAGTAGAGAAAGCAGGCCAGAAGGGGCAGGTGCCACTCGTAGTCCGGGAGGCGAGGCACATGGCTGTGGCAGATGAAGGGACACAGGTCATGGAGACATACAGTGGGCATTTAAGCCAGGAGCTGGTCCATAAGAACAGATCCCCATAGACACAGCTGGACACAGCAAAGATTCACCTTGCAGAGCTGAAGCTACATGGGCTTCCTGGGCAGTAGTCCAGGCATGGAGGGTTGGTTTCTCCTGCAGCTATAAGGAGCACCAGCATCCACCAGGCCTAGCATCTAAAGGTCCTGCACCCCTTGGCTTGCAGCCCTCTCCTCCCTCTTTAGAGCTGGGAGCATCACTTCCTCTCACCCCAGTATTGTTGCCTCTTACTCTCCTATAACCCTCTGAAGATCCCATGGTAATCCAGATGGTCCAAGATGACCACCGCCCCAGCTCAGGGTCCTCAGTATAAGCCCATATACTAAGTCCTTTCTGCCACTGGAGAGGACAGGTCTACAGGTTTCAAGGACCCTATATGGGCATCTCTGGGGTACAGGGTTCAGCTGACCATGGTAAGGCTACTCTCTGGCATCAAGACTCAGCCAAGAGGCGGCAGCGTCCACAGTAAGGCAGAGAAGTCAGGAGATGCAGAAATGGCCCCTCCTCCAAGACAAGATGCCTGGGACATCAGGACAAGGAAGTCCAAGGGCAAGAGGCCCGGTCCCAAGGGGCAGCACAGGAGGCCAAGCCAGGCAAATGCAGGGAGTTTATTAGGGAGCTCAAGCCTCCGCCTAAGTAAACTGAGCAAAGAGAAGGGGACCTCAAGGCTTCAACACCTCTCCTCCCAGCTACTTGGAAGGCTGAACCAGGAGGATCTGAGTTCAATGTCAGCCAGGGCAACTTCCTATAACCTATCAAAATGAAAAGATTCGGGGCATGGCACAGGGGCAGAGCCCTGCCTAGAATCCCCCAGTGAGGGGCTGGGGGTGTGGCTCTGGGTAGACTCCCTGCTTAGAATGAATGAGGCTGTAGAGTCCATCCCAGTATCACACACAAAAGGAAAAAGATGACCGGAGGCAACACAGCAAGAGCCAGTGTAAAAGAAAAATAAAGGAAACCCCAGTGTGTCACACATTTCTGCTGGGCAGAGATGAGCAGAGAGACAAGACAAAGCAAAGGGTGTTGGCAGCCTCAGGCACAGGTAACCTCAGGCCCAAAGCTACCCTACTCCAGAGCCTCAGGAGCAGCTGCGCACCCCCAGCCCTTGTGACAGGCTCCCAGGCTGCTGAAGAGCCTGGCCAATATTTGGTCAAGCAAAAGCCGAACCCAGGGCTCACTCAGAGCAGCACCTGACCCCATGATGGAGCTGCACATGCCTAAATGTTATTGGGGACAATCCTTGCCAGCAGCTAGACAGATGTATGCTATGGTCATAGCCAAGTCCAGCAAGGTCAAGTGCCCCACACTACACAAGGCTGCCCCAGGTGCCTGCATGCCTGGCTACTGGAGAATGGAAGTGGCCTCTGACACAAAGCACAGAGAGGTAGAGCCAACTCGCCTTCCTCCTGAGCAAGGCTGGAGGTCTGAAAGTCTAGTTCTAGAAACTTCTAGGAGCAGGAAATGGAGCAGTATGAACACAGAGGACCAGCATCCTCTGTGGATCTCTTAAATACATTTTTGCAGATATCACAACAAGGAAGATATCACACTTGACCACTGGAGCTGCCCATCAAAGGGGACAGCTGAAACGGCACAACAGGTACACCAAGGAGGTTCAGAAACAACCAGGCAGGGCTGCAGGACCACACAGAAAGGCTCAGAACCCAGAGGAAGAGCAACTCGCAAAAGTGCCAACAAAACCTACTAGAGGGCTGGAGAGCTGGCTCAACAGATAAAAGCGCTGGTTAGGCTGGGCATGTGCTACTCACCTTTAATCCTAGCACTCAAGAGGCAGAAGCAGGTAGATCTCTGTGAGTCACTGAGCAGCCCCGTGTAAACTGAGGACTTCTAGGGCTTTCTGTGCCACCCTGGCTTGGCACTACTAAAAACACTTCATATGTTACACATGTGCATACAGATGCCACAATGAAACCCATTACTGTGTATAATTAACACACACTAATAAAATAAAGGCGCTTCCACCACTACCCCACTGGACACCTGTGGAGCAGGCGCATTCCATCCGCACCAATTCCCAAAGACGATAAGAAGCTTAAGGCTGTGGTAGTGGCAGCACAAGCCTTTAAATCCCAAACTCCAAGGCCCTGAACTTTGGAGTCAGAAGCAGGAGGATCTCTGAGATCCAGGCCAGCCTGGTCTGGCTAGTGAGTTCCAGGCCAGCTGGGGCTACAGGGAGACTCTGTCTCAAAAAATAATAACAAAAATGGTAATAGGCTTGGAATTGGGGGGGGGGGGGGAAGTGAAAAACAAAAAACAAGCACTGACTGGCCCCTTAAAACCAGGCACCTGGCTGGGCAGGATGCCGAACCCTCATCATCCCAGTACTGGGAAGGCTGAGGCAGCAGGATGGTGAGTTGCAGGCCAGCCTGGGTCATGTACTAAGCTGGACTATGTCTCAGTACCCTAACTAAAGCATGACTTGTCTTCCAAGTCCCAGAACACACTGCCCGGGATCACCCACTAAATGGGGTGGCAAATGAGGAACCCAGAGGTCCTCCACAGCAAAGACCACAAGGGCACAAATGACATTTCATAGAGGGCCATGCTCAAGTGTGCAAATCTCAGGCCAATCAATGACCCTTTCAACTGAAGAGGAAACTGAAGAGGGTATCACAAGAGGTGGCCAGCCACTGTCACTATAAAGGGGGCCAGGGAGGGCAGAGAACCCAAAGTAGGTCAACTGTGTAACATGGAAGGGGCTTAGAGGCACAAGCATGCTCATAACTTCAGAGTGGGGCAGGGGCCCCAGTGTGTCCCACTTCCAGACTGCTGTGTGTTACATCTGGCACTGGGGCCTCCTTCAGGATGGCTGTCCTGCCTGGAAGGAGGCCTCTTGCTAGACGTTTCCCTCGTCTAGGTCCGCTATCTCCCTTCCTCCTTAATGTAGGTCACAGGCTGGGGGAGGGGAAGTAACTGGCGCCCACGATCACAATTTGACTTCTGGAAAAATCGCTTCCACACCCTGACTTTTGGCTTCCGGCTTTGAAGTGTGGCTTCCACATTCCAGGACACCCCTGGCTCGCTTACTTCCGGGGACTTGGGCTGCACCCACTGGCAGCCCCGGGATCTGGAGACCTGGAGAGGTTCTCAGGCAGGCCCCACACAGCAACGTGAACATATATTTTCCTGACTGATAAGAGGGTACCTTCAAGGGGGACCCATAAATCAAAGTCCTGGCTTCCCTGGGAGAGGGGGGAAATCCCCTAATTTTTCAATATGTGATACATAGACACTTAGGTGCCAGAACCTCTGCCTGCACCTGTCTGCTTCCTCCTTTGAAGAGGAGGTCCCAAACTCCTGCAAGCAGGTAAACTGAGACACCCCAGTGGCAGGACCCAGGACACCTGAACTTTTGAAACGGTGACTTGTTCCAAGTGGACAATGACTGCTTGGAAATAAACTGAGGCCCAAAGAGTGACCACCAATTGCAAGACCCAAAACACCTGGTCCTTTTTGGACAAAGCTTGTTCCCGGCGGACAACTGCCGGGGGAGGGTAAACTGACGCTCTGGAAGTGGCTCTGCAGCAGCTGCTCGGGGGTAAACTGAGGCCGGGGGCGAGTAGGCCATGCAGGCCACGCAGAGCCAGAGCTCCCCAGCAGGCCGTACGGCAATGGCGGTGGGGCCGAGGAGGCGACCCGGTGGCGCCAGGGTGCGGCGCCGGCTCACCTCGTCCTCCTTGTGGTTGCGGATGCCGCGGACCAGATCCTGCAGGTTCTTGTCGAACATGCGGTCGATGCTGCCCTTGACCATCTTGAGGGCCATCGCGGCGGCCCGCGGTCTGCGACCTCTGAGGAAAACGCCGCCGCGACCCTGGGAGGCTCGAGGACCCGGCGACCGCGCCTCAGGCCCGCGATGCGCTGCACTTCCGGCCGGCTCGGAGGGGACGACGTGGAGGCCAGAGCGACGCCTGCGGCCGGGGACGAGACTGAAGAGAGCGGCGACCAGCGACCCCGCTCCCACGAACCCCACACAGGCCCGCAAAGGGCCGCTCGCAAATGGCGGCCAAGATGGCGGCGGGTCAGCTGATGGAGAGCCGCCGCGTCCCGGAAGCCGGGCTCCCCAATGCCCGGCTCCCCCGCTGCAGTTTCCTTGACAACCACACGCCACCCAGTAGGAAAGCAAACACCGCCCTTTGCGGCCTGCGAGTCCTGCCCCTTCCCGTGTAGCACTCTGCACTCTCATTGGTGAGCAGCTCAGGAACACCGCCCTCGTTCTAGCCACGCCCCGAGGGAACCAGGAGCCTGCTCTCAGCCCTCCGCGCAGTGACAGCTGTGGGCGAGGTCTGGTGTGGGAGGGGCCGGAGGTGAGGTGGGGGGCTCCCACGTGGAGCTTATTCTGCAAGTTCCTGGTGAAGAGTAACAGCTCCTCTTCTGATCAGAGACCCGAGGAGCAACTTAGCCTTATCAGCAGCTGAGAAGCTGAGAAAGAAGGTTCAGGGGTTGGAGGCTAGTCTGTGCTATATGAAACCGTGTCCCCATACACCATAAAAAGGGTTAAAAACGGCTGTAGGGTAGTTTAGCCCAGGGTTCCCCAGCACTGCATGAACCAGGCGTGGTAGTGCTGTCATCCTCTGGAAGTGAAGACAGAAGGATCAGAAGATTAACCAGCCTCGAACATTTTTTGGTGGTTACTGAAAAGCATAAACCTGGACCCCGCCATGGTGGTGCACGACTTTAATCCCAGAATATCAATCCCAGGAGGCAGAGGCAGGAGGATCTCTTTGAAATCGAGGCCGGCCTGATTACATAGTGAGTTCCATGCCAGCTTGACTACAGGGAGACCCTGTCTTTAAAAGAATTAATTAAAATAAAATAAATAAATACCTGGCCTGGTGGCACACACTTGTCATCTCAGCACTCATGAGGTGGAGGCAAGAAAATAGGGAATTCAAGATCACCCTCAACTACATAGGAAGATTTAGGTCAGCCTGGGATACATGAGACCCTGTCTCAAAAAAGGGACTGGAGAGGTGGCTCAGCAGTTAAAAGCAGTAGCTGCTCTTGCAGAAGACCCAGGTTCAGTTCCCAGCACCCAAATAGCAGCTAAGGAACATCCTTAACTCCAGTTCCAGGGGATCTGACACCCTCTTCTGGCCTCCATGGGTATTGCATGCATGGGTGCAGTTACATGTATGTTATATATACAATAACAAATAAAAATAAGCAGGTGTGTTAGCACACACCTTTAATTCCAGCACTTGAGAGGCAGAGGCAGGCAGATCTCTGTGAGTTCAAGGCCAGCCTGATCTACATAGTGAGTTCCAGTCCAGCTGGGGCTACAGAGAGACCCTGTCCAAAAACACCAAAAATAAATAAGTAAATAAAAAATGGTAATTTTTTTTATTAAAAAGCAGCCTGGCGCTGGGAGTGTTAGGGCAGGCCTGTAGTCCCAGCACTTGGGATGCAGAGGCAAGCAGATCTCTGTGAGTTCAAGGCCAGCCTGGTCTACATAGTAAGTTCCAGGCCAGCTGGGACTTAGGGAGATCCTGTTTTAAAAAAACCAAAAAAAAAAAAAATAATAAGCAGCCTGGCTTGGTAACAAACACCTTTAATCCAGTTTGGTGGTTTGAATGAGGAATGTCCCCAATAGGTTACAAGTATTTGAACACTTGGTCAGCTGGTGTTGCTGTTTTGGAAGGTTTAGATAGTGTGGTCTTGCTAGAGGAAGCACATCACTTCCTCCACTGGGGTGGGCTTTGAGAGTTCATAGCCTTACCCTATTTCCAGTTTCTCTCCCGGTTCCTATGTTTGAAGATGTGAGCTTTCAGCTTGCCATACCTCCCTATCATGATAGACTCTTAACCCTCTAGAACCATAAGCCCAAATAAACTGTTCCTTCTATATGTAGCCTTAGTCATGATGTTTTATCACAGCAACAGAAGAGTGGCCAATGCACTCAGCACTCGAGAGCCAGAGGCAGGTGGATCTCTGTGAGTTCAAGGGCAGGCTGGTCCACATGGTGAGTTCCAGGCCAGTTTGGGCAGTGAGTTCTTGTCTCAAAATAAAACAAAAGACAACAAAAAGTTACACATAGCTACGTGCGATGACACCACATGTAATCCCAGCATTCTGGAAGCCAAGGCAGAAGAATTCCTATGAATTCAAAACTTGCCTGGAACACAGAGCAAAACCCTTAAAAAAAAATTTTTTTTTAATTGGGCTGGGGTGAGATGACTCAGCAGGTTACTGTGCTGCCCGCCAAGCCTGATGGCTTAAGTTCCATTCCTGGGACCCTCATGGAAGGAGAGAGCTGTCTCCTATAAGTTATCCTCTGAGTCCTACAAGCATACCATGGTACACTTGTGGACACATACACACACACAAACACACATATACACAAATAAATATAATTTTTTTTGTCTTATTGAGACAGGGTCTCCTTGTAGCCCTAGCTGGCCTGGAACTCACTATGTAGATCAGGCTGGCCTCAAACTCACAGAGATTACCTGCCTCTGCCCCCCAAGTGCAAGGATTAAAGGCATGTCCAACCATGCCTGACAATATATATAACTTTTAAAATTTTGATTTACTTATTTTATTTTATATGTATGAGTGTTCTGTCTACTTGTATGTAAGTGCACCATGTGCATGCAATGCCCACAGAAGCCAGAAGAGGGCATTCAATCCCTGGAATTAACATTACAAATGTTTGTTAGCTGCCATGTGGGTCCTGGGGACCAAATCCAGGTCCTCTGCAAGAGTAGCCAGTGCTGGGTGCTAGACAGATGGCTCAGCAGTTAAGAACACTGGCTGTTCTTGCAGAAGACCGGGGTTGGAATCCCAGCACCCACAGTTCCAGGGGATCCAACAGCCTCTTCTGTCCTCTATGGCATTGCATGACACCAGTGTATTTACCTACATGCAGGTAATACACACAGACACATAAAAAATAAATAAAATATTTTCTTTAAAAAGAGCAGCCAGTGCTCTTAATCATTGAGCCACCTCTCCAGGCCCTGGTTTAGTTTTTTATTACATTTATTTCTCTCTGTGTATATGCCTGCCACAGTGTGTGCATGGAAGTCAGAGAACAGCTCACAAAACTATCTCTCTCCTTCCACCATCGGTGGGGGGGGGCTGGAATCAAACTTAGGTCATCAGACTTAACAGCAAGCTTGTTTACCTGTTGAGCCATATTCCTGGCCTTTTTGATGTTTTTTTGAAACAGTTTTACCGTGTAGTCCTGGTAGCCAGGAACTTGCCCTGCATATCAGGCTGGCCTCAAATGAGTAGCAGTCCTACAGCCTCCATCTTGCCAGTTTTCAGATTGTAGATGTGTGCTACCACACTGAGCTCCAAAGGAACAATTAAAACCTAGCGTCCATCAATGAAGGAAGAGATCACCACAATGTAGCCTATTGCAGTATTATTCAACTATTAAAATAGATGAGTCTTCAGGGTTGGGACTGTAGTTCAGGGCAGAGCACTCCCATAGCTCCTTGAATTTGATCCTCAGCACTACATACAACCTAGTGTCGTGGTTCATGCCTGTCAACCAAGCCCATGGGACTTGGGAGCAAGAGAATCAGGAGTTTAAGGTCAACAGAGGAAGGACTGTTGCTCTTCCAAAGGACCCACACTGGGTGGTTTACAACTGTCTACATTTCCAGTTTCAGAGGATCTGATGCCCTTTTCTGGCCTCCACAGGGATGGCACTCACATGATGCATTTACACGCATGCAGGCAAAACACTCATACACATAAAATAAATACATAAATAAAAGTTATAATTTTTTTAAAAAGTGACAAGTGTGGTAACACACACCTTTAATCCCAGCACTCAGGAGGCAGAGGCAAGCGGATCTCTGTGAGTTGAAGTCCAGCCTGGTCTACATAGCGAGTTCCAGGACAGCTGGGGCTACAGGGAGACCCTGTCTCAAAAAGACCAAAAAAAAAAAAAAAGTTAAAAGATAGTACCTTTCAAATCATTTACATTTTAGCATAATAAAATACAATAATAAAATGATGGTGGCACGCACACCTGTCACCCTCACAGAGGCAAGAGAAGCAGGAAGTCAATGCATTTCAACCAAGTCTAGGAAACATAGCAAAATGTCAAAAAAAAATGTTTTCAAAGGGCCAGATGTGGTGGCACAGGCCTTAAATTCCAGCACTCTGGAGGCAGAAGGAGGTGGATCTCTGTGAGATTGAGGCCAGCCTGGTTTACATAGACAGTTGGAGGCTAGTTGGGGCTACAGGAAAACCCTGTGTTAAAATAAAGTAAAACAAAACAAAACAAATAAAGAATCAGAAACACAGGTCAGTTGTTAAGAGTGCTTGCTTAGCATGCATGAGGTCCTGGGTTCACCCCAGCACCACATCAACATGTTATGATGCCCCACTCCTGTCACCTCAGCTCTTGGGAGGTGGACTCATGAGGATCAGGAATTCAAAGCCATCATCAGTTAAATACTGAGTTCAAGGCCAGCATGGGCTATGTGAGACCTTGTCTTGAAACATTAAAGCAAAGAAAGAAACCTCTATGACTGAATGAGTAGTCAGGAGCTTTTGACAGCCCAAATTTCCATCCCTCAGTTTAGGAACAACCTGAAACCTTCAGAGTGGCCAGCAGGGGACAGTGCCAGCCAGGCACAGAAGCAGACAAAAGCTCCTTGGAATGATTTCAGAAGGGAGTCTTGAGCTGTGCTAAACATGGTGAGAGGTTGAGAGGTGTGTTATCAATCCCACTTCAGGCTTGAATCTATTTCCTCATTCACAAATGAACCATCACCATCCATCCATCCATCCATCCACCCATCCATGCACTTACTCATCCATCCACCCATGCATCCACCTATCAGCCCATCCACTCATCCATCTATTTACCCATCCACCCATCCACATCCACCCATGTATCTACCCATCAACCCACCCATCCATCAACCACTCACACATTCATTCATCCATCCACCCATTCACTCATCCATTGTGCTGGATAGCTTCAGTTTTATTTTGGCACACCTGGGTAGGAGGAACTGCAATTGAGAAATTTCCTCCATTGATGGCCATGTCTGTGAGACATTTTCTTGATCGTTGAATGAAGTGTGTGGGGAGTGCCACCCCTGGATAGGTGGTCCTATGTTGTATAAGAAAGCAGGCTGGGGGCTGGAGAGATGGCTCGGCAATTAAGAGCTGACTGCTCTTGCAGAGGACCCAGTTTCAATTCCCAGCACCCACATGGCAGCTACAAACTGTCCTTAACTCCAGTTCCAGGGAAATCCAATGCCCTCTTCTGACCTCCACGGCATTGCATGACATGAGTGTACTCATATGCTAAAAAAAAAAAAGGGGGGGCCGGGCATGGTGGCACACGCCTTTAATCCCAGCATTCGGGAGGCAGAGGCAGGTGGATCTCTGTGAATTCAAGGCCAGCCTGGTGTACATAGTGAGTTCCAGGACAGCTGTCTCAAAAAGACCAAAAAAAAAAAAATACTGAACACAGGCCAAGGGAAGCAAGCCAGTAAGTAGCATTCCTCCATGGTCTACATTTCAGCTCCTGCCTCCAGGTTCTTGCCCTGAGTTACTGCCCTGACTTCCCTCAGTAACGAACTGTGACTGAGGAAATATAAGATAAAATAAACCCTTTCCTTTCCAAGTTGGTTTTGGTCAGTGCTTTTATCACAGCAATAGAAAGTAACTTGGACATCTACCCACTCACCTACCATCCATCCACCCCAACCCACCCACTCCCCACCCATCCATCCATCCACCCATTCATCGAGTCACCCACCAATTTGTCCAATCATTCATCATCCAACTTTAGCAATGAGCAGAGATCAAGAAGTTAGCAGTGAGGAGAGTTTGGGAAAGAGAAATTCAGGCAGACCTGGAGACAAAGTGGGTGTTAGAACATGTGCAGCCTGGAGCAAAAACTCAGTGTTAAGAGTTTTCCCAGATGTACAGCTACTGAGGTCAACATCAAATGCAGAAACAATACAACAAGCTAGGCTTGTAGAGGAACAGTGAGGAAGAAGCTGGGTCTGGAGGAGAGTGGAGGAAGATGAGCTTCACTGGTTGAGTAGGGGTCAGATGAGGCATTGGTTTACAGGAGCATCCACCGTGTGACTGATTATAGTATAGTCAATCTTTGTGACAATGGATGAAGAGCACTATCCTAGTTAGCTTTAACTGTCAGTGTAACACAGCCTAGAGACACCAAAGAGAGCCTCAATTGAAGAATTCCCTAGATCAGATTGGCCTGTGGGTGTATCTATGGGAAGTTATCTTCTTTGGGGTTTTTGTTGGTTTTATTTTGTCTTTTTGAGACAGGGTCTCCTTGTAGCCCCAGCTGTCCTGGAACTCACTACGTAAACCAGGCTGGCCTTGAACTCACAAAGATCCACCTGCCTCTGCCTCCAAAGTGCTGGGATTAAAGGCATGCACCACCACGCCCAGCTATTTTACTTTAAAAAATATTTTATTTATTATTTTTATTTTATGTGTATGAGTGTATTGCCTGCATGTATGTGAGTGCACCCATGTCGTGCAATGCCGCAGAGGTCAGAAGAGGGTTTTGGGTTCCTCTGGAACTAGAGTTAAGGATGATTTATAGCCACCATATGGGTGCTGGGAATCGAATTCAGGTCCTCTGTAAGAGCAGTCAGTGCTCTTAACCACTGAGCTATCTCTCCACCTCCTATTTATTTACTTTTTTAGTTTATGTGTATAAGTGTATTGCCAGACAGTTTTTGGCCGCATTGTGGGTGCTGGGAATCTAACCCTGGTCATCTGCAAGCACAATCAGTGCTCTTAACTGCTGAGCCATCTCTCTAGCCCCAATGTGTAGCCCAGACTGGCCTCAACCTTGTGATCCTACTACCTCTCCCTCCTCAATATATCCCATACCAGCATATGCCAACACAACCATTTGTTTTTATGTGTATAGGTGTTTTTCATGTACTTATGTATGTATGCCACATGTGTGCAATGCCCACGGAGACCAGAAAAGGGTGCTGGATCCCCTGGAACTGGAGTTATAGACAGTTGTGAAAACCATACAGGTCCTAGGAACCGAACCTGAGTCCTCTACAAGAGCAGGCAGTGCACTTAACTGCTAAGCCATCTCTCCAGCCTTTGGACTGTTAATTGACGTAAGAAGGCCCAGGCTTCTGTGGGCAGTACCATTCCCTAGGCAGGTGGGCCGGAGCTGCAAAAGGAAGCTAGCCGACAGTGAGCCGTGAAACAGTGTTTCTCCATGATTTCTGCTGTAGTCCCTTGGCAGAAAGTTTGTTTCCTGGTTGGAGGTTATGCTGTGGAATAAGGAGCAGGAGGCCAGCCTCAAGTGCCTGCTTGAGTTTCTGCCCTGACTTCCCTCAGTTGTGAACTGTGACCTGGAAGTGTTAGCCAAATAAACTCTTTCCTCCCTGAAGCTGTTTTTGGTCAGTATTTTATCACAGCAACAGTAACCAAGCTAAGTATCTCCATTTGTTCCTAAAAGCAGGGGCTGAGAGAAGTCAACCCCGTTAACCAACCCCCCATGCTATTTCCAGATTAGCACCCACATCTCAAACCCTTGCCCACATCACATTATTGGAGCCTTTGTAGTGCAACAAGCCAGACATGTGGCAAATTAGCAAACGAGAGTGGACATGACGCAGTGTGACAAACACTACTCCCAATTTCAGCAGCTGAAACTGCCATCCACTCTCATCAGCACTGGTGCGTCTGACCTCGACTGCGTTTTACTCCACTTCAAGCTTTGGATTTCTCCAGGGTGAGCTGGCCTGGTGTATGTTAGCCAACTGGCTCTCCACATGGAGCCCTGACTTAGTACTTTCGCTAGTGTCAATGGTGGAAACACTTCCAATGTGGCTAGTTACAACCCCTCAGTGGGGTAGAGTGAAGGTAAAGAGGGTGGTCCTTTTTTTTTTTTTCGGTCTCTTTGAGACAGGGTCTCCCTGTAGCCCCAGCTGTCCTGGAACTCACTATGTAGACCAGGCTGGTCTTGAACTCACAGAGATTCACCTGCCTCTGCCTCCTGAGAGCTGGGATTAAAAGTGTGCACCACCATGCCTGGCTATTTTTTTTTTTTAATTTTTTAAAAAACTTTTATTAGCCAGGCTTGGTAGTGAACACCTTTAATCCCAGCACTAGAGAGTTCCAGGCCAGCTGGGGCTACAGGGAGACCCTGTCTCAAAAGACTAAAATAAATAAATAATAAAATAATAAAATAAATAAATAAATAAAAATAAATCCTCCTGGGGGTGGGGACACACACCTTTAATCCCAGCACTCAGGAGGCAAATTCAGGTGGATGTCTGTGAGATAGGGGCCAGCTTAGTCTACAAAGCAAGTTCCAAGCTGGAGTTATAGGGAGATCCTATCTCCAAAAAAAAAAAAAATAATAATAATAAATAAATAAACTCATTCTTTGGAGGAAAGAGTCGTGTTTTTCATCCACACCAGCTGTGAGGATTCACACTTGTAATCCCAGGATGTGCAAGGCTAAGGCAGGAAGATTTCAGAGATTCAGAGTCCACCTAGAGTCTTGTTTTATAAAAGAAAAAAAATGGGGGCTGGAGAGATGGCTCAGCGGTTAAGAACGCTGGTTGTTCTTGCAGAAGACCTGGGTTCGAATCCCAGCACCAACATGGCAGCTAACAACTGTCTGTAACTCCAGTTCCAGGGGGTCTGACAGCCTCTTCTGTTCTCCGCGGGCATTGCACAACACAGGTGCACTCACCTACATGCAGGCATAACACTCATACACATGGAATAAAAGTAATAAAAGGCTGGGCATGGTGGTACATGCCTTTAATCCCAGCGCTTGGGAGGCAGAGGCAGGCAGATCTCTGTGAGTTCGAGGCCAGCCTGGTCTACATAGCCAGTTCCAGGTCAGCTGGGGCTACAGGGAGACCCTGTCTCAAAAAAAAAAAAAAAAAAAGTGAAGACTGGGGATGTAGTTCAATGGTAGAACACTTACATGTGGCTCAGAGGTAGTGTCTCTGCCTACAGTCCCCCAGTGACAGGCTGGGGGCATGGCTCAGGGTTGTCGGGAGCCGTAGGCCCCTACCCCAGGAAATAGCAAGACCTGATTCCTGGCAAAGCTGTTTTTCAGACATCAAGGCTGGCCTGGTTTGAGATTAACCAGATGACTGTACTTGAAAGCCTTTCACAAACATGTTGTTCTAACTTGGGCACTTACCGCTTGAGAGACTCCCTCATTTCTCATGTAATTGCTAAGAAACTTTGGTATTACTCTGTAATCATACAAGTGTAACCTCTTAATTGATTTATAACTTGCTATATAGAATTGTGGTGTTACTATGGAATTTACTCTGTGATCAATTGGTGTGGTGTTATTGTGATAATCGTTCTGTTAATTGAATTGCTCTACTTCAATGGATTTGTCCCTGCCAACTTCCCCCTCTCCTCACTATAAAAACTTTGTGTAGATGTTCATTAAATGAGACTTGATCAGAAAGCCTGTCTTGTCTCCATTCTTCGCATCTCTTGTCCCTTTCCGTCCCCTCTCCTCCCTCCAGATACCCATGTTGACTGTCCTGCAGGTCGGGACACAGGGTAGAGTGACAGCCTAGAGTCCCCCAGTGAGGGGCTGGGGACGTGGCTCAGGGGTAGAGTGACGGCCTAGAATGCCCTAGTGAGGGCCTCAGGGTAGAGGATTAGCCTCACTTCTGCTATGGAATAAATAGGAAATTTTTTCTCAGTGTCGTGATGGCCTGAAAGACAAGCAGGTGTCTGAGGTGAGCTGGAAGGTAGCTAGAAGGTAGTTGTCTCTCCAGCATTCAATTTTGAGCCAAGGCTATAGCAGCCAGAGCCTGTGGGTCAGGTAGGACCATAAAGTCTCAAGTAGGATTTGAGAGAGGGACGGGTCATTTTCTCAATAAGCAAAGCAAGCTGAAAGTAGCACAGGACATGACATATCCCTGTTCCTCCCACAGAATCCTTCCTTGGATCTGAGGTGTCAGCTGGCCTGTGGTTGTTTCCCCTGGGCTCCCTGTGTGCAGGTATTTTAACAGCCCTTGGAGCTGTCCGTGGTTCTGAACTGTCTCCTAGCTTGCCTCTCCTGGGAAGATTTGGGCATCTAGGATTTACCACCTCTCTGTATTGTTAATTCTGGTCCTCCAGGCATTATTACCTACAACCCAATATTTTTCCTGTGTACATGCATGTATGTGTGTGTGTGTGTGTGCATGTGTGTGTAGGCCAGAAATCAATCTGTGTCATATCTTTTTTTTTTTTTTTTTCTTTTTGAGACAGGGTCTCCCTGTAGCCCCAGCTGTCCTGTAACTCAATATGTAGACCAGGCTGGCCTTGAACTCACAGAGATCTGCCTGCCTCTGCCTCCCGAGTGCTGGGACTATAGGCATGTGTCACCACGCCCGGCTTTGTTTTCTTATTTTTTAAAATTTTATTTTATGTGTATGATCATTTTATGTGTATGTATGTAAGTGCACACATGTCATGAAATGCCCATGGAGGCTAGAAGAAGGCATCAGATCCCCTGGAACTGGAGTTACAGATAGTTATTATCCATCATGTGGGTGCTGGGAACCAAAACCAGGTCCTCTGCAAGAGCAGCCAATGCTCTTAACCCCGCGTCGTCTCTACTACACCTCTTCCAACTTTTTTTTTTTTGTCTTTTTGAGAGAGGGTCTCCATAACCCCAATTTACTATGTAGACCAGCCTAGCTGTGATTTCAGAGAGATCTGCCTGCCTTTGCCTCCCAAGTGCTGGGATTAAAGTATGTACCACCACACACGGTCCAACTTGTTTTTTGAGACATCGTCTTTCACTGGCCTTGAACTCATGAATTAGACTTAGCCAGCTAGCCAGTGAGCTCCAGAGATTCTCCTGTCTCTGACTCCCCAGTGCTGGGATTGCAAGTGTGTGCTATGATACCCGGGCCAGCCATGGACACAGCAGGCTCTACTGTCTGAGTCATCTCCCCAGCTCTCTAGTGTTTGATTTTTAAAAATATTTTATTTTATTTATTTTTATTTTATGTGTATGGCTGTATTACCTACATGTAGGTAGGTGTCTCTGTGTCATGCAATGTCTGAGCTGGTCACAAGAGGCCATCGAATGCCCTGGAACTGGAGTTACAGACTGTTATTAGCCTCCATGTGGGTGCTGGGAATTGAACCCAGGTCCTCTGCAAGAGCAGTCAGTGCTCTTAACCACTGAACCATCTCTCCAGCCTGTGCTTGGTTATTTAAATCTTAAAAAAAAAAACTTAAAAAAATTAAGTATATGAGTGTTTTTCCTGCATGTATGTAGGTACACCCATATCATGCAATGCCTACAGAGACCAGAAGAGGGCATTGGGTCCCCAGAACTGGAGTTACAGGGGCTTGTGATCCACCATGTGAGGGTTGGGGACCAAACCCAGGTCCTCTGCAAGAGCAGCAAGTGCTTTTAACTACTGAGCCATCACTCTAACTTCTAAAATATTTTTTAAAATGTGAGTGTATTGCCTGCATGTGTGTAAGTGCACCCCAGTCATGCAGTGCCTGCGGAGGTTGGAAGAGTGCATTGGATATCCCTGGAACCAGAGTTACAGATGGTTGTTAGTTGCCATGTGGAACTGCTGAGTCATCTCTCCAGCCCTGACCCTAAAATATTTTTTATTACATGTATTTCTTGTGTGAGTGTTGTGGCTGGCATGTGTAGGTCAGAGAACTTGCAGGAGTCAGTTTTCTCTTTCCACCATGTGGGTCCTAGAGATCTAAATCAGGTCATCAGGCTTGGTGGCAAGGGCTTACCCTGAACTGTCTCCCCAGCCTTGATGTTTTAAAGACTATTTAATGTTCTGTGGTGAACAAGAGGATAGAACAGACTAGGTGCATGTTGGCTAGGTGTGGTGTTCCATGTGTTGCTCTTAATCCCAGCACTAGGGAGACAGAGACAGGCTGATCTCTGTGGGTTTGAGGCCAACCTGAACTACATAGCAAGTTCCAGGACAACCAGGGTTTCATAGTGAGATTCTGTCTCAAAAAATCAAACCAAGGGGGCTGGAGAGCTGGCTCAGCAGTTAAGAGCACTGGCTGCTCTTGCAGAGGACCTGGGTTTGAGTCTTAGCATCCACATGGCAGCTAACAACCATCTGTCCATAACTCTAGTTCCAGGGGATCTGATACCCTCTTCACCCTCTTCTGAACTCTGCATGGATTTCAGGACATGGTTGCACATATACACATCCAGGCAATACACTCATACACATAAAAAATAATATTTTTAAAAATAAAAAACCAAACCAAACAAAAAGCTGAAGTCATTGCTCAATTGTTAGAATGTCTTACTAGGATTTAGGCAGCCCTGGGCTCCCTTTCCAGAATAGCATAAAACTGGGGTTTGTGGCACAGGCTTGGGACATGGAGGCAAGCGTATCAAGAGTTCAAGGTCATCTTCAGCTCTATAGTGACTTTGAGGCCAACCTGGGCTACATGAGGCCTTGTCTTGAAAAAAAAAATAGGTGTGGTACAGAAATGGTTGTCAATAAAGTGCTTGCTGCCAAGTGGGAGGACCTGAGTTCTATCCACAGAAAGATGAGTGTGGTTGTACATGCTGGTTCATCATTCAGGGCTGGGAGGTGGAGATAGGAGGATCCCTGAGGCTTTCTGGCCAGTCAGTCTAACCTAATTGGCTAGCCCTAGACCCAGTGAGAGACCCTATCTTTTTTAAAAAAATATTTTATTTATTATTTTTATTTTATGTGTATGCATGTATTGCCTGCATGTAGGTATAAGTGCACCCATGTCATGCAATGCCTGCTGAGGACAGAAGAGGCTGTTGGATCCCCTGGACCTGAAGTTACAGACAGTTGTTAGCTGCCATGTGGGTGCTGGGATTTGAACCGGGTCTTTTGCAAGAACAGTGTTCTTAACCACTGAGCCATCTCTCCAGCCCATCTTTAAAAACAAAACAAAAAACAACAACAAAACAACCAAGGTGGGAGCTGGAGAGCTGGCTCAGCAGTTGAGAGCACTGGTTGCTTTTGCAGAGGACCCAGGTTCAGTTCCCAGCACCAACACGGCAGCTAACAACCACCTGTAACTCTAGTTCCAGGGGATCAAACGCCCTGGCCTCCATGGGCATTGCATGACATGGGTGCACTTACATACATGCAGGCAGAACACTCATACACATAAAATAATTTAAATGTACTGGAGGGTGCATTCTGGTTCCCACACGAGTCCCCAGTGAGACACATCATAGAAACAAGTACTAAACACCACTCACCAAGTCACAGGAGATTGCCAGGTAGTGTTAATATTTTCCATTTGTTCTCTCTCTCTCTCTCTCTTTCTCTCTCTCTCTCTTTCTCCCTCTCTCTCGATAGAGTCTCAATGTAGCCCAAGTGACCTGAAACTCAATAGGTAGATGAGGATGACCTTGAACTCCTGATCCTCCTGTCTCTGCCTCCCCAGTGCTAGGATGACAGGCATGTGTCACCACACCTGGTTTACATGGTTCTGGGGTAGAACCCAGGACTTTGTGCATGCTAGGATAGTGTTCTGCCCACTAAGCTACAAGCACTCTACCCTCTGAGCTACAGGCACTCTACCAACTTAGTTATAAGCATTCCATCTACTGAGCTACAAGCACTGTCCACTGAGCCACAAGCACACTACTTACTGAGGTCAAGCACTCTACCCACTGAGCTACAAGCACTCTGCCCACTGAGCCATAGCCTAATCTTGGTCTAGAGCTTTCCACTTTCTACCTCACCCTGTGGAGTACTGCGAGCACAGACAGGCATGTGTCACCAACCCTGACTGGAAGGAGGTAAGCCGTCTTACTTAGTGATTACTCAGACTTCCAGAAATAGAGCTGAGCATGCTCAGATATATAGAGAGGATTATTTTAAGAAGCTGACTCATGAAATCCTGTGTGCTCTAAGCCCAAAATTAGCCTGGCCAGCCAGCACCCTGCACAGCCAAGGAACACTAGAAGCCACAGCAGAAGTTCAGAGTCTAGGGAAGGCTTCTCTTATCCTCTGGACTTCATCTTCTTTGAACTGGTGAGCTAAGGAGGTTCATAACAAATGTCAGAGTGCTTCTGGGTGTGGAAGTTCTGTGCATGCTGCCCCTCATATCAGCACTGGGGAGCTGAGGCAGGAGGATCATGAGTTCAAGATGCTCTTGGAGACAGGGACATGCTGAGTAAAAAACTGAAGGCTGGGCTGCCCATGGTGGCCCACTCCTTTAATCGAGCAAGGGCACGTGGATCTCTGTGAGACTGAGGATTGAGGGCAGGCTGATATACATAGTGAGCTCCAGGTCAGCTGGGGCTACAGGGAGACCCTGTCTCAAAAATAATAAATAAATAAATAAATAGATGATGAAAGAAAGGAAGAAAGAAAGAAGAAAGAAAGGAAAAGAAAAGATAGATAAAAGAAAAAGAGGCCTGGTAAATTTTCTCTGGTATCATTGAAATTTACTTAGGTATCATAGTGTGGGAAAATTCCTTGTACAGCAGACATGGATTTTTACTCTGGACAGTACAAGGAAAGCAGGAATTCATGGCCTTTAAGGAACTGGGTCCTGGAGAGAAAACTGCCAAAAGGAAATACCAAACCTTAAAGTAACAGAAGTGATCTAACAAGATTATGGGGCTGAGAGGGTGAGGAATGTGATCAGATAAAAAGGTGACAAAGGGGTGTGCAGGGACACACCTGTCACCTCAGCCCCAGGAGGACACAGGCAAGAGGATCACCATAAGACTGGGAACTTAACTCAGAGCTAAAGGATGTGCCTCACATGCAGAAGGCTCTGAGTTCAATTTTCTCCCATGCCAAAAAAAAAGTTTACTTTTTTTCTTTATATTTTATTATTTTTATTTTAGGTGTATGAGGAGTGTATTGCCTGCATTTATGTGAGTGCACCCGTGTCATGCAATGTGGTGGAGGTCAGAAGAGGGCTTCAGATTCCCCTGGAACTGGAGTTAAGGATGGTTTGTAGCTGCCATGTGGGTGCTGGGAATCAAACCCGGGTCCTGTGCAAGAGCAGTCAGTGCTCTTAACCACTGAGCCATCTCTCCAGCCCCAAGAAAAGGAGTTTAAGTTTATCCTGGGCTACATAAGACCCTGTCTCCAAAAAATATGCCCGTGGAGTTGAGAGATGATGGCTCAGTGGTTAAGAGCACTGGCCGCTCTTGCAGAGGACCTGGGTTTGGTTCCCAGCACCTACATGGCAGCTAACAACTGTCTGTAACTCCAGTTTTAGATGATTGGTTGCCCTCTTCTGGCCTCTGAAGGCACTGCACACACCTGGTGAACTTACACCCAGGCAAGACACTCAGACATGTTAAAAAAAATCATCAGTCCAGTGTAGTGGGAGTCTGAGGCAGTGGCAGGTGTCTCTCTAGGAGTTCAAAGCCAGCCTGATCATATAGTAATTCCAGGCCAGCCAAGACCTGTCTCAGACAAACAAACAAGAAACCAAAACAACAAAAACCAAATGAAATACAAAACAAAATGAAACAAACAAAACAGTGCTGCTGAGATGCCTGAGTAGGTAAAGATGCTTGCAGTCAAGCCTGATAACCTGAGTTCAATTCCTGGGACCCACATGGTGGAAGGAGAGAAGTGATGTCCCCCGACTTGCCCTCTGACCTCCATAGTCACACTGAGCCCACCATATATTTATAAAATGTAAAGAAAAACAAATAAAACCAACCAGGCAACAACTACAGAAAAATAACAGAACTAGAATGAGGTTTCCCAAAGTTTGGCTGAGTTCTGGGCATGGCTCCCACTCAGGGCTTCAGGACCCCTATCAGAGAGGTGATTCCAGGAATCCAAAGCCCTCTTCTGACCTCTGTGGCATTGCATGACACGGGTACAGTCACATGCAGGCAATACACTCATACACATAAAATAAATAAAATAATTTTTTTTTGTCTTTTTGAAGCAGGGTCTCCATGTAGCCCCAGCTGTCCTGGAACTCACTATGTAGACCAGCCTGGCCTTGAACTCACAGTGATCCGCCTGCCTCTGCCTCCCAAGTGCTGGGACTACAGGTGTGCATTTATTTTTTAAAAAAATATTTTTAAAATTTACTTTATGTGTATGCGTGTATTGCCTGCTTGTAGGTAAGTGCACCCAAGTTGTGCAATGCCCTGGGAGGACAGATGATGTCAGATCCCCTGGAACTGCAGTTATGGACAGTTGTTAGCTGCCATGTAGGTGCTGGGATTTGAACCCTGGTCTTCTGCAAGAACAGCCAGCGTTCTTAACTGCTGAGCCATCTCTCCAGTCCCCTCTTTTTACTTCTTACTTATTTTCTTTATTTACTTTGTGACAGCTTCTCCCTGTGCAGCCCTGAGTTTTGCTATATAAACCAGTCTGGCCTCGAACTCACAGAAGTCTGCCTGCCTCTGCCTCCTGAGTGCTAGGATTAAAGGTGCCACCATGTCTGGCTCTTTGTACTTTATTTTGTTTTGTTTTTGATCTTTTTGAGACAGGGTCTCCCTGTAGCCCCAGCTGGCCTGGAACTCACTATGTAGACCAGGCTGGCCTTGACCTCACAGAGATCCACCTGTCTCTTGCCTCCCAAGTGCTGGGATTAAAGTTGTGCACCTTTGCATGATGCCTGATGTGGTCAGCCATGAAGGTTGCAATGAAGTAGTGTTAGGGTTCGAGAATCAAGAATAATTCCCACAGATACCCAAAAAGATTATACAAAAAGTTTATTCAAGAATTTAAAGTAAAAAAAGACAACAACCAAATGGCGGCTAGCTGGGTACAGACTTCACTAGCCAAAGATGGAGTCTGGCCCCAAACAATAGCAGGCAGGAGCTTTTATTGGGGCACTCCATAGAAACCTGTGCACGCCAAGCATCTTTTTAAAATAATTGGCTGTTCCCATATCCTGTGTACGGGGAAAGTCTTGATTGGTAGGGGCTGTCTTCAGGGCATTGGAATGTGCTGACTGATATCTTTAGGGCGAGAAGTTTTTGTTCATACCTTATAAGGCTTTTACATGTACAATATGCCTGAGCTTGTCTGGGCTTGTCTAAAGAAGCTAGCCAAAATGGAGTCAGAGCATTCTGGCTCTTCATTCCCCCCTAGAGTTATGGCAAGGGTTAAATCTTTAAGCCGAGCAAATTACAGAAGCAGAAAGCAGTTAGATGGCGCATTTAGGGCGGTGGAACCATTTCTATATTGTCGTAGGCTCGGGGTCTTGATTTAAATGAGTGTACTGTGAACGCAGTACCATCAGTTGGACTGTCTGTATCTGTTCTCAGATGAATTTGAGCAAGGCATTAAGAATACAGGGGCCACAGGTGACTGCTAATAGGAGTAAGAGGAGAGGTCTGACTGTTGCTGAGATCAAAGTTGTTAACCATGGGGACCAGTCAAATAGGGATTCATATCACTTTTGTTGATTTAGTCATTAGTTTTCTCTTTCCTTAAGTCTTTTACGGACCTCAGCCAGACTGTTTTATAACTCCTGAGTGATTAACATAGAAACAGCACTGTTCCCCTAGGGCAACACAGAGTCCTCCTTTCTCTAGAAAAAGTAAATCCAGCCCTCTCCTATTTTGTAAGGTTACTCAGCTAAAGAGGATAGAGAGTCTTTGAGGTGGCGGATAGATGTTTCTAATGATTATATGTCTAAGTCTATGGCCTGTCTAAGAAGGTGATAATTTTTATCCTGGAGGACTAGTGCTGAAGCCCCCAGACCAGTTGCAGTGGTTACCCTGACCCCAAGTAAAGTAGACAAGACAGCTGCAGTGGTTCCTATGGCCCTCCGAGGTCTAGACTCTTCTGAGACTCTGGTTTCCATTTCTATGTCTGTTCTATAATATAGATGGGGAACCAGCTGCACTAGTACACAAAAATCCCTGGTCTGGTTTAAAATGGATGAGTGGAGGCATGTAGTTAAGCCAGAGGTACAGGCCCACCAAGTGGAGTTGGGGGGCACCATATATGGGTTAGGTGCAGTAGCCCCTATCTCTTGAACAGAGTTACATAGATGTTGGTAAGAAGGGGGGACAATTTTATGTGAGGGAGTCACTCATAGCCCTTTTTCATACACTTGGGTGAGGGTGAGTCCCCTTCTCCCTGTAGGTGGGGGAATTCTACAGGCAGTGGGGTCAGAAGTGACAACATAATTTCCTGGGAGAGCCAACCCATCATAAAAGGGAGGGCTCAGGTCCATGCAGAACCAGCATGGGTAGTAAGGTTAGGGGAGGTATTATTTAAAGCAATAAAGGTGGCATTTAGGAGGTTTGTAAGTCCAGGGGATGGTTCTTGGACCCGTTGGATCTCTGGGGGTGTGTATCTAGGTGTGGGCAAAGTAGCAGTTTTATCCAGTCGGACAATTTGGCTAGGAGCTGGCCTCTCGACAGATTTAAAAATAGTTAAGGCCAGTGTTGGCCATCCTATAGGCTGTAACACTGTCTGAGCCAGCCCCATCTGGGTCCCCAAGACTGAATCCACCTGAAGACGGACTGAAAAAAGTATTCCTGGATCGGTCCCTGTGGTGTATAACCTGAGGCCCCAAGTTCGCCCATCAATCCATTTTTGTAGGTTAAGTTCCTTTCTTTTTGGGGTGAAGCTTAAGGAGGTAGGGTTGCAGCTAGAGGAGGAACAGGGTCCCTCGAATTGCCTTGATCTGGGGTTTTGTCAAAGGCTTAGGCCTGGGACCGCAGTTACCTGGATCAGGTCGGTAGTGACAGGGGCAGCCCAGTTAATATATCCAGTAGACACACAGCTCCATGAAGCACAGAAATAGTCCCCTGGCCCCCCACAGGTACTTCTTCAGTCACCATTGTCACCCGGGCAAACATAGAAGTGGTGCTCCTTCATCCTCTTTTGGCTGAGGGGAGACTGGCAAGCATAATTTACAGTGCCTGACAGTGTGTATGATTCCCAAGCTCCTTCAAGCAGGTCGCAGAGGTCGAATGTAATCTTGGGGAACCAGGCACCTGGAGGTCCCAGGTGGGAGGAGATGTTCACTATCTTTCCAGTGGATGTGCTACTAACTACTCAGGTGAGGTTTTGGAGTCCATGGGGGGCGTTAGCTAGGGCAGGCTATAAAAAAAAATAAAAAAGCAACAAGGGTTATGGTGTGGCAGAGATTTTTAGCTTGAGAGGACTGTCTTTATCCGTGTGACCTTCCATCTCTTGCCAACTTGGTCTGACCAATCCTCTGATGCAGGCTTTAGATGTGAGTGATGTATCCAGGTCCAGACACCGGCCACCTTAACCGCAGTGGGGGTGGTGAGGATCACAATGTGTGGCCTCTTCCATCGAGGTCTGAGGGGCTCCTTGTGGTGCCGTCTCACCCAAACAAGGTCTCCTGGCTTGAATCCATGCGGTTGGGCTGGTGGCAGTTCATAGATGTGCCTCAGCAAGGGGAAAATGTTGTCTTGTGAAATCTGTAAGGCCTGTAGGGACTTAAGAAATTGGGATTCAGACAAGTCAATTAGCACATCTGAAGGCAGCTTGGGAAGCAAAGGGGGTGGTCAGCCATATATGATTTCATAAGATCTTAGGCCTTGAGTATAGGGGGTATTTCTGACCCTGTATAGGGCAAAAGGTAGGAGGCCGTCCAGTCATCACCAGTTTCTAGGGTTAATTTGGTTAAGGTCTCTTTAAGAGTCCAATTCATTCTCTCTACTTGCCCTGAGCTCTGGGGGGTGGTATGCGCAATGTAGCTTCCAGTTAGTCCCCAGTGTTTTAATTAACTCTTGAATTACATTAGAGATGAAGGCTGGTCCATTGTCTGACCCGATCACAGACGGGAGTC
>NW_008341457.1:2782366-2788228 GCF_000622305.1 Nannospalax galili | reverse complement strand
TTGGTTTTTGTTTTAAGAAGGTTAATAAAGAGGTCTCTCCAGGCCCGGTGGACAAGGGGGTTAGGCAGTCCCAGGCCTGTAGTGCACATAAGCAGACCTGCTCAAAACAGCCAGTAGGAATCACAGCCTGCTGGATTCCTATGGAAAGGTTGCCCTGGCCAAAAAGCTGGTCATAGTTCCAATCTATGAATCCAGGTGGTGGATCCTGTTCCTGTTGTGGTCTTAGCTGTTGATTATGTGTGTCATTTCTTTTAGCCTGCATCAGGCATTCATCTCTAAATAAAGCCTCCCATTGTACAAATAATGGACTGGGGAGGGTAGATCTACAGATTCTCTCCAGTCCTGGGGGGTTAGCAGGTTAGTATTAAATGTTCAATCGAGTGAGGGGTGGTGACCGTAAGGGGCTGTCCCAGTATGAGCTTATCTGCATCCTTAACCAATAAGGCCATGGCTGCGATAATTCTGAGGCAGCCCAGCCATCCCGAGGCCACGGGATCAAGCTTTTTCGACAAATAAGCCACAGGTCTCTTCCAAGGCCCGAGCATTTGGGTCAGGACTCCCGTCGCTATTCCTGCTCATTTGTCAACAAAGAGCTGATAGGGCTTATGGATATCTGGCAGAGCCAAGGCCGGCGCCTGCAATAAAGCCTTCTTAATTTCTTGAAAGGCCCTCTCCTGAGTCTCAGTCCATAGAAAGGATGACTCGTTCCCTCGAGTGGCTTCATACAGGGGTTTTGTCAGCTCGGCAAATCCAGGTATCCAGAGCCAGCAGAAGCTTGCCGATCCCAAGAACTCTCGCAACTGCCTGCAGGATCTTGGGCTTGGAATTCCCATAATGGCTTGTTTTCTGGCTGGTGACAGCCACCTCTGCCCATCCTTTAATATGTACCCCAAGTACATTACCTCCGTGACACAGCGCTGAGCCTTCTTGGTGGAGACTTTATACCCCATTCGGTCCAAGGTCAGGAGCAAATCTCTGGTGGCCTGAAGATAAGTGCCCTCATCCTCAGTGACAATTAACAGGTCATCTACATACTGTAGGAGGCTTACTTCCGGGTGTGAGGCCCCATACACCTGCAAGTCCTGGTGTAGAGCCTCCTCAAGATCGTGGGGGAGTTTTTGAACCCCTGTGGCAGTCGCGTCCAAGTGAGTTGTCCATTAAACCCCTGGTTTGGGTCTTGCCACTCAAAGGCAAAGATGGGTTGACTTTCGTTTGCCAAGGTCAGGCTAAAGAAGGCATCCTTGAGATCTAAAACAGTATAGACCCTTCTCTCTGGAGAGTGAGCGCTCAGCAGGGTATACAGGTTGGGGACTGTAGGGCAGATATCCTCTACCCTCTTGTTAACTTCTCTCAAATCCTGCACTGGGCGGAAATCGTTAGTCCCTGGTTTCTTGACGGGTAGGAGAGGGGTGTTCCATGGAGATCGGCATGGAATCAGAATACTGAACTCCCTAAGGCAGTTTATATGTTTGGTAATTCCTGCCCTGGCTTCAAGAGTCATCAGGTACTGTGTTACTCTTATAGGCTGAGCATTAGTTTTTAAAGTCACCATTATTGGTGGCTGTCGGCTGGCCCTCTCTGGGGAATTAGTTTCCACCCAAACTCTAGGGATTGTTGCCTGGAGGTCCTTGAGGATAGTGGTCGGTCTCTTTTGAGGGGGTGGGGCGTGCACTCTCCATTCTTCTTCTAATTGTAAGTACAGGATATAGGCTGCATCCGGTACAGTCACATCAGGAGGTCCTCTCCCAGAGAAATGGATTTGAGCCTTCATTTTATTTAGCAAATCCCTACCCAATAAGGGATATGGGCACTCTGGGACCACCATAAAGGAGTGTGAAACTGTCTTCTTACCTAAGTTTACTTCCCTTTTGGTAGTCCAAGAGTGCTGAGGGATTCCTGTGCCTCCTTGCACCCAAGTGCATTTGTTGGTCAATTTTTCCATAGGCTCTTTTAAAACTGAATATTGTGCTCCGGTGTCAACTAGGAAGTCGATGGCTCATCCCTCCACTTGTAGGGTCACCCAGGGCTCGTGGTGGAGGCTCACTGAGCCTGGGCCCCTTCAGTTTTCTAAGTTTGCCAACTCAAGGATCTTGAGCTTGGAGGGAGGCTAGGATCCTGTCCTTTGAGGACACTCCCTAGCCCAGTGGCCCAGCTGTTTACAATATGCACACTGGTCTCTTTTTAGGCAGGGCCAACCTTCCTGTGGGGGTTGCGGGGCTCAGGTTCCCTTTTTCATAGAGGGTTGGTCCCCCCATTTGGGATTTTTTCTAAGTTTGCCAACTCAAGGATCTTGAGCTTGGAGGGAGGCTAGGATCCTGTCCTTTGAGGACACTCCCTAGCCCAGTGGCCCAGCTGTTTACAATATGCACACTGGTCTCTTTTTAGGCAGGGCCAACCTTCCTGTGGGGGTTGCGGGGCTCAGGTTCCCTTTTTCATAGAGGGTTGGTCCCCCCATTTGGGATTTGTTGCTCTTTCAGCCAACAATATCCTAGCCAGTCCTTTTGTTTGTCTTTCTTCAGGGGTTTCTCTATTGTTAAATACCTGGTTCACCACCGCCATCAGCTCAGAAAGGTTTTTGCCCTCGAAACCTTCCAGCTTTTGAAGTTTTCGTTTTGTGTCTGGAGCTGCCTGATTTATGAAAGCCATATTGATGGCCATCTGATTCTCTGGGGCCTCTGGATTTATGGGAGTATAAGTTCTGAAAGCCTCTAACAGGTGTTCCAGGTACACTCCAGGAGACTCATCCATTTCTTGCATCACCTGACTTGACCTTAGACAAAGTGGTGGGGGGCATAGCAGCTGCCTGGAGACCCCTCCCCATAAGAATCTGGCGGTAGACCTTTATGTGTTCCCTACCTTTGGGGGTGTTATAGTCCTACTCCTCTGTTGGGTGAGTGAGAGGGAAAGCAGCCACAATCAAATCCTCATTCTCTGTCGGTCGCCCATCATTTTCAGGGACCATGTGTCTGCATTCCCCAAGGATGTGGTTCTATTCCTCAGTGGTGAACAGGATATTCAATAACTGTTGGAAATCATCCCAAGTGGGTTGGTGGGTAAAAAGAATGGTATCCAGGAGGGAAATCAGGGCCTGAGGCTTCTCCATGAAGGAGAGAGTCTGTAACTTCCAATTACACAAGTCACTAGTAGAAAAGGGAAGGAAAGTAGACTACTGGGGCAATTCCATCCTCCCTCGGGGGCCCAATCTCCCTCAGGGGAAGAGCTCACACAATTCTCCCCTTCCCCTGCCAGCGAGTGTGCAATGGGCTGGGCTCGGCCACGGGAGGTGTTGGCTCCGCCATGGGAGCTGGGGACGGAGACTGGGAAGGACTGGAAGAAGAGGAAGATGCTCATGACCTGCGTTCCCTAGGTCTATCCTGAGTACTCACTGGAGCCCTGTAAGGTGGAGGGAGTAAATCCTCCTCTGGCGCCAAGGGAAGAATCTTGGGACCTGATGGGTTTTTGGTCTGGACTTTCTTTAGGGGAAACAAAGTGGCTGACGCCTTAGGCCCCGATGGCGGGGGCAGCAGTAAGGGATACAGCCAGTTGGGGGCAGCAGCAACCAGATATCGCCAACCTAGGATGTATGGGATCTGGTCAGGGTGGCCTGGTTCCCCGAAGATAGCGCCTTGAATCCTGTAGATAAGGGACAGGTTAAAGGACCCTTCAGGCAGCCATTCAACTTCAAAGGAGGGCCATTCGATGGTACAGAAGGTCTGGAGGCAGGTCGGCTTGACACGGAGTCTGGACACGTTCGAACGCACTTGTTTGTAGTCCTTGATCTAAGAACTAGAGCAAGGGGATCTGAAGATGATGAGACTTTCTGGCCCATCACGGGATAAGCTTCAAAAAAAAAAAAAGAATATGAGGAGAGGGATGAGAATGAGTAGGATGGAAAGTCGATAGACAAGGTGGAGCTCCAAGCAGAGGGTGAGGACAGTATGAGATGGTGGTTCCCTAGAGGGAGAAATGAAAATCTCACAGCGCACGGAATCAGCCAAGAAGGCTGCCTGTGTTCCTTTCCCAAAAAGGTTTGGCCAGCCTGGATTCCACGTCAGACTCGACCAGAATCTTGCATCTGGCCTGCCCGGATTCCACGGTGGACTGGGCCAAGACTCTGGGTCATCCTGCCTGGATTCTACATCAGACCGGAGCATGACCCCTTAACAGAAGAGGAGTCGGGGCATCCTCCATTCTCCTCCAGCTCTGGGATCAATAGCATGTCTGCCTGAACTCCATTGATCCCCTGTGTGTGAGAGAGAGAGAGAGAGAGAGAGAGAGAGAGAGAGAGAGAGAGAGAGAGAGACACGAAGGCAGGCAGAACTTACCAAGGCCAGCTCTGGTGGTGCTTCCATGGGTCTGGGGTTGCTATTCTCGAATCCCAGATGAGCCCCCACAATTAGGGTTTGACGAGAATCGAGAATAATTCCCACAGATACCCAAAAAGGTTATACAAAAAGTTTATTCAAGAATTTAAAGTTAAAAAGACAACAACCAAATGGCGGCTAGCCGGGCACAGACTTCACAAGGTAAAGATAGAGTCTGGCCCCAAACAATAGCAGGCAGGAGCTTTCAAAAAAAAAAAAGAAGACCACAACCAAATGGCAACTAGCCGGGCACAAACTTAATGAGCCAAAGATGGAGTCTGGCCCCGATGGTAGGGGCTGTCTTCAGGGCACTGGAATGTGCTAATATCTTTTAGAGCCAGAAGTTTTTGTTCATACCTTATAAGGCTTTTACATGTACAATATGCCTGAGCTTGTCTGGGCTTGTCTAAAGAAGCTAACCAAAATGGAGTCAGAGCATTCTGGCTCTTCAACAACACAGATTTCACCAGCTACATGAGGGGTACATACTGTGGTCCCTAAGTGTACAAGAGCCACTTCTTCCCTTGGAATTCATAAATTTATTAAAGGAGATACTATGAGATTATAAATATCTTATTTCTGCTTAAGTTGATTGCTTTAATTTCCTTTACTCCATCCATATTTGTTAATTTGGATTTTTTGGAAGAATCCATTTATTTACTTATTAGTTCAAATATTTAAGCATGGACTCTTGCTGTTCATGTACTCTATGGATTTTTATTCAATGCTATCATTAATTAATTTTGTTTCTTAAGCTGTTCCAGGTCTGGCTCCTGGATGTCCATCAATTAGTTTTCTGAGTCTTTCCAAAATCTCATCCTTAGACAAGCACTCCGAATTTCCCATTACTTTAGGACAGATACTCCTAACTTTTCCAGGCACCAGGCTTGGCACATTGCTATGCTCAATCCTTTGATAAGGATCATGGTTACTTTCTTAAAGGATAGTATTTGACAACCAAGATGTGGGTGTGGTGCTAGGTATGCTCAGGGTAATACAGTTACAGAGCAAACTGACCTGTCCATTCTGTGTCTCCTTTTAATTTATTCTCTACTTGCTCCTTCTCATTAATATTTAGGCAAAATTAAGTTGGTTTCACCTTAGAAAAACAATGAGTCTTCTTTGACACCATGACTAACCCAGCTACTCATAAACTCTCTAGTCTTGGGTCTCCCTTATATACACTAAAATAGATGCTGTGGAACAACAACAACAGAATGTTTACCTGAAAGAAGCTAAAATATTTGTTTAGTAGCAAAAGTAAGTGATTTGCTTATTAGCATTGATAATATTTTAAAATACCATGACTAACCCAGCTACTCATAAACTCTCTAGTCTTGGGTCTCCCTTATATACACTAAAATAGATGCTGTGGAACAACAACAACAGAATGTTTACCTGAAAGAAGCTAAAATATTTGTTTAGTAGCAAAAGTAAGTGATTTGCTTATTAGCATTGATAATATTTTAAAATAAAGTTGGAATTTTCTCAAAAACAT
>NW_008341457.1:2775432-2776730 GCF_000622305.1 Nannospalax galili | reverse complement strand
GTAGAGACTAGCGATGGACAGGAGAGACGGAAAGCTTCCCCTGATTTAATTGACATGAGATTTATCAATCCGTACGACAGGCAAAAAGTATCTCTTGAAGCTAATAAGATAAAAATCACCTTTACCTCAAAAGGAAAACAAGATAGGAGGTGGACAAGTGGGCTGACATGGGGCCTGAGACCTAACTCATGGCCACCGACTATAGGGGTTATGTTTCAGATCTTCCTCAAGGTCGAGGCAGTAGTCAAATTGGCAATAGGGCCCAACCCAGTGCTGAAACCTCCCCGCCCAGAGCCCCGACGTCCTACACCGAGGCTCATTCCCCAGTCTACTACATCTGCTACCCCAACTATGGGAAACCCACCTCCTTTCAAGAATCCCATGCTGGGAAATGATACAAGCAGTGGTAGAGACCCTAAATCATACCAGTCCCTCCCTTGAGGACCCATGATGGTTATGCTACCCTGGATCCCCACCTTTCTATGAAGCAATCGGGATGAATGGCTCTTACACTCTCAACAGCTCTCATCCTGCTTACTGGGATGGGAGACCCTGGGGATTCATTATTTCCCAGGTTTCTAGCACTGGTACCTGTGTAGGCACAGTTCCAGCATCCCAAAGCCAGGTATGCTCCTCAAGCGTTACCGGCCCATGGGAGCAGGAAAAGTGGGTTATACTCTCTTCAGGATGGTGGCTTTGCTCAAAAATAGGCCTCACCCCAGCATTATCCACCTCTGACTCCACTGCTGAGTTCTGTGTACTAGTGGCCATTCTGCCCCGGCTTTCATACCACACCCATGAATCTTTTCTCTCTTACTGGGAAGAAAGACTAGGTCCCCTTAGGAGTAAAAGGGAGCCCATCACGGCCCTAACCATTGGGACCCTCTTTTCTTTGGGGCTGGCCGGAGCAGGAACGGGAATTGCATCCCTAGTGATGTGGGAACAAGGACTTATAGCCCTAAGACTGGCCGTTGACAAGGACTTAGAGCAGCTCCGGCAGTCAGTGTCAGACCTGGAGCAATCCCTCACCTCCTTGTCAGAAATAGTATTGCAGAATAGGAGTGGCCTAGATCTATTGTTCCTAAAGGAAGGGGGACTATGCGCTGCCTTAGAGGAAGAATGCTGTTTCTATGTGGATAAGACAGGAGCAGTTAGGGAATCTCTGGCCAAGTTAAAGCTGGACCTAGAAAAAAGACGTAGAGAATATGAGGACCATAAAGGCTGGTTCGAGTCCTGGTTCACACATAAACCATGGTTTACAACTCTCCTCTCAGGTATCGCAGGACCTATAATTATTT
>NW_008341457.1:2723888-2774812 GCF_000622305.1 Nannospalax galili | reverse complement strand
GTTGTGGGAGCCTATATAATCTTTACCTGAAATTGCCTCAGGGTTGATCGCTCTAACCAGACCTGCGTGTCTTGGAAGGACGGTCGGCCCCAGCTAGCTTGTTTAATAAAACTCTGCTTGATTTTTGCATCTCCATACTCGTGCATTTGTTCTCCAGAAGAGACCCACCGAGTCACAGACCCTAACAGACCCTGTCTCAAAAAGACCAAAAAAAAAATCTAACACACTGGTGTCCCATCAAGCCCCACTCAGCTTCATCAGTCTCTGCCCGTTGCACTATTACTGAACTGAACCTTGTCTTTTTCTTTTTAATTTTTAAAATTTATTTATTTATGGGGCTGGAGAGATGGCTCAACGGTTAAGAACTCGGGTTGTTCTGGCAGAAGACCCGGGTTCAAATCCCAGCACCCACATGGCAGCTAACAACTGTCCGTAACTCCAGTCCCAGGGGATCTCCGACTTCTGCGGGCATTGCACGACATGGGTGCACTTATCTACATGCAGGCAATACACACATACACATAAAAATAATAAATAAAATAAAAATAGAAACAAATTAAAAAAATTTGTCTTTAAATAATTAAAAAACAATAAATTTATTTAATTTTAATTTAATAAATGTCTTTTTTGGGACAGGGGTCTCCCTGTAGTCCCTGCTGGCCAGGGACTCAGTATGTAGACCAGGCTTGCCTTGAACTCACAGAGATCCTCCTCCCAGTACTGGGATCAAAGGCCTGTGCCACCACACCTGGCTAATTTTATTTATTTTTCTTTTATGAGTGTTTTGCTTGTATGTTAAGTGCACTCATGTGTGCAATGCCCACAGAGGCCAAAAGAGGGCTTTGGATTCCCTGGAATTGGAGTAACCTGTGCTTGTTAGCCACCATGTGGGTGCGGGGAACCAAACCCAGGACCTAAGAGTAGCCAGTGCTCTTAACTGCTGGCTACAATCTTAAAGAGACCTGCCTGCCTCTCTGCCTCTCATGGGCTGGGATTAAAGATGTGGACCAGTTTTTTAAACAGGGTCTCCCTGTAGCCCCAGCTGGCTTGGAACTCTCTATGTAGATCAAGCTGGTCTCCATCTCTCAGAGATCCACTTGTCTTTCCTCTGGGATTAAAGGGTGTGCCACCACTTGGCTCCTCCCTCTTTCATTTTAATTCTGAGACAGGATCTCTAAATTGCTCATGAAGTCCTGGAACCCACTGGGCAGCACAAGCTGGCTTCTAATTTATTTTCTTGTCCTTTAGCCCAGTAATTGCAGGAATGAGGACCTGAAACACTGTGCCTAGATCAGATTTCTTTCTTCAACCATGGAAAGAACTGCACAGAAATAGCTGATGGGCTGGCATTGGCTTGCTGGGAGGTAACTTTCTTCTAGAAGGATTACTGGTAAGGGAATTTCAGTATCAGAAACATTGGAACAGGAAGGTGGGGGAAATTTGGCTTCTCTCTGTTTCTCTTTCTTTGGGGATTTCTGGGAAGGTCAGATAACAATTTAGTTTTGTCCCTTTCTAAATAAGCTTCAGAGATGAGTGGCTCAAACTCAATTTTCTTTTTTTCAGTCTCATTATGCAGTCCTGGCTGGCCTAAAACTCACTATGTAGCTCAGGCTTGCCTGGATCTAACAAAAATCTGCCTGCTTCTGCCCCCCTGCCCCCCCTCCCCTCCGTGTGCCTCCATGCCTGGCTTGCTCTATTTACAAATTTTTTAAATTAAATTAAATTAAAAATTTTTTGGTTTTTTGAGATAGAGTCTCCCTGTAGTCACAGCTGGCCTAGAATTTGTTACGGAGACCAGGCTGGCCAGGATCTCAAAGATCTGCCTGCCTCTGTCTCCCAAGTGCTATGATTAAAGGCATGCACTACCATGCCTGGCTGTTTTTTTTTTTTTTTTTAAAGATGTATTGTTATTTCTTTGTGTATGCCCCTGTGCCTGCATGTGTGTTCACACACACACACACACACACACACACACACACACACACACACAGAGAAGCCAGAAGGCATCATATCCCACTGTAACTGGAGTTAGTTTTTAGCCATCATGTGGGTGCTGGGAACTGAACCTGAGTTCTCTGCAAGAGCAGTGTTCTTAACTGCTGAGCCATCTCTCCAGCCCCTCCAGTCCTTTTTTAAAATCTGGTATGGTCTCATTTTGTAGCCCATGTAGGCCTCAAACTCTCAATCATCTTGCCTCAACTTCCCACATGCTTAGATTATAGGTACCAGCCATAAACATATAGCTTTGTTAAGGGAGCCTGTGTAAAGAGTAGGAAAAAAAGCTGGGCATGGTAGCACACGCCTTTAATCCCAGCACTTGGGAGGTAGAGGCAGGCAGATGTCTGTGAGTTCAAGGCCAACATGGTCTACATAGTGAGTTCCAGAACAGCTGGGGCTACAGGGAGACCCTGTCTGAAAAAGACCAAAAAAATAAAATAAAAAGAAGAAAAATAAAAAGAAAAAAATGGAAAAAAGCAAAAATGAAAAAAAAAGAAAATTTTAAAAATGAAAAAGAAAAAGGGAAAAGAAGAAAGAAGACACAAGCGAATAAAGAAAAAAAAGCGAACCTGTGAGTGTCGGACTTGAACTCCAGTCTCGGTATTTTTTTTTTTTTTTTTTTTAAGTCGGAAGGGTTTCCCCGGGTCCCCGCTTCCGGCCGGCGGGGGAGTACAGGGCAAGCGAGGACGAGAGAGCTCTTTGGCTGGCGTGCATGCGTCAGTCCGTTGGAGGCGGGCGAGTCCAAGGGGGCGTGGCGTCTGAGGGGTGGTGCACGCGGTCAGGCGGGCGGAGGCTCGAGCGTGCACCGCCTCTTGGCACCCGGCCTCCCCCGCGCGCGCGCGCACAGTGGTTCCGCCCGACCCCCGGCTCATTGTGCCTTCTCCTCACGCCGGCCCAAGATGGCGGTGGCGCTATACTCCCCGGGCCTGTGACTCCTACAAAGAGGGGAACCGGGGGCTGCCCGGGAGCGGCGGCCGAGGAGCACGCCGGGCTCTCAGTCGTCGGCGTTCGGTCCTCGTCCGCCAGCCTCCCGCCCGCCCGGCCTCCCGCCGCGGCCCCGCCCCTCCCCCAACCGCCCGCCTAGCATGGTGCGGCCGCACGCGCCGACATGGGCGAGAAGCTGGAGCTGAGGCTCAAGTCGCCCGTGGGTGCCGAGCCCGCCGTCTACCCCTGGCCGCTGCCGGTCTACGTAAGTGTCGCGGCGGGGCGAGGGCGGCGACGCGGGGGTCGCGGGGTTCCGGGGTGGCAGTTGACCCGGCCGTTCCCGGCCCGCACCGTGTCGCCGTTGCCCGCGGGAGGCCTGTCGCGCTGTCGCCGGCTTCGCTGTGTCGCGGCCGTCGCCACCCTGAGGCTTGCGCGATCTGCGGGGCCGCCCGAGGGACGGGGAGGGAAGATCGCTCCTGTCGCCTCATGTCCCCTCACGTCTCCTCACGTTCCTTCATGTTGTTCCTCTTGTTAACCCCTCATGTCCCCTTATGTTGTCTCTCATGTTGTTCCCTCATGTTGTCCTTAATGTCCCCTCATGTCCTTTCATGTTGTCCCCTCATCCCCTCATGTCCCCTCATGTTGTCCCCTCATCCCCTCATGTTCCCTCATGTTGCCCCCTCATGTCTTCTCATGTTGTCCTCTCATGTTGCCCCTCATGTCTCCTCATGTGTCCTCTCATGTTGTCCCTCATGTCCCTTCATGCTGTCCCCTCATCCCCTCATGACCCCTCATGTTGTCCCCTCATCCCCTCATGTTCCCACGTTGTCCCCTCATGTTGTCCCTCATGTCCCCTCATGTTGTCCCCTCATGTTGCCCCTCATGTTGTCTCCTCATGTTCTTTCATGGCCCTTCATGGTGCCCCCTTACATCCCCTCATCTTGTCCCCTCATGTTGTCTCCTCATGCTGTCCCTTGTGTCCCCTCATGCTGTCCCGCATGTATCCCCTCATGTTGCCACTCATGTGTCCCCTCATGTTGTCCCCTTATGTCCTTTCATGTCCCTTCATAGTGTCCCCTTACATCCCTTCATATTGCCCCCTTATCCCCTCATGTTGTCCCCTCATGTCCCCTGCTGTCCCTTCATGGTGTCCCCTTACATCCCCTCATGTTGTCCCTTCATGTCCCTCATGGTGTCCCCTTTCATCCCGTCATGGTGTCCCCTCATGTTGTTTCTCACATCCCCTCATGTTGTCCCCTCGTGTCCCTTCATGTTGGTAGACAGTTCTGAAGGAGCCATGGGAAGTTGAATTTGTCCCCTCATGTTGGTGGCATGTCTGGAAGGACCCTGAGACGTTGGGAAGGTTGTCCCCTTCTGTTGGTGACATAGCTGGAAATTGGGGAGGCTGTCTCCTTATTTGGTTGGCAGGGCTGATGAGACACTTAAAAGGTGGGGATGGATGTTGCCAGGCATGGTGGGTGCACCTTTAATCTCAGCACTTGGGAGGCAGAGGCAGGATCTCTGTGAGTTCAAGGCCAGCCTGGTCTACATAGTGAGTTCCAGGCCAGCTGGGGCTACAGCTAAAAAAAAAAAAAAAAAAAAAAAAAAAAAAAAAAAAAGTTGGGGATATTATTCCCCAATCTTAGTGGCTATTAGCAAATGACAGGCATGTGTACAGGGTTCTGAAAGTCTGGGGCTGAGGAGGTCAGTGTCTGGTGTCCGGCCTTGTGTCCATGGGATTTTTTTGTTTGTTTGTTTCATTTTTTGTTTATTTGAGTCAGGGGCTCCCTGTAGCCCCAGCTGGCCTGAAACTCACTGTGTAGACCAGGCTGGCCTCAATCTCACAGTGACACTCCTGCCAGCCTGTTATATACTCATCCTAATAGCACAGGAGGTTCTGGTTGAATTTCCATCTATCTTCTCTTTGTCAAGGGGTGTCGTTCTTTCCAGGATACAGTTCTGTGAGTTGTGACCACTGTGTTGGGTGTCAGGACCACTGTCACTGTCATAGTTGAGATGCAGAGCATTCCCAGCTACCCTTATCCCCACTCCCTTGCACTGTGTCTCAGTCCCCCAGTCTGTCTTATGCTGGCAGATTTTTCCAGAAAGTCCAGTGAATGACTGACTCTACAGCATGTGGCTTTGGTTCTGGCGTGTTGACTATGCACATGGTGACTGGGGTGCAACATGCTGGCAGCGGGTTCAGGTTGCTCCCACTTCTTGTTTTCGCCTGGGGACAGCCTTTGGGCAATGAATGGGCCAGTTTGGTGACCTATTCATTATCTGGAGGGACACAGGGCTGTTGCACTTTTTCCTTTGGTCTTGCTATGTTGCTGAGGCTGGCCACTTGAATGCTGTGCTGCCTTTGCCTCTTGAATGCTGGGATGGCAGAGCTGCACCACATCTGGCCCCAGCTGCAAGAGGATTAGAGTGTATGGGTGCCACACACCTGCCTGATTCACACTGTGGTCACTGTGGGAGGACCTTAGGGGCCCCGCTGCGGGGTCTGTGTGGACCATTGCTAGTCCCCAGCCCCAAAATTGTGTGAAGGGCTCAAAAATCCACTGCAGCTCCGTGTCGGTGTCCCTGTGTGGGTGCCCTTGTATCAGTGACCCTGTGTGGGTGCCCCTGTGTTAGTACCCCATATGGCTGTCCCTGTGTAACTGTCCTTGTGTCAGTGGCCCTGTATGGGTGACCCTTTGTGGGTGCCTCTGTGTGTATCTGTTCCTATGTGTATCTGTCCCTGTGTGTGTCTGTCCCTTTTGGGTGCCCTTGTGTGGGTGCCCCTGTTTGTGCCCCTGTGGAGTAGTGCTGCCAGCCTCTGGCCTGTTCCCAGGAACTAAGATGAAAGGTGACCCAGTGACAGTGGTCAGGTCCCTGCCTCCTGTGAATCAGGTCATCAGTTGAGAATGGCGGGAGTGGTGACCAGTGCTGCCATGGATGTCATGTGGCAGGGTTATTGCTGCCCACTCCTGTCATCTGCAGGCCCTTTCTTGCTGTGACTGTCACGTGCTTTCATCCAAGGGCCAGTAGGTGGGCATCAACTAGCACATAGCCTCACAGTGCCCCCTAGCTCTGGGTGCCTTGGAGGGGACCTGCTTCTGGGGGCTCTAGCCCTGTCCCAGTAGTCTGGAGGCAGAGCTGGAGGATTGGGAACATAAGACCAGCTTTGGCTAAATAGAGAATTTGCATAGCCCAGGCTGGCCCTTATCCTCTGCTTCCCCTCAGAGTGCCAGGGTGACAGGTTTGTGCTGCCATGTCTGGCAGAAAACCCATAGAAACCTATAGAATCCCCTTGCAGTCCCTAGAGTCTTTGAGGACAGAATGGTGTCCTTCATTCCTAGGTTCTAGAAGGCATGGAGCAAGGCAGGTGGGTTACAGGAGCCACAGCACCCACTTTGAGGGTCCTTCAGTGAGGTCCTGGAGGGAGGGCTGCCAGTGTGGTCTGGGCAGGTGTGGGTGGCCTGTTAGAGCAAGGCTGTCTGTCATGCTCAGACATGCCCAGATTGGGGACCAGGTTTGAGTTTCTGGCAGGTGGGAGGGGAAGAAGGCACATGGCCCCCACAAAGTAGTGTAGGGCAGCCTGGTGACCTTATAGCACTCTGCAGTGGTCCATGCTGGAAGGAAGGCACAGGTGCTATTTCTAACTGCTTGCCGGATAGATAGGCTCGGGGAACAGACTTGAGAGTGGCCTTCCTGTAGGTGACTCAGCCTCCACCCACATGTCCCCTCTGATGAGTAGGAGCCTCGTGGGTGCCCGTGTGACTCACAGGTATTTTCTGCTGCTGTCCTGAGGATGAATGTCCCTGTTATCCTGTGTTCACTCACTTGGTGGCTAGCAGTCCCTTAGCTGCCTGTGTGGGCCAAGGACCTGCTCTACTGGGACTGTGACAGCAGCCTCCCTGTGTTGGGCAGGCTGAGACACTGGCTTGGTGCTTGTCTCTCAAGAGAATTCAAGCTGTTTAGAGTCCTTCATGGGTAGAACACAGGAGGGAGGAGCCTGGAAACTGGGGGACTGGTGGGGAACCCCCAACTCAGTTTCTTCCCATAAGTGTTGTCCTTATTCAAGTACTTTTTATTATTTATTATTTTGGTTTTTTGAGACACGTCTCCCTGTTGTCCCAGCTGGCCTGGAGCTTGCTACATATGTAGACCAGACTGGCCTGCACCACCATACCCAGCTCAAATTACAAGTGTTTATTTATTTAATGAACTTTTTTGGGGGGGGGTGTTTTTTTGAAACAGGGTCTGATCTCCCTGTAGCCCCAGCTGGCCTGGAACTCACTATGTAGACCAGGCTGGCCTTGAACTCACAGAGATCTACCTGCCTTGGCCTCCCAAGTGCTGGGAATATAGGCGTGTGCCACCATGCCCAGCTTTAATGGACTTTTTAAATTTATTTTTATTTTTTAAATTTCTATCTATTATTTTTATTTTATGTGTATGCGTGTATTGCATGCATGTAGGTAAGTGCGCCTTTGTTGTGCAATGCCCTCGGGGGGTCAGAAGAGGCTGTCAGATCCCTGTGACTGGAGTTATGGACAGTTGTTAGCTCCCATGTGGGTGCTGGGATACGAACCTGGGTCTTCTGCAAGAACACCCAGTGTTCTTAACCACTGAGCCACCTCTCCAGCCCCCTAATGAGCTTTTTTTATTTTGTCTTTTTTGAGACAGGGTCTCCCTGTAGCCCCAGCTGTCCTGGAACTCACTATATGGACCAGGCTGGCCTTGAACTCAAAGAGATCTGCCTGCCTCTGCCTCCTGAGTGCTGGGACTAAAGGCGTGCGCCACCATGCCCGGCTACATAAAATAATTTTTGTTTTTGGTCTTTTTTTGTTTTGTTTTGTTTTTGTTTTGAGACACAGGGTCTCCCTGTAGCCCCAGCTGTCCTGGAACTCACTATATGGACCAGGCTGGCCTTGAACTCAAAGAGATCTGCCTGCCTCTGCCTCCTGAGTGCTGGGACTAAAGGCGTGTGCCACCACGTCCGGCTTGAACTTTTTTTAAAGATGGTTTCGGCACTTCCTTGGAAGTTTAGACTGGCCTCAAAGTTGCAGCAGTCCTGCTTCAACCTCCCAAGTGCCATGAATTCTCACACCTGGTTTCAAGTTAGATTTTTTGGGGGGGGGGTGACTGTAGATTCCCACACTTGTGGGATCTCATGTTCCCAGTTTTGCAGTGCTCAGTCCCAGGTTAGACACCTCTCCCTGGGACCTCCTATAGTGCACAGGACTCCATGGTGGGTGGCTGGGGCTTAGTGGGGCACCACCAGAAGCCACCATTTCTGCCTGTTTAACGAATAACCAGCCTTTCTCATGGGGGCTTCTGCCCCCAGCAGACACTTGGTGGTGACTGGGGACATTTGTGGCTGCCACACTGGGGAAGGGGAGTTCAGTGCACTGGGTGGACCCTGGGTGTCAGTGCGGCACAGAAAGATATCTTGGGCCTTGCCTGAAAGTCATGGGCACAGAACTGCTGTGCTGTTGTCTTGAGTGTGACTAGGTGTTCTATTTGTTGGGGTGGCCTTGTCATCATTTCCTAGGATACTTAGGAACGTGAACTGGGTTGCTGAATCTTTCCAAAAACCTGTCCTGGCTCTGTAGAGCATCAGTCATTCTGCTTCATGTGTTTGATGCAAAGTCAGGGTGCCTGCTCTGTGGGGCACTGACTAGAGCTGAGAAAGTAGGAGCAGCCTTGTCTTTCTGGATAAATGACTGGACAAAGCAGCCCAAGGGTATAGGCAGGGTAGTCTAGGCCAGAGCTGTGGTCATTAGCACTCATTCCCTCTCCTATCTCTCTAAGACATGGTCTCAGGGTTAGGGATTTAGCTCAGTGGTAGAGTGCTTGCCTAGCAAGCGTAAGGACCTCGGTTCAGTCCTCAGCTCTGGGAAAAAAAAAAACAAAAAAAACAGACATGGTCTCATATAGCCCATGCTGGCCCTGAGCTCCTGTTCCTTCTGCCTCCTCCTCAAATGGAGTGCTGGGATCACAGACATGCACCACCACACCTGGTTATGAGGTGCAGGGGATGAACCCAGGGCTTCGTGCATGCTGGACAAGTGAACTACAGTTGTAGCTTTTCCTTTTTTATTATTCATTTATTTATTTATTGGTCTTTTTTGAGACAGGGTCTCCTTGTAGCCCCAGCTAGCCTGGAACTTGCTACGTAGACCAGGCTGGCCTTAAACTCACAGAGCTCTGCCTGCTTCTGCCTCCTGAGTGCTGGGATTAAAGGCATGTGCCACCACGCCTGGCTTATTTTTATTTTTTTTAAATGTCTTTTTATTTGTTATTTTTATTTTCTGTGTATGAGTGAGTGTATTGCTTGCATGTATGTTAAGTACACCCATGTCGTACAGTGCCCAAGAAGGCCAGAAGAGGGTGTCGAACACCCTGGAACTGGAGTTATTGATGGATTTTAGCTGCCATGTGGGTGCTGAGAACTGAACCCAGGGCTTCTGCAAGAGCAGCCAGTACCTTTAACTACTGAGCCAGCTCTCCGCCCCCTAGGTAAAATTTTAAAAGGTGTGTGTGTGTGTATGTGTGTGCACGCACGCTCAGCTCCTTAAGTGTGGAGGCAGGAAAGTGTCACATACCTCCTGTTTCTTAGAGACAGCATATCTCCCTGAACCTCAGGCTAGATCCTTCTCAGTTAGGCTGGATGCCAGCAAGCCCCAGCAGTGTCCTGTTTGGCCCCCCTCAGTACCTGGACAGGCGGTTGTGGGGACTCCTAGCTTATTCTGTGGGTGCTAGGGTCCGAACTTAGGTCCTTATGATGGTTTACCACTGAGCCATTTCTGAAGCCCCTGCCCCAGGTAGTTTGCAGGTGCACAAGATGGATCATGCTGCTGTCTGTGTTTCAGACCCTGGCAGAGTTCCATAGTGTGGCCCCCTTCCCTCACACTCTTAAGAGGGGCCTGCAAGCTGGGTGGTGTCCTGGTGCTGAGCGTGCAGTCACCTGTTGGATGTCCTACCTGTTAAGTGGATAGTGGCCTCCTGGTAGGTGTTCAGTGCTCTTTGAAGACCTCAGAGCTCTCTGGCCAGGTGGGCACAGATGGGCGGTTGCTATGGATGGACTTGAGGAACCTTAGCTGTCTTTGGCCTCAGCCCTGTCTGTGTAGCTAAGCAAGGACACTGTCCTGTGGACTCTTGAGTCCCCTTTCTGCATGCCTCCTCCCTTCAGGAAGGCAGCCTGCCAGGAGGCCACCTGATCTATGTTGTGAGGTGTTGGCTGGAGCTGGACCAGGCTCCTGGGCCTGTATGGACTTTGGGATCAGGGTCAAGTTTAAAAACAGCACTCTCCAGGCTGGGTGTGGAGATGGTACTTATGGCCCCAGCTGCTGGGAAGCCTGGGGGGATGGCTGGGGTGGACAGCTGCTGGAGCCCAGAGTTCAAGGCCAACCAGGGCAGCACAAGGAGACCACAACTAGCAGAAAAGTTATGGACTGAGTTTTCTTTGTGTGTACGTACATGCCTGTATATTCCTATGTGTGTGTGCATGCACTTAATTAAATCTGGAATATGGTGTGCATCAGACTGATGTTTACATGTCATAGGCCCATGGCTCTGCATGGCCTCTACTAGGGCTTTCCTTCCTGTCCACTCACTGGCTGCCACACATCTGACTGAGCTGGCTACCTGCTGCCAGGGGCTTCCATGCTGCTCCTGCTCAGGTCAGCATGGTTCATGTCTAGTCCTGTCCTGGCCAGCCTCCAGGCTTCTCTTTAAGACCCTACCTTCAATTTTCCCTCAGGAATCAGAGGGGATCCCTGGCAGCATTGTGTTTCCTACACGACACCGGGGCTGGTATGGGAACACTGATTCCTTTAGTGAATCCTTGGTCATGGCCCTGCCTCTCCTGGCTTCAGGGTTCTCCTGGTCACAGTGTGAGCTGGGATGGTGGAGGGCTGGCTGGCAGCATGCTTAGCTATGGCTTTGTTTTGAATGGACCAGAGCTGGTGCCGAGTGGCGGCGGCCAGTGGCTGCTTGGCTGTGTTGATCTCGGCTGTGTGTGATCTGAGTATCAAGTATCCTCGAGAGCTGATCCAGGAGAGGGCTTGGTGCAACATTGTGGCCTGCTCTTCAACTCCCAGTGTGCTATCATTGGGGGACTGCATAACAGCTCTGTGTTTGTGTGTGTGTGTGTGTGTGTGTGTGTGTGTGTGTGTGTGGCTCTGCATAACAGCTCTGTGTTTGTGTGTGTGTGTGTGTGTGTGTGTGTGTGTGTGTGTGTGTGTTTGTGTGTGTGTGAGAGAGAGAGAGAGACTGACTAGACAGACAGGGTCTCACTATGTAGCTCTGACTGGACAGGCTGGCCTTGATCTCAGAGAGATCTGCCTTTGTCTGGGATTAAAGGTGTGCACCATCATACCTGGCCTTAAAAGTTGTCCCCCTCCTTCTGCCATGTAGGTCCCAAGGAGTGAGCCCACATTGTCAGGCTTGGTGGAAAGCACATTCTCCTGCTGAGCCATCTCACCAGCCCTCTTTATTTTTTTAAATTTTAAGACAGAGTCTCATGTAACCCAGGCTGACCTCAGATGTGCTGCCCCCACTTCCCAAGTGCTGGGGTGAGAGACATATACCACACAGTGGGCTCAGTGGGCTGCTCTAATACCGTTTTTGTTTAGTTTTGTTTTGTTTGGTCTTTTTGAGAAGGGTATCTCCACCTGGCCTGGAACTTGCTTTGTAGACCAGTCTGGCCTTGAACTCAACAGAGATTCACCTGCCTCTGCCTCCCAGTGCTAGGATTAAAGGCACGCCCCCCCCCACTTGTTTGTTTTTTGAAATGAGTCTTATTGTAACCCCGGATGTCACAGAGATCCACCATTTTCTGCTTCTGTGACAGACTAACACTTCTTTTACTGCTCTGTCATTACCTGTGGTTCATCTCTCTGTTGCCAGATCAGCAGGTTTTGCCCTATGGGAGCTATGCATATGTAGGAAAGCATCAGGACACAGTGATTCCAGGACGAGAAAGAGGGTTCAGAGTTGGACACATACAGATAAGAGGCAGCTTAGGTATATTCAACAAGGAAAATTTTCTGTAAATCCCAGAATAGGGAAAGTGGGACAGAGAAACTGGGTGCACTCATTGCTTGGGTGTGTTTCTTTGTTGTTTGTTTTTTTATTTTTTTAATGTGTATGAGTGTACTACCTTCATGTGTGTAAGTGCCCATGTGTTGTGCAATACTCGCAGAGGTCTGAAGAGGGCATTGGATCCTCTGGAACTGGAATTATGGACAGTTGTTAGCCGCCATGTGAGTGCTAGGAACTGAACCTGAGTCCTCTGCAAAAGCAACCAGTCCTCTTAACTGCTGAGCCAGCTCTCCAGCCCTTGCTTGGGCCTCTTGTGGAAGAGCTGAGCTGCTTTAGGGAAAGGAGATGGGGTAAGCTGGGTGTGCTGGCACATGCCTGTGACTGCGCCCCCCCCCCCCCCCCCATGCTCAGGAGGCAGTGGCAGAAAGATGAGTTTGAAGCCAGCCTGAGCTACACAGACCCTGCTTGAAAAACTAGAAAGAAGCTGGACGTGGTGGTACATGCCTGTTCTCCCAGCACTCAAGAGGCAGAGGCAGGCAAATCTCTGTGAGATTGAGGCCAGCCTGGGCTGCATAGCGAGTTCCAAACCAGCTAGAGCTACAGGGAGACCCTGCCTCAAAAAGTCCAAACCTGAATAAACCCGGGAAGGCCTGGGTCAGCCCCTCAGTGGTGAGCTCTCAAACCTGCACAAGATGTGGTGACCAGTGGACAACAGATAGGGACCATCCATGTATGAGGCCAGGCCAGTTCATAACCTGGGTTCCTGGCCTGTGCCCTTCCTTCTCCAGTGACTGCCTGTCCCTGTCATAAAGGCCTGAGACTTGCTAGTGGGTGGACACGGCTGAGTAGGAACTGGATCTCTTCCTCTGCGTGTCTCAGGGCTATCTGTGGTCAGTCAGGCCAGCAGTGTTTGCAGCTTGGTCCTGAGAAATCAGGTTTTAGTAAGAGGTCTGGAAGGGCCTTCCAGCACCTGGGAGATGGAGGGCAGGAGATCTCGAGTCTCAAGAAACCAGGGCCTCATGTCCTGCTTGCCTCACTTGAACAGGGCCCTGAGTGCTGTCCCCAGCACATGGGCAGGCTGACTGCAGAGTTGCCCCTGTGCTGGCGCAAAGGCTGCCACAATGCATTTCCAACTTGGGTTTTCTACCCCAGTGCTCCATGGACCCTGGGGACTCGTGTGCTAGGCTGGCGCTGTGCTACTGAGCCATGGTCAGCCCCTCAGTGGAGACACTGGACATGAGACCCTGGGTGCTGAGGGCTGGACCTGTAAGGCCAGGCTAGGTGGTATCTTCCTTCTTTCATTCTCATCCCCCTTCCCTTTCCCTTTCCCTTTCTCTTCCCCCTCCCCCTCTCCCTTCCCCTTCCCCTTCTGTGCTGGATAGCTTTAGTGTCACCTTGATACACCTTGGGTTGAGGAGCCTCAATTGGGGAATTGCCTCTATTGGACTGGCCTGTGGCCATGTCTCAGGGACATCTTGGTGAGTGATGTGGGAGAGCCCAGCCCACTGTGGGTGATGCCACCCCTGGGCAAGTGGGCCTGTGTTGCATAGAAAGCAGGCTGAGCAGGGGCCAGGGGAGCAAGCCAGTAAGCAGCATTCCTCCATGGCCTGTGCTTTTCATACCTTGGGCTCCCTGATGAAGTGCGACCTGTGAGATGTATGCCTAATAAACCCTTTCCTCCCCAAGTTGGTATTGGTCCGAGTGTTTTGTCACAGCAATGGAGAAACAAACTAGGACCCCTTCCCTTCCCTTTCTCTCTCTCTCTGGTTTTTTTTTTTGAGATAGTGTCTAATGTATCCCACGCAGCTAACTTGAACTTCATGCAGCTTGAATGAGCTTGAATCCATCTGACTACACCCTTGAGTCCTGGTGTGACAGATATGTGCCACCAGGTCTGGCTTTATTTTGACAGGGTGTTATGTAGCCCAGACTGGCCTCAAACTTGTGCCAGTCCTCCCTCTGCCTTCCAAGTGCTGGGCATTTCCTAGGCCTTTCCAGACATTTAAGCTTTAGGTGACCAGAGCTGTGGGTGCCATAGAGCCTTGGGAACTGCCTGGGACAAGAGCCCTGTCCCCAGAGCCTATGACCTTCTGAATGAGACGAGTAGGTGCCCACCATAGGGTGTGATTAGGGGTCCAGGCTGCTCTGTCTGCTACAGGTGGGTGCACTGTCTTTCCCAGGCATTTTGCAGGAGAGGCTGTGGTGACCTTGGGACCAGGCTCATCCTGGGGAGAGCAGGGAGACTAATGTGCTCCAGCAGAAACAGCACAGAAACGTGTGTGTGTGTGTCTGTGTGTATACATGCATACATGTATGTGTGCACATATTTGAGTGTATGTGTGGTCCCCAGTGACCATGTTGTTACACAGTGGCCAGGGAGATGTGCAGCAACTGGTGCCCTGTCTGTCCTACTCAGTGCTGTGTGGCTTCCTGGGGAGTCCTGAGAGACTTCTGTCTGCTCACACCAGATGGCACCAAAGACAGACTAAAGCAAGGGACCCACACAGTCTGCTTGAATCGTTGGGGGGGTCACTCACAGAAGTGTGGGAGCTGTCACTGGGGGTTACTCACTGGAGTATGGGGACTGTCACTAGGGATATAGCAGGTGCTCCTTTTGTTTATTCTTGGGTAGGAGTCTTGCAAATCTTGGAAGTTTCCTGTGCCTTGTGGGGCATACCTCCACAAGCCTCTGTGCATGAGGAAACCTCGTTGTCTAGACAGGGTCATGGTGTACACAGGGAGGCTGTGTGGGCTATATTGAGTGTTCCCTGTCACCCATGGCCTGTAGTCTGTGTCTGAAGAGCAGAGCTTTGTGCAATCAGGATAGGGTGTTTGAAGGTCCTGGCTGATGGGAACATGGCCATGGACATGAGTGTTGTGGGCAACTGTAGTACCTGGAAAGATGGGTGTGCTGACTGCCTTCTGCCAGTCCAGTTCCTGGTCTAGGAGCCTGGGCTCTGGGAAGCCCAGGCATGGCCATTTGCATGGTACCATTGTTAATGCGGGCGGCCTGTGGCCTCCTCATCCTGCAGCCTGCCGTCATGGTGGGGCTGGGTCCTGCATGCTCTCAGGAGGATGTATGGTGACTGTGAAGGTGGCTCGCTTGCTAGGGTCACTGGTCAGGGCTTGCCTCACTGTCCAGGGAATGGGAGACACATCCGCATCCTCCTCATCTTTGCACCCTGCTGTCTGTGGTCCACAGCCTTGTGCTGTCTTGTGCTTCAGGGGTAAGGTCTGGCCTTGGATAATGATGCTGGGTGGGGCATGTCCTGGGCCTGGGAGGCCTTGTGTACACACTGCCTAGTGGCTGTGATGGCTGTTTCCCAGTTTATCGGTGGGGATGAAGACTTGGAGGGGCTCTGACTTACCTGAACCTGCCCCTGGGGTTTGTTTGCAGGGAGGCAGAGCACAAAGCCAGGCTCTAGCTTGGAGGAGCACATGTGGTACAGGGAGGCAACAGGTGCTGTGGTTGGGCGGAGGTGGGGGGGCAGGGGATCCTGCGGAGAAGAGGGCAGGTTTGTGGAGTGTGTCACAGGAGAGGGGTGGGTGTCACTGTGTATCATTGGGGACCAACTCTGTGACCTGTTTTCTCTTAGGATAAGCACCATGATGCTGCGCACGAAATCATTGAGACCATCCGGTGAGTGTGGCCTGCGTGAGCCCTAGCATGAGGTGTGGTCTGTGGGCAGGATCAGGACTTGGTTTCTGGGGTTCACAGCCCTGATCCCCATGCTCACAGGGGCCTCCTCAGGGAGTGGCAGTGGAGCCCTCAGCAGATGTGGCAAGGCCACGGGCAGCAGCGAGTCCCGAGCACAGACCTTGCCGTGCAGTGCTCATCAGAGAAAACTTCAGCTGTTTTCCCTGCTTTCCAGCTTTGAGATTCATACTCACACGGTGCGAAGAGATGGAAACCCTGGGCTGGCGGGGCTTTGAGGGTGTTCTTCCGCCCTGTTTCCCCTTCATCATCAACCCTCCTTTGGGTTTGCTGACTAGCCTCATCCTAGTCTGGCATCCCAGCTTTTATGTGCTGGTGGAGGAGCAGGTGACCCCGGCGAGAGCTGAGGAAAGACTACTGAGATCTGATGTCACTGAATAAGGCCTGTTCCATGACAACTCACAGAGCACAGAGCCTACTGGCATAGACATGTACTCTGTGCTACATGCCCCCCTATCCCACACAGGTGTGCATATGTGCACACCCATATAATTTAAAGGAAAAAAAAGGTCTGAGCAGCCAAAGCAGAAATCATCTTTTTTCAGGATGAGGAGGATGCTTGCCGAGGGGCAGGAGCAGAGCCCCTTGGGACAGGGACAACTCAAGGTTGGGTGAGGCTGGGGAGGGGGCTGTGTCCCTGTCCCCTTCACCTAAGGCAGATAGAATGGAGAATTCTAGGAGTGACCACCCTGTGCCAGAGAGAGACCTTGATGTTGAGCCTCTTGGCTGCTCAAAATACCATATTGGGTGTCATTTTCTGAACCCCAGCCCCTCCCCCAACACTTGTCTCCTGTGCAGCCCAATATGCCCAGTGACATCATTGTAATAACCTGTTTTTAGTACAAAAACCTGGGTTTTTGGCCCCAACAAGCTGGGCTTGCCTACCCACTGGGTTATACCAGTTAAAGAGTAACACTGAACAGGCTGAAGAGATGGCTTAGCAGTTAAGGGCACTGACTGCTCTTGCAGAGGACCCAGGTTCGATTCCTAGGACCCACATAATGGCTAACACTTGTCCTAACTCCAATTCCAGGGGCTCTGATGCCCTCTTCTGACCTCCATGGGCATTGCACGATATGGGTGCACTTACACACATGCAGGCAATACATTCATACACATAGAATAAAAATAAAGAAAAAAAGAGTAATCCTGAAAAGCAGGGGACTGGGAAGAGCCTCAGTGGTAAAGCATTTGCCTAGTAAGAGTGAGGACCTGAGTTCACATCTCTAGAATCCAGGTAAAGCTGGATGCCGTGACATGTTCCTGTGAAAGAAGGAACTCAGACAGGCAAATTCCAAAAGCCTATGGGTCAGCCAGCCTGGCCAACACTACCATACCCTATCTTGGTGGTAGGCGAGGACCCACATCCAACATGGCATGTGTCTGCCCCCCATCATGCTCATGTTCATGTGATAAAAATGAAAAGCAAGGCTGGACCTGGTGGCACATGTACTACAGCCATTGCATGTTCATGGCAGACAGATAACAGAAACACATGTAAATAAAAATGAGTCTTTAAAGGAATGCAGAGGAGAAAGATTGGCTTAGTGTGCCCACAGGGACGGGTTAAGTAGAGGAACTGGAGTGGGTGCAGGCGTCCGAGGGACACTGTTCAAGGGCTTGGACTCCTGATGCTTCTTCAGCTTCCTTGACTTGTGGATATTATTCCATAGCTTGCATGTACAAATCTTTTGTCATATTTTTTTCTTTTATACCTGTGTTTGGTTGCATGTATGTAAGTGCACCATGTGCATGCAATCCCTGTGGAAGCCAAAAGAGGGTGTCGAATCCCCTGGAACTGTAATTAAGGATAATTGTTAGCCACATGTGGGTGCTGAGAACCTATAGGAGAGCAGCCAGTGCTCTTAACCACTGAGCTGGTTCCTCAGTCCCCTTTTGGATTTTTGAGTCAGAGTCTCCTGTACCAGACCTAGACTAGTCTTGACCACACTGTGTAGGCTGAGGATCACCTTGAACCTCTTGGTCCTCCTGCTTCCTGAGTGCTGGGATGCCACCAAGGCCCAGCCTCCCTCCCCCCCAAAAAATTATCATTGTATTTATGTATCTCTGATGTGTGTCTTTGTGCATAGGTCACAGCACTTGTATCAAGGTTGGAGGGCAACTTCAGGGAGTAGCCTCTTCAGTGGAGTCCCAAAGACCGAACTCAGGTTGTCAGACTTGACCTTTTACCTGCTGAGCCATCTTGCCAGCCTTTTCTTTTGTTGTTTTGTTTTTGTTTGAGACAGGGCCTAGAACTTGCTGTGTAGACCATGCTGGCCTTGATCTCAGAGAGATCTGCCTACCTCTGTCCCCAAGTGCTGGAATCAAAGGTGTGTGCCATTATGCCTGGCTCTTTGCTTTTTGGGATAAAGTTCCATTATGTAGCTCAGGCTGGCATAGAACATGGAACTCTTCTGCCTTAAGCATTCCCTCCCCCATGCTGGGATTGCAGGCATATGGCCCCATGCTCAGCCCTGCTAATTTTTTACTTTTTGCTATAATGCATGAATTGGTTTCTCTTCCAGGCTTTGATACTGTTCGACTTTGACCTCATAAAATCTGTAAATTTTCAGTGGCTCTTTGTGAGCCGGAGCATACTTGCTGTGGGTATGTCTTCTCTCCCACATCTGGAGTTAACAGTGGGATTTGAGCACACTCTGGGTGTGAGACTGGGGCTTGGGTACCCAAGTCATTTGTTGCTGTTCATTTTAGGTGGGTCTGTGAGGAAATTCCAGATCTCAAGCTGGCCATGGAGAATTATGTACTGATTGATTACGATACCAAAAGGTGAGCAGGTCAGCGGGCTTCCTGCTTTCCCACAGCTGCCCACTTCCCTACAGTTGCCCCCACCACCACCTCTACTCCATGCTGAGCCTCCTTATGGCTGTGACCCTGTTTGAAGTGTTGAACTGGCTAGACTGAGGATGTTACTAGAAACCCCACACTGTGCAAATGGGGATTGACACATGGGAATTACCAGGGTGGGGAAGTGGGGAGCAGCGGGTCTTTTTATAGCAGCTCGTGCCTGCCAGCGTCTGCCTTTGGCTCTGTGCTGAGGGACTCTGCCAGCTGTCTCACCTAAGCCTGGTGCTCAGTGGAGCCAGTCCTAGCCTGCTCAGAGACTATCCTCCTGGACAGTGTGGGTGGAGAAGGGAAGGCAGGTATCCCTGGTATGCCTGCCGCTGTGGAATGCCTGCCTACATGGAATGCTTGCCTGGACTCCGGTTTGTTTTCTTGTGAGAAAGGCTAACTGGGCCCCGCTTCCTACTCTGAACCAGTTTCATTCCAGCTCTGTTCCTGGCCGCAGCTCAGACCACTGCAAAGTCAGGACTTGGTGCCTACAGTGTTTTGCCTGACCCCTGACCTTACCGTCCTATAGGAAGGACTCAGGATGCTGGTCAGCCTCAGTGACCCTGGATCTGCCCCCTGGTCTCAGATCTCCTGCCCCAAACTGGCACCTGGGTATGAGGAAAGGGTACCCCCTTGTGCCAGAGCAGTGCCAGTCAGGAGGTATACAGGGCAGGCAGGGACTAGGGTGTAAATTGCCCTCCCAGGACCCACAGCCCAGGGAGGCACATGTCCTTGCGCATGGTGAGAGACACAGACCAGGGCCAGGAGGTTCTGTCTTTGTGGAATTGGGGTGCCCCACTCAGTGCCCCTGTGTGTTTGTATCCAGGGCTCTTAGACTGCTAGAAATATTCCTTTTGCCAAGCTAGACCCCCAAGGGTCTGACATGTGCTAGACAAGTGGTCATCCCATTGACTTTGGAGATGGGCCTCGCTGTATTACCTTCCTGACCTCAGACTCCTGGGCTCCTTCCATCAGCCTCCCGAGTAGCTGGGGCTAGAGTTGTGCATGCCCTACCACCACACTCTGCTTTTCTAGCTTTTTCCATGGTGCCTGCTGTTGGGGGGAAGCCATGTTCCTTTCCTGTGGCTACTGGTCTAAGTGACCACTTCTGTAGACAGGAAGGTGTCAGACACCCAGACCCAAGTCCATATTCATACCAGGCAGGGATCGGGCACCATATTGCTATGTGTTTGAACAGGTCTTTTTTTTCTGTCTTTTTGAGACAGGGTCTCCCTATAGCCCCAGCTGTCCCGGAACTCACTATGTAGAGCATACTGGCCTGGAACTCACAGAGATCCGCCTGCCTCTGGCTCCCGAGTGCTGGGACTAAAGGTGTGTGCCACCAAGCCTAGCTAGGACAGGTCTTCTTAATCAGCACCCTGCCTTACATGGGACAGAAGCTCTGTGTGCATGCGTGCGTGCGTGCGTGTGTGCGTGCGTATAGTGACTCTCTAGGAGAGCCCCAGAGCTCTCCATGCCACAGGAACAGTGCCTGTACAGAAGGGAGGGAAGGCTTAGGCTTTCACTACTTTGCAGGCAGTGTTGACCCTCTGTAACTACCTCAGAGCCCTGGCTGGGTTCCTGTGGGTTTCTGAGTGAGGGCCTGGGGTCCTTCTCCCTTTTTATTTCTGCCTATGTGTGAGTGGCTTGCATGTGTGGAGGTCAGAGGGTAACCTGGGGCTTTCTACCTTGTTTGAGATGTCTCTTGTCTTTACCACCTGTGCCAGGCCATGCCTCCCATCCTGCCCTTAGGTGCTCTGAGATCACAGATGTGTTAGAGTTATGTGGGTTCTAAGGAGTTGAACTTAGCCTCTCATGCTTGTGTGACAAGTGCTTTAGCCACTGAGCCCCTCCCTTTCTCCAGCCCCCTGTCTTATATGAATTGATCCTGAAGTCCCTAAGTAATACTGTGATACTTCTTGGGCAATCTAACCTTGAGTTTGACACCTGAGTCCAGACCTACCCAAGCTGCCCTTGGGCTTGGGTGTGTGGCCAGGGACTTCCTCAGCAGGGAGACCCTGGTGGGGTATTAGTTTGCTCTAGGTCTATGAAGCCCAGTGATGACTCCCCTCCTTTCCTTCTAGCTTCGAGAGCATGCAGAGACTTTGTGACAAGTACAACCGTGCCATCGACAGCATCCATCAGCTGGTAGGCAGCTCTGCATTGTAGCTGGCTCACAGCTCTGTCCTTAGCCTGGTCCACCAGCTGCAGGGACAGCCTGCTCACATTATGGTGTAGAGCTCCTGCTTGCCTCAGCTGACAAGCTGGCATGCACAGCAGAGTGCAGCTGCTGTGGGGCAGGGTGTGAACTTTTTAGAAGGCTCAGGATCCCTGGAATCGGGGCTTTTGACAGGCCAAGCCATCTTGGGGTGTGGATAGAGGGAGGGCTTTGTGAAGGATGGTGTTGTTTGGGGAAGCTGATGAAGGTGGCTTGTAAGTCTTTTTGCTGAACTGCTTATGGTGCCCATAGTATATGCACCTTTGTTCAGTGGCTGGCCTCCTGGGCATGGGTGATAGCTATCAACTCCCTTACTGGCCACAGGGATCCCAGTTGAGCCAGCTACATTAGGACCCTCTGTAGGACAGTGAGAGGCTTGGGGTGACTGCAGCCCCTGCAGCTGAGCTGGCTTGGGGAGTCGGAGTAAGTCACCCTGCTGAGCAGGGCCTATGATCCTGAACATCTTCCTCCAGTGCCCCCATTCAGCTGGGCCATCCTACACTGTCACACCTTGTCCAGTGCTATTAGCCATCCATATAGTGTCCATGGCTATGAGATGAAAGGGGTGAGCCGAACAATGCCTAGAGGTCTGCCAGGGTCTGCTTTCAGGGGCGAGCCTGACAGGGATGACAAGAACTGGCTGCTTTCTTCTCCCTGTGGATTTTATTTTTAAATTTTTTTTTTTTTTTTGAGACAGGGTCTCCCTGTAGCCCAGCTAGCCTGGAACTCATTGTGTAGCCCAGGCTGGCCTCCATCTCATAGAGATCCACCTGCCTCTGCCTCCAAGTGCTGGGGTTAAAGGCATGTGCTACCACACCTGATTCTTGTTTTTGAGACAAGGTCCTATTGTATAGCCCAGGCTGGCTTAGAACTTGAAATCCAGTGCCCTCCCTCACCTGCTATTGCTGGGATGGTCCTGCAAGGCTTGTCCTTCGAGTAGGCACATGTGGCTTGGAGGCAGGAGGGGACACCTGGGACCTAGTTGGTGGGCTTACATCAGGAGGCTCAGAAGATATCTGTCAGAAACTGACCTCCTCAGTGGTAATGTGCTCCTAACTGGCAAGGAGTGGTCATGCAGATCCTGGCAAAGAGTGTGTGCACTTTGGCCCTTCTAGGAGCATATATGTGCACCTTGCCTATGCCAGGTGCTTACCAGTGAGCCACACCCAGCCTCGTTTTTGTTTTAATGTAAATTTTTGGGGGGTGGTTCTTTTTGGGACAGGATTTTCATTTAGCCCCAGATGGTCTGCAACTTTCTATGTAGACTAGGCTGGGCTTTATCTCATAGACATCCACCTGCCTCTACCTCCCAAGTGCTGGGATAAAAGATGTATTCCACCTCCACATCTGGTTTAATATAATTTTTTAATGTGTATGAGTGTTCTGCCTGCGGAGGTCAGAAGAAGGTGTTGGATCCCCTGGAACTGGGTTTTAGACAGTTGTTAGCCACTATGTGGGTGCTGGGACCTGAACCCGGGTCCTCTGTAAGAGCAGTCAGAGCTCTTAACTGCTGAGCATCTCTCCAACCCCTTTTGATTTTTTGGAGACAGGGTCTTAACTATTTAACTCCAGCCATCCTGGCACTCACTGTTGGAGCCCAGGCTGGTCTTAAACTGACAGCAGTCTCCTGCCTCAGCCTCCCAAGCCGGGTTTGGCGCAGGTGCTGCTGGGTGCTATAGTGAGAAGTCACATTCTCTGTCCCTAGTGGAAGGGCACCACGCAGCCCATGAAGCTGAACACACGGCCATCCAATGGGCTCCTGCGGCACATCCTGCAGCAGGTGTACAACCACTCAGTGACTGACCCTGAGAAACTCAACAACTACGAGCCCTTCTCCCCTGAGGTATATGGGGAGACCTCCTTCGACCTAGTGGCCCAGATGATTGATGAGACCAAGATGACTGAGGACGACCTGTTTGTGGACCTGGGCAGTGGTGAGTATTTCCCAGTGTGGCCTGTGGCTTCACTTGCTCAGGGACCTGTGCTCGAGTCCTCCCTGCCTAGGTCCTCCCATGGTGCTCCCATCCCACCCAGAGCCCCAGCCCTGCCAGCTGCTTTCACCCTTCCCCACCTGTGGTCCAACGGCCTTGCATTGTGGGAGCTCCCCACCAGAGCAACAGCCCTGAGGCTCTGGATTGAGCCTTGTTCCTTACTGCACTCAGCAGACACTGACTTCCCTCTGCTGCTGGCCTGAGATTCTGAGCATGAGCAGTTCTCCTTGAGGCCACTGTATCTATTACACTACACAGGGTAGGAGGTGAAGCCAGGAAGAGGCCAATGGTTCCTTCCAGCCCATTTATTTATTTTCTGTTTTGTCTTTTTGAGACAGTTTCTCTGTAGCTCCAGCTAGTCTGGAACTCAAAGAGATCTGCCTGCCTCTGCCTCCTGAGTGTTGGGATTAAAGGTGTGGGCCACTGTGCCCGGCAGGTTTTTGTTTTTTTTGTTTAGTTTTGGTTTTTTTTTTTGTTGTTGTTGTTGTTGGTGGTGGTTTTTTTTTTTTTTGAGATGGGTCTCCCTGTAGCCCCAGCTGGCTTAGAACTCACTATGTAGACCAGGTTGGCCTTGATCTCACAGGGATCCAAGTGCTGGGATTTACAGTATGTGCTACCACAACTGGCCTTTAGCCCCTTTAAAAGTTGCTAATCCAGCCATGAGGTTTGAGCCTCGGGGCCCCTCTCTCTTCCAGAGCCCCCCACCAAGGCATTGGGCTTTGAATTTAGTTTGCCACTGGACTGTGGCAGGGATGACTTCTGTGCAAGCACAGCATCTCTGAAGGGCTCTGCATCTTAGAGTGTATCTCTCCCCCTGTGGTTTTGAATAGCCTGGTGCTCTTTACTTGATATGTGGTACCAGCACAGAAAGTGGTAGTTGTGGGTCAGTTGAGATGCCGAAATGCCCTACCACACGGGATGGCTTCAGAGCCTCAGCCTCGTGACCCAACATTGGCAGATGCAGCTAATAACCCTTTATGGGTACCAGAGACACCAGTGGCCAGAGATTCCTTCCTTAGGATCCTACATGTTAACATCCCAGATGAGACTGTTAGGTCAGAGTACTGGTAGGCTTGATCACAGCAGGACAGGAGTGACTTAGTCAAGAGGTATCTTTCTGGGGACCACTGAACTCCAGAAAGTAGCAGTACCCATGTTGGGACAGTAGCCCTGCAGAGCCATAAGCAGAGGACACAGCTTCCCACCCACAGATGTGCTGTGGTGCTGGGATAAACAGGTCCTGTCATGCTGTGTAACCTTGGCTTCGTGTGCCTTTGAGTGGCTTCCACTCACTGATGTCAGAAGTTGCATGGCTGGGCCCCCAACTGGTGTAGCCTCTCCTGGGTAGTGTCTGTTGGGTGGGTCTGAGGTCCCTGAGCCTCTCCTTGGAGAGCTGCACTCTGACCTGTGTCTCTCTGGCTGAAGGTGTGGGGCAGGTTGTCCTCCAGGTCGCTGCAGCCACCAACTGCAAACATCACTACGGAGTGGAGAAAGCTGACATCCCAGCCAAGTACGCTGAGGTGAGCAGTCCTGAGGACAGCTATGCGTGAGTGTGAGTGCCTGCACTGGGTGCCCAGTGTCCATTGTTCAGGGCATCCTGTCTGGGCATGGTTCCTCGAAACCAACTGGGTTTCCATGTTTGTGACACTTGGGCCTTCCCCCACAGTGCCTGCTGTGGGCTGGAGTCAGTCATGTCATCCTGTAGGGGAATGGCCGTGCCATCGTGGGGGAGGACATGGATGGTGCTGAGCCTTGAGGGCACAGCTGCTGTGGACTTCTGTGCCCTTGGCTGTCCCTGGGAACAGGCTTTTGTTGGGGCTGGAGAGCAGGGCCTGGGGACTCTGCTGCGGCAGGTTGGGAACCTGGGGACCCTACTATGGGCCCTCTGGACACCCCCACCTCAGGGTGTTGCTCAGCAGACCTGCAGAGACCCTGTGATCACTGTTGCCCTGTCCTCCCTGGGTTGCCAACAGCTCTGTGCTTCCTTTCCCTCAGACCATGGACCGAGAGTTCAGGAAGTGGATGAAATGGTATGGAAAAAAGCATGCAGAATACACAGTGAGTGCCATCCCTCCACGCCGCCCTCGGGTCCCTAGCCGTGTCCCTCCCTCATCCCACCCAGTCGTCTTGCCCTGTGACTGCATGGCGTCTTCTGTGGCTCCGATGTCCTCCACAGCATCTACTACCAGAGCTGCTGCAGAGCCTTGGCCAAGTGGGTACTTCCCTGTGCCCCTGGCCTGGGCTTTAGTGTCCTTAGGCAGTGTGATTCGTGGCAGGACAGTTGCTTAGCTCAGTGGAGCCCTGGCATGGGCAGGAAGTCTTCCCACACCTCCTGTGTTGAGGAACCCTTTGGGGTCCACTCCCAGCCTGTGCTCTGGGTTAGAAGCTTGAGCCCTCTTCTCCCACCCTCAGCTGCCAAGGCTCACTGTCACCTGGACATACCGAGGCCTTGTGAGAGTCCCACACTTCATGCATGGCCACATAGGCCATGAGCTCCTCTGTTCATACGACACCTAGTGGCCTTAGTGTGGACAGGGTCATGTGGTTTTTCTGTTGTGTTTGTGTGATGCTAGACCTGAAGGCTAGGTCCCCCTCCATACTGGGCAGGCGCACTACTGCTGAGCCATACCCTGGTGTAACCTTTTGGTAAGGGACAGTACCCATCAGCCAGCCTTGATTGTCATGGCTGAGATCTGGTTAGGATCCCTGGTCTGCCTCTCACACATTCAGGGAACTGCACTGCACTTGGCTCTGCGTTCTCTGGAACAGGATTTGAGGCTGCTCAGTGGGCCCGGCTCACCCTTGCTTTCCAGGCAAAAGCCTCTTTTGGGATCTTCTCCCATGTTTGAAGTTCTCAGGGAAGACTCAGAAAGGCAAGAGACCCACTTGACATCCATGTTTGAGACCCAAGAGAAGTCCCCAAATGGGTCCAGGTTCCCGAGACTCCCTGGTTCCCCACATATATGTTAACTGTGCTGATTCCTCGTGCTTCTTCTGGGACGCATTAGGTCCACGGTACATAGTACTCAGGACCCTTGTGAGCTTAAATGTTCCTGGGGTTGCGTGTAGCCTGCACTCCCCTGGGAAGACAGAGCTGGAGGCCCCTGCTTGCTTCTGCTTCCTCCCCAGCTGGTCCTGGTTGGGTGACCCATCCCATGTGGCTGGCAGCTGGTTGATATGCTGACTGTTGTCACTCATGGGTCCTTGTGTGGCTCATGCTGGTGGCCACTGGCTTGTGGGTAGGAGTAGGACTGAGGGAAAGGACACTTCCTTGAGGCTATGGTGTGTCAGAAGTATTTTGACGTTAGGGAGAGTCAGTGTGTGTCAGCCCCAGCCTCCAGGGTCCACTCTGACTGCTCACAGTGCTCTGAGTGACAGGCAGGCCTCCTTAGGATGCCATCCTGGCTGCTGCAGGCCCTGTTTTAATGGCTCCCTGCAGTGCAGTGACTTTAATGTGGGTCTGGTTGGAGAACTGCAAGCCCTGCTTTCTGAGGAGCTCAGAGGAGAAAAGCCAGGAGGAGCCTAAAAATAGCCCAGAGTACTTTTCCAGGCCCAGAGCTGCCTCAGGCCAGGGGTGCCCAACCCTACTGTTGTTGCCTCCTGGGTGCTGCCTCCCAGCTAGACCTGGGCCCTCCAGTGGCCACATTTAACTCGCCTCTTCCCAGCTCCTCCTTCCAGTCTGGGCTCCCACCCTCTTCAGGGCGAGAAGCTAGCCTGCACCAGAACCTGGACCAGGCTTACCTCTACTGGTGTTGCCTCCTGACAGGCCAGGCATGCTGATGTCATGTGTAGAGTGTTCCAGACATACTGGCAACCTGGGTGGCTGCACACTTGGCTTATTGAGCACCTTCCCTGCAAGGGTGGCTTCCAGCCCTTGAGTATAAATGGTTGCCTTCCAATAAATGGGCACACCAGGGCTGACCCCTGACCTTGGAAGACAGTAAAAATAGGCTTATTGCAGCCCAGGTGTCTCCATGGGGAGCCAGTATAGCGCTGCATCTGTCTGCCTTGGTGTCTTAGCCCCCGTTCTCTGGCCTGTTGGGTTTGGTGCTGCCAGAGGCTATTCTCAGCGGCTTGGTGGGAACCAGGGTAGCAGAGTGGACTCTATGCCTGGCCATGGCTTTTCATCAAGCTCATGTACCGTGACCTTTCTCACACCTCCCTGAGCTTCTGTAGGGCCTGCCTCAGGTCCTCCTGGAGGAGGAGCTTCATGGAGCCCCCCCCCCTTGGCATCGGTGACTGTTGTTTGACACTGTTCCTGGAGAGATGGACACACACGTCTATAACCCCAGATACAGAACCAACTCACAGCTGCATCACCAAAACTTACCTTGGCATGGATTGAGAGCTCACGAAAGCAGGAAACCCAAAGATGTACCCTGGAGTTGTACCCTGAAGATACACCCTGGAGATACATTCCTGTGGTACTCCCCCTTCCCGGAGCTGTACCCTGAAGATGTCTCCTGGAGATGCACCCTGAAGATGTCTCCTGGAGATGCACCCTGGAGCATGTTGCACAACTTTCAGGCAGCTGCTAACAGGATGTGGCTACTCAGCGTCAGGCCTAGAGTCCAACTTCTGTCTTTCCATCCTTCAGCGAGACTTCACAGTCAGCCAGTGCAGGGGTTGCAGGAGGAAGGGTTCACTTAGGGTCCTGGGTATTCTGAGAGGGGGCTGCAGGGTGAGGTCTGCCCTAGACAGTGGGCTCCAGAGAGTCACTGGAGGCACCAGTGTCAGGTTCCTGACACCATTCCACGCCTGGGGGACCCAAGGACTCAGCACATAGCCATCCTTACGGCTAAAGCAACAGACACAGTGATCAGCCATGGGAAAGACATGAGTTTGCCAGGGAGACCAGGCAGGGCTTCTAGAATGTTCCCCGAGAGTCACAGACTATATGTTGTCCTCTGGGAGCACACAGAGACCCAGCACTCAGGGTTTTTGGGGTTCACGTGGCCCCTTTGCTTACAAAGTTTTAATGTCCCGGACCTCAGGGTAGCAGGGGTTGATAGGGACCTGTATTGTTGGCACTTGAAGCTCAGGTGTGCCTCCTGTTGGAAGTGGGGATTCCAGGACCTCAGACATCTAAGGACCCCCCTGGTCTAGGACCTGTGGGCTGCTGTGCACCATTGGGGATTTCAGCTACCTTCCCAGCCCTGGCCAAACCTGTCCATTGCAGTAGGAAGAGGCAGAAGGCCGTTTGAGTATGGGAGGAGAGGTGGGCACTGTGCCGGGTCTGGGCAGGGGACAGACTCAGAGCTGCTGAGGTCTGTGGAGTCCCAGGCAAAGTCTGGTCTGCAAGAGGCATCTCTACTCTGGGAGGACGAAGGCTGTGGCTGCTGCTGAACTGTGGGACAGCCCTGTCTTAGCACAGTAGAGTGACTTCTGGGCCTGTGACTAAGTGGGAGTCCTTTCCCTTGCAGCTTCTGGGGACCTCAGTGAAGGCCTCTGCCATGACTCATTGTCCACATCCCTGTCTTCCCTCCCAGCCTCAGATACCCACAAATCTACTTCCAGTTTTTGGATTTGCCAGTTGTAGAATTTTCCTGTTGTGGAGTTCCACACTGTGGCTTGTAGCAGTCAGAGCCTTATTTCTGTAAGTGGCTGAGAGATGTCCCAGCACATGGACTGACTGCGATCTTTATGGCTGTCCACCTGTCTGTGAACATGGGGCTATCCTTCTTTGGGACTCTGAACACCGCCCCCCCCCGACGCCTGCTCTGTAGGGGGGTTTGTGTTTGGCACTGCCAGCGGTCTTCTGAGCTCAGAACCTAGATTGTTTGATCTCTGTTATGGCTTTAGGAGTGGTAAGCAGGCTTCCCTTTGACACGCCCTCGCTGGGAGGAGATAGAATGTCTGTCTCCTGATAGACCTGTGAGGTCCAGGCAGTATGGCAACTGTTGATATTCCATAGCTTCATCACCAGATGCAAGCATGCTGACCCTGATTATATGGGCCTGGCCCTCCTGGGCAGTGTTGTGGGCCAAGGATGATCAGCCTGGTGATCTTTCAGCCACATGGACACATATCATGGCTGTGGCATCTGTAACCTGCATGGTGCAGCTTCCCTGGGGGGACAGGCCAAGGTAGAGGGGACAGCTAGCACAGCACCATGGTTTCTGGTGTATTCCTCCTCAGCTGGTCCAGTTCCATTCTGTCTGTCCTGGAGTGGACACTGCCTCCTGCCTGAGCTCAGGCCTGCTCCCCATGGAACCATCAATTGGCCATGCCATGATCTTCTTCCCATCCCGTGACCCAGCTCATTCCATGTTCCTTTCACAGAGTTGTGGGGACAGGGGCTTGAAACTGAGCAAGCTCCAAGGTAAACATGTCTTTTATTTCTCAGCTGGAACGAGGTGACTTCCTCTCAGAGGAGTGGAGAGAGCGCATCGCCAACACGAGGTACGGTTGGGCGGGCCATGTTACTGGCTGTGCTGGAGACTACGGAGGAGGGTGGGGACCTGCTTCTTGAGGGTGCTAGCCCTTCCCTGCTGTCCTCACTCAGACACCCCTCCCCATTCTCATACTGTTCTTGCTGGTCCCAAGAGCATCCTCTGCTGTCTTTGGGGTCTCTGATCTCCCAAGTGTCTTCATGCCAAGGCTTCAAGCTTCACCCTTGCATGTTTTCTGCCTTGGGGTGGTGCCCACTAACATTGCACCAGCCTGTCACCCTGGGTCCTTTTGTTCGTCTTCCTGTGGTACTCCATCACTCCGTCCTCAGCAGCTATCCCTTTTTGGCCTGATCACTAGAGACTGCATCCAAACAACTGCTTTATTGCAGAGGCGCCAACATTCCAGAGTGGCAGTGGCATAGGACTTGGTCCAGACAGGGTCTCCTGGCCTCTTCCAAAGGGCAGCTTCTGAGGCTCTCCTGAACCGCGCTTTCCCACTCAACTGCACCTAGGGTGGCGGGCATTCAGGCAAGGGCAGTGCCTGGAGTGGCCTATGGCAGGCCATGTCCACGCTGGGACTCCTCATGCAGGGAGCCTCAGTCACTGAAACAGAACATTGTTTTGCAGTGTTATATTTGTGAATAACTTTGCCTTTGGTCCTGAGGTGGATCACCAGCTGAAGGAGCGATTCGCAAACATGAAGGAAGGTAACACACTGTGCCCCCCAACTCAGATACAACTGCTGGCTCCAAGGGACATGCCTTGCATGTCCTCAGGGGACCTCACCAGCCCCCATTAATGACTGGCAGTGCCACTGACTGTGGTGGCACACACCTTTGATCCCACCAGTTGAGAGGCAGAGACAGGCAGTTCTCTGTGAATTTGGGGCAGGCCTGGTCTACATAGCAAGTTCCAGGCTAGCTGGGACTACAAGAAAAACAACCAAAAAAAAGCCAGGCATGGTGGCGCACACCTTTAATCCCAGCACTCGGGAGGCAGAGGCAGGCGGATCTCTGTGAGTTCAAAACCAGCCTGGTCTACATAGTGAGTTCCAGGAAAGCTGGGGCTAGCTGTCTCAAAAAAAAAAAAAAAAAAAAAAAAAAAAAAAAAAACGGGTCACAAAAATCCCAGCCGATTGCTCTGGGGGGGGGGAGGAACTGGGCTCCCATCCCCAAGTGCACCTTGTGTTTCAGAGAAGGAACTATAACAAAGTAACCATGCCTGGCTCTCCTACCTCTACCCCTGGATCTGAGTGGCTCACCTGCTTCCTCTCCAGTGGCTGAAAGCTAGTCACTTCCTGTCTCTGTGCCCATTCATTTGGGAAATGCACATTTTTCATAATTCAAAACATCTAAAGAATGGTCTTTTCTCCAATTAAAAAAAAAAAAAAAAAAAAAAAAACAAACAAAAAACGGGTCACAGACATCCCAGGCGTGCCTGTCCCAAAGGTTGGGCTCTCTTGCCTGCCATCTTTCCTCAGCTCTCCTGGACTGGACTGTGAAGGTTAGGGACAGCTAACCAAAGGCACTTAATATGCCCAGATGAGAACGGCACGTGCTCTGCCCTCACAGGTGCCTAGTGAGGTTCAGGTCACAGGTCAGCCTCCTAGTGCTGACCAGTGACTCCACAGCTGATCTCGCTGCTGGGTTCCCACCCATGTTCTGTTGCCGCAGCCAGGAGGGAGATAGAGTGGGCTCTGTGGTGTGCACGGGCAGATGGGTTGAAAGGCTGTCCTGGCTTAGGAGAGTTCTCCTGCTGCAGTGCCTGTGCCAGGGCTCTGTGCATGTGAGCTTGAGTGTCTGTGCATGAGGGTGCTGGAGCTCAGAAGTGAGAGCATGGTGGAGTTTCAGGGTGGCAGCTGGACCAGGGCTGTCTCCACAGTTCGATTCTGTCACCCCAGGGGACCAGTCACACTATTGGTAAGTTTTTCACTTCTATGAGACAGTTTATTTGTAGCCTAACCTTGCCCAACACTCACATAGCCAGGCTGGTTTTGAACTTGCAGCACCTCCTGCCTCTGCCTCCAGAGCACTAGGATTGGTGTGCACCATCACACTGAGGCTGCCTGTTTTGCATCAGGCCTGTAGCTTTCTGAGCCATCCATTCCTGGGTTAACCTGTCCCTTTCTACTCCCAAGTTTCCTCGTGGCTAGGATGACCAGTTGTCACAGGTGTGCCAGGCTGATGATGTGTGACTGAGCCATTGCATCAATGGCAACAGGCACTCTGATGCCTCCCCTACACCTGCCCTTAGACCTATGCTCACCCTGCTCACTGCAGTACCCACTCAGTGCTGCTGGGGGGTGTGTGCTGCCCCCCCTCTTCCTCTTGGTGTTCAGTGGTAGCTCCTCATTCTCACCCTGGCTCTTTGGGAAGCACAGGACACCAGCTAGACTGCCCATGACTTTTCAACCTGACCCCATCAGTCCCTGAAGCTTACTCCTTTCCAGGCATAGTAGAGACCTGGCCTGACTTTGTGCTGACCTAGGCTAGCCCAGTCCTCTTACTGTAGTACAGGACTCGGGAAGCAGGACTGAGTGGGTCTAGAGGCCAGATGTATAAGCAAGCATGCATAGCTGTGTATAAATGTGAGTGCCCATGTGTATGTGTTTGAAGACAGGAGTCTCAATGTGTTGCTGCCCAGAACAGTTTTTTTTCAGCCTACTGAGCCCTGGGTTGGCAGGTGTATACCACCATGCCTGCTAGCTTCTCATTTTGAATCACCTGTTATAAACATCACAGGGTGTGGAACTTAGGCCACAGTTCTAACACTCAGAAGGCTGAGGCAGGAGGATCTGGGGTTCCAGTGTTGATACCACCCACCTCCTTGCACAATTGCTACATCAACAGGGACCAGACTACTTTATTTTTTTGTTTGGATATACCATCTCACTATATAGCCCTGGCTGGCCTAGAACTTGCTATAATAACCCAGGCTGGCCTGGATCTCACAGAGATCCATCTGCCTCTGCCTCCCCAGTGCTGGAATCAAAGGTGTGTGCCACCATGCCCACCTGTTTTTTAGATTAGGTTCTTGCTGTCTTCAAACTCTTGACAGTCCATGTGTCTCAGTCTCCTGAGTTCTGGGGTGACCGTTGTGAGCCACCATGCCTGTGGGGTTCCTGGTGAGTTTTTAGGAACTGCCATGTGCTCAGCCACCTTGCCTCCTTTGCCCTGTGGCAGGCCCAGGTCTTACTATGGTCACTTTTCTCAGGGCACCCAGCTTTCACTGTGGTGCAGAGTCACTGATGTCTGTGTGGCTGTGGTCAGGGCTCATCACCAGTGGGGTTTCATGAGAACTCAGAGGGTCTTGCAGGGGACTTTCTCTGGTCTTCTGTCACTGACACCTGAGTTCTACAGTTTCCAGTTGTGGGGGTAGTTTCTCCACAGGGCAGTGATGGGCTTCTGTATTTCAGGTGGTAGAATCGTGTCCTCGAAGCCCTTTGCACCACTCAACTTCAGAATAAACAGCAGGAACTTGAGTGGTAAGAGGCTCTCGGCTCAGTGGGGGGCATGACATGGCCCGTGGCCAGTTGGGCAGGGCCTAAAGTTAGGCCCTTAGCTTCACGGGGAAGCAGAGATCCACCTGCCTCTGCCTTCAGAGTGCTGGGATTAAAAGTATGCACCACCATGCCCAGCTGGCTTTGTATTCTTAATCAAAGATGTCTCTAGATCATTCCCCAGGCCCAGCTTCCTCCCATTCCCTTCCCAGACTCTTAGGCTCCTTGGGGGTAGGGAGGATGGCAGTAGCTCAGGTGCTGTTTCCTGCTGGCACCTCTTCTGGGGTGCAGTGATGGCCCCCTGATAACCTCTCTTCCCACAGACATCGGCACCATCATGCGTGTGGTGGAGCTGTCACCACTCAAGGGTTCTGTGTCGTGGACTGGGAAGCCGGTCTCCTACTACCTACACACCATTGACCGCACTATAGTGAGTACTGTGTAGCATGTGCTTCCTCCTGTGTGCCCCTGCACACTCATCACCCAGCTGTACCTGATGACTCTGGGTCTCAGCCCCTGGCCTTCCTCACCAATAGGTGTTTACTGCATATTTGTCCTCATTACCTGGAGGCAGAGGCTCCTGGTCTGTGCCAGCCCTCCACAGAGTGTTCTGTGCCAGCCTTCCCTAGGTCCTCTGATGGGTCCTGGGCCAGTGTGTGGCCATGTGTCTTTCCATTCTGGTGCTTCTGTGTCCGCTTCTCCCTGCCCCAGATCCTCCCACAGGTGAGCCCTGAATGCTGTTCTCTATCTGCCCTGTTGGCCTCTGGGCCCCTGGAGGACAGCATGCTGGTGGTTCTGCTTTTTATCCTCATCCTTCCCTCCCATTTGGCTCTGCCTGTTGCCAGTCATAGCCTCCCTCTGAATCCTCCCTGAGGATCACAGGCATGTCCCACATCTGCTGTAGGTGATGAGCCAGGCCAGGCTCCTGAACTGAGGTGTGTCCCCATGAGTGCCCAGTACAATTACAGTACCATCACAGGTGCTCCCTGTGCTGCAGTCACGAGACCTTAAGGACTGGCCCCTGGCTAGAGCCAAGGTGGACAGTGTCTCCCTGGAGAAGACCATGGCTTTAGGTTGTGTTGCTATAGGTGTGACACTTTTGGGGTCTGGTGGAATATCTGATCTCTTCTGTGAGACACAGCATCTGTGTAGTGCCATCCCGAGAGTCTGTGCTTTTCTGGGATACTGTCCTCCAGGGTTGACTTTTTTCTTTTTTTGTATTTATTTTTTATGTGTATGAGTGTTTGTCTGCATGTGTGTAAATGTACCCATGTCATGTAATGCCTGCAGAGGTCAGAAGAAGGCATTGGATCCCCTGGAACTGGAGTTAATGGATGGTTGTTAGCCACCATGTGGGTGCTAGCAATTAAACCCTGGCCCTCTGCAAGAGCAGCCAGTGCTCTTAACCACTGAGCCATCTCTCCAGCCCCCAGGGTTGACTTCTAATAAGGGTTTTTTTTTTTTTTTTTTCTTTTCTCTCTAGCTTGAAAACTATTTTTCTAGTCTGAAAAATCCAAAACTCAGGGTAAGTTTTTATCTTTCTGACTGAGTGGTGCAGCCCACTGCCTTGTGACACTGTGCTGGCTCACAGTGGCTGGCTGGGTAGAGTTGGGGGGGGTGGCCAAGATACCCCCCGGGCCTCTGTCCTTATCCTGCTTCCCTCTACTCCTTTGCTGGGGCTGGGTGCTGAGAGTTCCTAGATGCCCCTGTGCCTTCCCTTGGCAGAGAGTGGAAAGAACCTGGGGAGGACCGGGCAGCCCAGTCGGTGACAGGCGTTTCTCTGGCCACCCCTGCCTATCCATTTATCACCAAGATGTGGACCTGCCTTCCCAGGGACGTCAGGGCTGGACTGTCATGAGTCTTTCCTGGGGAGATGCTAGCAAACATCTTAGTTACCCTACATTGGGCACTGATGACCAACCAGAGTGTTCTGCCAAGTCTGAACAGGGATCTTGTTGGGGTTTGAGAGTGTGCATACCACCACTGAAGAGCACGTCCCCCATTTCCCCAGAAATTGTAAAGTTTGTATTTACTCAGGGCGGGTCCACAAGGAAAGGGCAGTGTGCGGTCTCAACAAGCGTCAGCTGCTGATTTTAAATCAGCAGTGTCCATGTCATATGCTGAGGGCAGAGGCCCAGCAGGTGGGACTCAGCTTTGCCTGGCCCTCTGAGGACTGTCATTCCTGCCAAGTGGAGGGGAAATGGGCGTCCATGCCCATGATGAGTTCCACATTGCTCTCCTTGCCGCATGGGCTCCCGGTGCAGGGCAGGCCTGTGCCGCTTCTTGGAGGGACAGTGGGGCGCTGTGTGTGCTCGATCCAGTTGATGGACACTCAGTGGCATCATATGAGTGCAGCTATGAAGGCGGCAGCTTCTGGCACTATCCAGACACTTGTCCCCCTCTTCTTCCTAGGAGGAACAGGAGGCTGCCAGGCGCCGGCAGCAGCGAGAGAGTAAGAGTAGTGCAGCCACACCCACCAAGGCCCCTGAGAGCAAGGCAGCTGAGGCCCCCACGGTGAGGCTCCTGCACATGGCTGAGGGAGACAGTGCTCCACGGTACTGAACTAGATTGGTGAAGGGACCATCCTGTGGGCACTAGTCCCATCCACAGCCCCTGGGCTCCGCTGGCCAGGGCCCTTACCACAATTTCTGTCTTGCTCTCTGTGTCCCTGAGCCCCTCCTTTGTCCTGCTGTGTTCCTCACTGCCTCCTCTGTCCACCAGGACTCTGGTGCTGAGGAAGAGAAGGCGGGCATGACCACTGTCAAAAAGCCATCTCCCTCCAAAGCCCGGAAGAAGAAACTGAACAAGAAAGGGAGGAAGATGGCCGGCAGGAAGCGTGGGCGCCCCAAGAAGATGAGTACTGCAAACCCCGAGAGGAAGCCTAAGAAGAGCCAAGCCACACTGGACCTCCTGCAGCCTGCGGCCCCAACTGATGCTACTTCACCCCAGGGTGAGCCTTTCTCTCTCCCGCAGGTGATGGCATGTTGGGTCTTCCCCATCTGAGTCCCTGCCAAAGCCAATGTACTAGCATGCTTCCACATGTGCGCCAGGACCCAATGTCAGGCCTAGATGGAGGTGCTACCAAGTTTGGATGTCACCTACAGCAGCTGGGGCTCATGGGAGCGTGATTGTGCTGACATGTACCCTCTCTCCCACAGATGCATACAGGGCACCGCACAGCCCCTTCTACCCGCTACCTCCTAGCACGCATCTGCACTCCCCCAACCCACTGCTGGTGGCACCCACCCCGCCTGCGTTGCAGAAGCTGCTAGGTGGGTGACAGCTCTGACCATGGGCAGTTCCAGGTGGGGTGGGCTGTTAGAGTGCCAGCAGCTGTGGTCAAGCCCACTGGATGGCTCAGCCCATGTGCCACTGAGACCAACTCACTTCAGGGACATTGGGCTATGTCTGGGAACACATATGACTGTCATGACTGGGGAAGCCCCTGGCATGGCCCCGACTGACACCTAGTGTCCCACAGGGCCCAGGAAGCCCCACAGAAAATAACCCACAGGGCAAAGACCCTCACTTGCGGGTGTAGGGCTGTCCATTCTGCTAAGAGAGACACTACTATGGTGTGTGGGGTAGGAGGTGAGAAGACGTAAAGGCACAGGCCCCAACCTGTACCCCTCGGGCTGAGGTGGGGGGTGGCATCGACTTTCCCCTCACTAACTGTGTTCCCCTCCAGAATCCTTCAAGATTCAGTACCTGCAGTTTCTGGCGTACACAAAGACCCCACAGTACAAGGCCAACCTGCAGCATTTGCTGGACCAGGAGAAGGTAGGTATGCAGCTGTCCACCTGTGCAAGGCACTCTTGGTTCTGGGTGTCCTGATGGGCCTGGCTGCCCACCTTGTATGCTGTGCACTTTTGGCCCTACTTCCCCATGGGTCAGGGCTGCCTGCCTGTGCCAACTGCCCTTGGCTCCACTTCCCTCCATGGCTTGGAGTTATTGCCCCACCCTCCCTCCCAGGAGAGGAACACACAGCTGCTAGACACAGCTCAGCAGCTCTTTGGCCATTGCCAGGCCCAGAAGGAAGAGATCCGACGGCTGTTCCAGAAGAAGCTGGATGAGGTGAGGCAGCCCATGCCCTCCTAGTAGTCACCTAACTTGGGGAAGGGTACATGTGTGTGTGCGTGCGCATGTGTGCATATGTTTTGCCCTGGCTGTGCCCTGAGTCGGGGCTGCAGGATGGCCATTGTGCTCCTTGCCTCTGTGCCCTGAGAAGCCACTCACCATGCCATGACCTCTGCATGTGTAGCTGGGTGTGAAGGCGCTGACCTACAACGACCTGATCCAGGCACAGAAGGAGATCTCAGCCCACAACCAGCAGCTCCAGGAGCAGTCGGAACAACTACAGAGAGACAACAGCCAGCTTCGGAGTCAGAGCCTGCAGCTGGTACGTGAGTGTGTGTTTATGTGAGAGTACACGCATGTGTGTGTGCGTGTCTTATATGTACATGCATGAGTGTATGAGCTTGTACATGTGCATGTATGTGCATGTGTCAGTGTGTGTGTGTGTCCTGTGCATGTGCATGCATGGCGGGGTACACTGGCTAGTTTTGTGTGTGTGTATATTGGGGAGATCATAGCTGGCAGGGGGGTGCAGGTGGTTGTTGGGTGGGGATTGCAGCTACTATGTATGTGTATATATTGGGGGGATGGCAGCTGGTGTGTATATGTGTGTGTATTGGGGGAATCACAGCTGGTGTGTATGTGTATATATTGGAATCACAGCTGGTATGTGCATGGGCAGAGGGTTGGGTCTCACTAATGTGCCTATGGGCCTGGTGCCTGGGTGCCTGGGTTAGTTTTGGGGGCTGCCGAACTGGGACCCAGCCCCCAGCATTCCTCCTGGGCTCCCCAGTCACAAAAACTGGGTTCCTCCATGTGCCCATCCTCCCTGGGAGGCTCGCTTACCTCTCCTCAGTCCCTTGCTGGGTGCTGAAGGGCTTCTCATCTTGCATCCTCCAGTGTGGGTTCTGTATTGTACTGCAGAAGGCTCCCAGGGCTGTCCAGGCTTTCTGCTGGTCACTGAGGTACCTGTTTCTGTCTCTGCAGCTCAGGGCCCGCTGTGAGGAGCTGAAGCTGGACTGGTCCACGCTGTCACTGGAGAACTTGCGCAAGGAAAAGCAGGCATTGCGGACCCAGATCTCCGAGAAGCAGCGGCACTGCCTGGAGTTGCAGGTGGGGCTCTGGTCACAGTGGAGTGTCAGAGTGATGGGGTAGAAGCTGTCCTCCCATCCTTTGTGAGGATGGACGATGTGGTGACATCTCCTGTCCTGCAGATCAGCATTGTGGAGCTGGAGAAGAGCCAGCGGCAGCAGGAGCTCCTGCAGCTCAAGTCCTCTGTGCCATCTGATGACACCCTGTCCCTGCAGCTGCGCAGCAAGGGTGTCCTGGGCCGGGAGCTGGACACTGATGGGCGGCTACGCCTTGAGCTGGACTGTGCCAAGATTTCCCTGCCACACCTCAATAGCATGAGCCCCGAGCTCTCCATGAATGGCCATGCCGTAGGCTATGAACTCTGCACCACGGCCAGCCGGCCATCATCCAAGCAGAATACGCCCCAGTACCTGGCCTCACCTTTGGACCAGGAGGTGGTGCCCTGCACCCCCACCCACAGCGGCCGGCCTCGGCTAGAAAAGCTGTCTGGCTTGGCCTTGCCTGACTATACCCGGCTATCACCTGCCAAGATTGTGCTGAGGCGGCACCTGAGCCAGGACCATGCTGGGGCTAGCAAGGCAGCCACCAGTGAGACACACCCCCGGTGAGCGCCCCCACATGGCAGCTCCACACCAGGACATAGTCCTGGGACTGCTGGGCCTGGCCCACCAGCTCTGAACTACAGCACACACAAGTGACAGCTTCTCTTTGCAGAGTGGAGCATGCCAAGGAGAACAGCCTTCCCTACCAGAGCCCTGGCCTGTCCAGCAGCACAAAGCTGAGCCCCCAGGACCCTCGGCCCACCTCCCCTGCAGCATCACCCCTTACCACTGAGAAGAGCAGTGAGAAGGTGAGGGCTGCCTTTCAGAGGCAGCCTGGGCATCAATGAGGAGTGGACCAGGCACTTGAGGGCACCATGGGGCAGTCTCATCTGCAGGATACACAGAACTCAGTTTAGGGGCCTGGAGAGGAGCTGGCCTGGTGAGGGTGGGGTGGGATGGGGACCTGCAGGCTCAGGGAGTGGCAGAGGAAGGTGTGCCCTCCCTTTGGCAACTGCATGCTCCTTGGGGAACTCAGATGCTGACCTGGGCCTAGGTTCAGTCTGTGTCTTGCATCTGGCGTGGGGGGTTCCTTGGGCTGTGCCGGGTGGGACAGGAGATCGGGAAGGGCAGGCAGGGCCTTCATGAGGCCAGGTAGCCCACAAGTGACAAGCCTAGGGAACAGAGTAGCAGGGAGGGGAATCTGAGGCCTTCCTGGTTGGGTCCGTGGCCCCACCCCATCCAGGTCTGGGTGACATGCATCGTCTGTCGGCAGGGTGTGAAGGAGCGCACCTACAGCAGCCATGGGGAGACCATCACCAGCCTGCCCATCAGCATCCCACTCAGCACCGTGCAGCCCAATAAGCTCCCCGTCAGCATCCCACTGGCCAGTGTGGTGCTGCCTAGCCGTGCCGAGAGGGCTGTGAGTGCCAGGGTGGTTGGGGTGGTGATGGGGGAGGTTCAGTCTCCACTTGGCCCTTATTCTATGGGACGTGTGAGCAAGCAGTTGATCCCAGTGCTGGCAAGAGCAGCACCTGCATTCACTTCTGGTGGGTTCTACAGTTTGGCCTTGCGTGTTTTCTGGTGAGAGGCAGGGTGAGAGACAGAGAAGGAATAGAGTGCTCTGCCCAGAAGAGCCCCAGTCTGTCAGCCTGTCTCTGGGCCTCTGCCAAACAACCCTCCTGTCTTGTTGTCTCCTGCTGGGCAAGCAGCTCTCAACTTCCTGACAGGTGGGTTTTCTCTTGCAGAGGAGCACTCCCAGCCCTGTGCCGCAGTCCCGAGACGCCTCATCCACACTTGAAAAGCAGATTGGTGCTACCACACACAGTGCAGGGGCCAGCACAGCTGGGAGCAGGAGCCTTACCCTGGCGCCCACAGGTGATCACCCACCTCTAGGGGGCCTATTCCTGCTGACTGCCTTGTAAAATAGGAATGGCTGAGCTGGTGGGGTGGGGGCAGCGCTCAGTAGGGACTCAACCACTCTGCTGTGCCACTGGGCCTCACAGGCAGTGCCCATCCTGGCCCACCACGCGATGCTGGATCCAGGTTTTTCCTCAGCTCTCCCACTGTCAGCTGCATCACAGCCCAAGGAGGTTGGGCTGTGGATCAATAGCCTGCCAGGTTTGGCAGAGTGGGAGTTACTGCAGCCTGGCAAGCTACCATGGGTATCTGGTTGCCTGGCATCCAGTGGGCTCCACTGTCCCAGAGCACCTAGCTCTGTGCCTGTCTATAGTGGCATGGGCCAGCACCTGCCTTAAAGGGCCACAGCAGCCTCTCGCTGGTCTCTTGAGTGTGCACAGTTACTGTCCTTTGCTCATAAAGCACAGCAACAGTTGTTGGGTGCTGACATGGGTGTACACACTGTGGGCTGAACAGGTCACCTTCAGAGGCCCATGTTGATGAGAGGCCTCTGGCTGCCTGGGCAGTGCTGCCAGTGTATGCTTGCCTGGTGGTGCAAGGGACTCCATCTCCCAGCATGGCTTTGTTGGTATCTCACTGGCCCAGCTCTGGCTGTGTGGGACACTGACTCTATCAGAAAGTTAGTGCCCTCCGCTGAGCCCAGGATGAGGTGGTATGTCCAGCTGGGCCAGGCTTCAGGGCCCCAGCTTCTCATTCCTGCCCATGCTACTCTGTGATGTGCCTAACAGCTTAGAGGCTCTGATCTGTGGAGGACCCTGGGTCTCTAGGGTGAACAGTTGTGGTGCCTATAGCCCAGTGAGCAGTTCCATGGGACCGACCTGTTTTTTGCCCCAGAGTCAGCTGTGCTGGGCACCACCCTCCCTTCCAGCCAGCACTTTGTACCTGAGGCACATCCCCCAGGTGTCTGATGGCTTTGCACAGTGGCCTGTGAGGATGGCACCCTGAACTGTGGCCCAAAGCTCAACACACTCACTTCTCATGTCTTTTTCCTGTCTGGTACAGACCTGGTGACCTAGCCTTGTCTGGGGAGATGCCACTGCGGAACAGAAATAGGGGTCAGTAGGCAGCTCTGAGGCTCTGAGCCCAGGTTCTTGTTAGTGGGGTCTTAAGTTGTTTCCTAAAGGCACAGGCAGCCCAAGGAGGTACAGCGCCTGGTATGTGCAGGTCATGAGCAAGAGGCCTGCAGGCTGCCTGTGTTCAGGATCAGAGGAGGCTGTTGTCAGGAACAGGGGTCAGGATGCGGGTCAGCAAGACCTGGCCTGGACAGACCTCCCTCCCCTGTGACTGCAGCCTACCCATTGCTGAGATGCTGGCCCTAGAGCTACCAGGTCACCTGAGAAGCCTGTCCTCCCCAGGATAGGTGTCCTCATCCGCGCCATTGTGCTCGGCCTTCATGCCCCCCTGAGAAACTTATGTCTTTGCTGGCAGGCTTCTACTCTGGCTCAGTGGCCATCAGTGGAGCCCTGGCCAGCAGCCCAGCACCTCTGGCCTCTGCAGAAGCAGCCTCCTTTGAGGACTCCTCTGGTGCTGGCAGCCTCTTCACCACCGTGGGATCTCGCAGCACAACACCACAGCACCCACCTCTGCTAGTGCAACCCCGAAACTCTGGCCCTGCCTCTCCCGCCCACCAGCTCTCTTCCAGTCCCCGCCTGAGTGTGGCCATCCAGGGCCCAATGCCTGACACCACCAAGGGGGAGCTACCTTCTGAAGCCATCTTAGACCCTGAGAGTGAAGCCAAGAGGAGGGTCATGTTCACCATCACAGTTGGCACTGGTGGCTCAAAGCAGTCGCCCTCCACCAGGCACAGCCCCTTGACCTCTGGCAGCCGTGGGGACAGTGGACAGAGCCATGGGCAGGACAGCCGCAAGCGCAGCAGGAGGAAGCGTGCGTCAGCTGGAACCCCCAACCTCAGTGCGGGTGTGTCCCCCAAACGCCGAGCCCTGCCAACCGTTGCTGGTCTCTTCACACAGTCTTCAGGGTCCCCCCTCAACCTCAACTCCATGGTGAGTACAGGACACATCAGGGTAAGGTGGAGGAGCACTGTCTGGGGGCAGGGACTATGGTTAGCTGTGCAGGCTTGCTTGCCTCCTTCCTGTGTACACCCTCACAGTCTGGAGATTTCTCCGGGTCAGTCATACCCTGAGACTCTGGTCTGAAGCAGTAGCCTTGGGGCCTCTCAGAACATGTGTCTTGAACTCACCTACTCTTCTCTGGCATTGCAGGTCAGCAACATCAACCAGCCCCTGGAGATCACCGCCATCTCATCCCCTGAGAACTCACTGAAGAGCTCCCCCATCCCCTACCAGGACCACGACCAGCCCCCGGTGCTCAGGAAGGAGCGGCCTCTAGGCCAGACCAATGGGGCCCACTACTCACCACTGACCTCAGATGAGGAACCAGGCTCCGAAGATGAACCCAGCAGCACTCGGTGAGCTGGACCAACACTGCACTTTCCCACCTTTGTCTCACTGGTGCTGGGTGCTGAGCGGCTTTCTTGGGTGGGATCCTATGCCATGAGGTGGCCACCTGCGTGTAGCTCACTGTGCAGGTAGTTAAGCATTGATGAGTTCCCACCTGCCCCTCTGCTGCTGTGTGTGTGTGTGCCTGCGTGAGACCTGCTAACACTTAGCTCTTGGCACCACCTAGCAGTTAGGAATATCCCTAGTGTCCTTTTCACAAGGATCTGATGGCCCTGCTGGCCCATGAAGTAGACCATTGCACACCATCATGTACCACCATACACCATTGCACATCATTGGTGAGCATGGTGCTGCCTATGAGCAGGGCTCTGTTGTAGCAGCTCTGGTCTGGGCAGGTGTTGGAACACACACGTCTCCATGTACCCTGGTCCCCTACTGAGGCCCAGGCGGACATTCTGAGATCCCCAACCAAGGCAGCCTGTGCATAGCTCAGGACCCCAGGACCACCAGCCACCAACCTTGGCCTAGTTCCATTCAGGCGTCCTCCCCTGTGAGATCTGAGAGCAACCTCTGGACCCCTTGCTTCCAGAGCCATGCAGCGCCAGGTGCCGCCCTCTCGGGTTGTACTTGGGCTCAAACATGAATGACTATTTTCCTTAACAGAATCGAGAGAAAAATTGCAACAATCTCCTTAGAAAGCAAGTCTCCTCCGAAGACGCTGGAAAATGGTGAGCATTTATGGGATTGACTGTTGCCTGTAGGAAATGGGGTGACTTGGGCCTTGCCACTCCCGGCTGCTTGCATGGCTACTGTGACCCTCTCAGGTAGGCCAGGCCAGAGGGACCTCCCACTACCTCTCTGGGTCCAAGGTGGGCACACCCCATTACAGAAAGCCACTAGTTCAGCATGGAGAGCCACCTCACGACTGCCTTCTCCTGTCAGGTGGTGGCCTGGTGGGACGGAAGCCAAGCGCCAGTGAGCCTGTAAACAGCAGCAAGTGGAAATCTACTTTCTCACCCATCTCTGACCTGGGCTTGGCCAAATCCGTGGACAGCCCGCTGCAGGCCGGGCCTGCCCTGACCCAGAACTCCCTGTTCTCCTTCCGGCCAGCCCTGGAGGAGCCCACTGCTGAGCCCAAGCTCTCCACCCACCAGAGGAAGACCTTCGCTGGCTCCCTGTCTGCAGTGGATGGGCTGAGCCCAGGGGCCAACCCTCCCAATGGCCTGGCCTTCAGCTCAGGTCTGGCTACCGACCTCAGTTTACACAGCTTCCACGAAGGTGCTTCTGTCCCTCACAAGGGCCCTGAGGCCTCGCTGAGCTTCCCCTCACAGCGGGGCAAGGATGGTGCCCCAGAGGCCAACCCCTTCCTCAGCAAGCGGCAGCTGGAGGGCCTGGGTGGCCTGAAGGGTGAGGGCAGCTTGGGCAAGGAGCCAAATGAGGGCCTGCCCCTGTGCGGGCCTGTGGACAAGGCTGTGCTGCCCCACAGCAACAGGGCTGGCAAGGGCCGAGACCGCGAGCTGGACTTCAAGGGCGGCCACAACCTCTTCATCTCTGCTGCAGCTGTGCCTCCGGGTGGCCTCCTTGGCACCCCCAGCCTTGTGACCGTGGCCACCTCTGCAGGCAGTGCAACACCTGCTGCCCAGGCACACCGGCCCTTCCTGAGCACCTTCACACCTGGGCCCCAGTTCACCCTGGGCCCAATGTCCCTACAGGCCAACCTGGGTTCAGTGGCTGGCTCATCTGTGCTTCAGTCTTTGTTCAGCTCTGTGCCAGCTGCAGCGGGCCTGGTGCATGTGTCATCTGCTGCAACCCGACTGACCAACTCACACACCATGGGCAGCTTCTCCGGTGTGGCTGGCGGAACCGTTGGAGGTAGGCAGAGGAGAGCCTGGGGTGCAGTCCAGGGGTGCAGGGCTCCCCACTGGCGGCTCTACAGGTTCCTCCCATGCTCTCTAAGGGCGCAAGAGGACCAGGGCCCAAGTCCTTTCTCAACCAGGCAGGCCATCGTCATCGCTGTGTGGCTGGACGACAGGCCACTCTAACGCATCCCTCTTGTTTTCAGAAGACCATGGTGTACTAAACTAGGGCAGTCCTTTCTGCCAGGGCATCCCCTGTTTGAGGTGACCACCCATGTGCCCGTGGCCGGTCCATGGAAGCCAGCTTGGCGCCAGAATGAGCCCGAGAGCCACCTGCTCAGACGCAGGGGCCAGGCATGGCAGTCCTGGCTGGGCAGGGGCGGGCAGGTGGGCCCGAGGGGCGGGGCCTCGGCCTGCAGGTAAGTGTCCAGCTGAGCCCTGCTTGCTGCTTGTGCCTGCGCTCACCTCACTCGCTTGGATGGAGCCGCACTGTCTGCTTCTCCTGCTTCGCCTGGAGCGTGCCGCCTGTTGAAGCTGCGTTTTCTCTCCTGTTCACAGGTGTCTTTACCCACGCGGTGCCCTCCGCCTCTGCTCACCCGTTCGGAGCCGGTGTCGGCGGGGCTGTGTGTAGCAGCGCCACGCTGGGTCTGAGCCCGCTGCAGGCGGCGGCCAGCACCTCGGCCTCTTCCTTTCAGGCCAAGGCCTCGGGCGAGACCCGGCCACCCCCTCCACCTCCCCTGCTTCCTCCTCAGCACTTGGGCAGGCCCCCTGCGAGGCCACCCGTCCTCCATGCACCCCCTCCACCTAATGCCACCTTGCCTCCTCCTGCGCTGCTGGCCTCTAACTCCGAGCCTGTGCTCCTGCAGAGCCTGGCTTCCCTCCCAGCTAACAAAGCTTTCTTATCCCCTTCCTCGGCTGCCTCTCTGCAGCCTGCTAACGCCTCTCTGTCTGTGAAGCTCACCTCCCTCCCGCACAAGGTCTCCCGCCCCTCCTTCACGGTGCACCACCAGCCCCTGCCCCGGCTGGCCCTGGCGCAGACCGCGCCCGCCGCCCCACAGGCTGGCTCCTCGGGGCCATCTGCTGTGTGGGTTTCCCTTGGCATGCCGCCTCCTTATGCCGCGCACGTTTCGGGGGTTAAGCCTCGATAGAGACCTTGCTTAGCTAGCAGTTCCTATGCTGGAAGGTAAGGCTAGAGCCAGATGAGGGGCTTCACTGGGGAAGCGTGTCCCCCTCCTGCCCAGAAGAGGCCCAGCAGGGCTTAGCAGAGGCCGGGGTCCAGAGTGGTGCAGAGGGAGGCTCAGGGCCACCTGAGACCACAGCTGGGGGTGAGGCCAAACTCAGCTTGGCGGGCCAGGGCCCACCTGATGTTACTAGCACTCCAGCCTGCCTGCCCAGGGGAACCAGGGGTAGTCAGTGGGTAAGGCCACCAGGGTAAGCCAGGAATAGAGACAGTGATGGTCTGGGCCCAGAGCAGACGAGGAACAGAGCTGCTTAGGCAGCATGGGAGGCCTTCACAACAAGCGATGTGGGTTTCCCTTGGCATGCCGCCTCCTTATGCCGCGCACGTTTCGGGGGTTAAGCCTCGATAGAGACCTTGCTTAGCTAGCAGTTCCTATGCTGGAAGGTAAGGCTAGAGCCAGATGAGGGGCTTCACTGGGGAAGCGTGTCCCCCTCCTGCCCAGAAGAGGCCCAGCAGGGCTTAGCAGAGGCCGGGGTCCAGAGTGGTGCAGAGGGAGGCTCAGGGCCACCTGAGACCACAGCTGGGGGTGAGGCCAAACTCAGCTTGGCGGGCCAGGGCCCACCTGATGTTACTAGCACTCCAGCCTGCCTGCCCAGGGGAACCAGGGGTAGTCAGTGGGTAAGGCCACCAGGGTAAGCCAGGAATAGAGACAGTGATGGTCTGGGCCCAGAGCAGACGAGGAACAGAGAGCTGCTTAGGCAGCATGGGAGGCCTTCACAACAAGCGAGCGGGTACTTGAGTGCCATGGTTAGCCCTGGCCTTCCGCAGGTCCCTAGTCAACCCTTCCTGACGAGAAGCTCTGAAAGCCTGCCTGGCTATGGTCTTGGTCATAGGGCCCTGTCCTATAAGGGAATAATCAGGTGGCAGCCAGGAGCAGAGGCTGCTGCATTGTCACGCGGCAGGCAGGCAGGCACCAGGCCATGGGGAGGCAGCAGCCTGGCACAGCACCATCCGGCCCACTCCGAGAGCTCCTGGGTTGGGCGGACCCATCCTTGTGGCCCCTAGCCAGGCACAGGTGGAGGGAGCACCCCATCCTGTGTCTTGTCAAGCGGCTCAGCCCGCGGTGGGTGTGTTCAGATGTGACTTTGCCCCACGTAGGTGGTGTGGGTCCAGATTACACAGCTGTCCCCCCTTTTTTTCGCAGGTAACTAGGATTCCTACCTCAACCGCGACTATGCAAGGACGGGCGGACCAATCTGCTGCCGGTACCCGCGCCAAGCCCAAGACGCGGGAGCGCCACTGTGAATCAGCAGCACCGCAGGAGGTGCTGGACTGGTCCAGTTTGTACTGTCGGTAGTTTTAGATAAAGTATTTATCATTTTTTAAAAGTATAAGCAATTCTGACTTATTTTATTCCACCGAAGTCGTCCAAGGCAGCCTCATGAGACTCAAGTGTCTGTGAGTTTGTAGATTTGGCCTGTGGGACTGGCCGCCAGAGGACGCCGACGACTCCGCCGGTGCTATCGCCTCCAGGCCGTACTGCTCCACCTCCCTGGGTGCTGAGCCACCAAACAGTTCTCAGATACCTGCCGATCCCATACCAAAGGCGCATCCAATGGGGCTGCACTGCCTGTGGTCACTGTGAACTCCCAGCTGTCAACCGTGGCTTTGGGCATGCCTTGGCAGGGGCGGGTGGGCATGGGTGCCTGGGGCCCAGCTGGCTGCATGGTGCTGACACAGCAGAGGCTCGTGGCTTGGGTGACAAGTGCATTTACTTTTGTATTCCTTTGCTTTTCTGGCTCTAGGCACGCTGGCCAGGTGACACAGGGCTGGCCCACTGCAGGTCCCCTGGCATATGTGTATAAGAGGGTCACATGGATGTGACGATATTTTATAGAGATGTGATGAAAATTTATAAATTTCATAGATTTGACTGCATTTATTTTTAGATTGTATAATGCACAGTGAACTTAAGTGAGGAAGAAAAATCCTTTATTTATTCAAATGCACAAAAAAATGGCACTGGCCTGGGACCCTGCAGGAGTGCAGCCCAGACATGCTGGGCTACCCAGGGCCTCTGGTCACTGCATCTGTGCAGGTCCCCAAGGCTGCTATGGGTGCTTCAGGCCTGCCTTGTGTCCCTGAGCAGCCTCCTGATGCTGAGGACAGTGTGCTGAGTGTGGCCAGAGGGGTGGGTCCTGACTGACCTCCAGGCCTGCAGTTGGGGATCAGGGAGGGGCGCATGCCCATAGCAGCCTGGCCTCAGGACCCACCCCTCCCATGCTGAAGATGGTGCTGGTGCCTCTCCCCTCCCTCCTCCCCTCCCACCTTGTTGGTGCTCTCCCTGGGTCTGTAGGTGCTGTGCCCCTTGTCTGCGTCTGCCACAGCTGTCTAGGGCACCCCTGGTGGCTGCTAGCAAAGTTAGCAAGTCCCCAGCCTGGAACTAAACACTTGAGTGAACACTGTACACACCACCTGCCACCCAGGCAGCTGCTGCTCCCCTGCCCCCTCCACCCTACCTGAGTGTTGGGGGCAGACACTGCTACGAGGCCCCCACATCCCAGTGCCAGGCCACAGGTGCTCCCAGGCACAACCACAAGTCCCCTCCTAAGCCCACAGGGGACAGGCAGAACCCACAGTAAACTCACCATGGTGCATGGTGCCTCCAGGTATTGAGGCTGACCTGGCCAGCACTAGGCTGCCTCAGCGGTCCCTGCCATGCTACTTGGGGCCATGGGGGCTTGAGCTCAGGAACTGACAGGAAGCCCTTTGGACTGGGACCCACTCCCACACTAGCCCACTCATGGGGACAGTTTAATACTCTTACCCTGAACAGTTCTTCTTGCTGTCCAACTTTCAGTTGTAACTCGCAGCTTGGCTTTGTCTTGCAATGACCTCTATACTTAAAGGTGTGTTGTTCTGTCCCCTGGTCCCCCCAGGGTGTCCACTGTTGTTGCCACCTCTACACGATGTAATAAAAACCGTTTTCACTTGAACCCAGTCTCAATGCCAGCCTTTCTTCACCAGCATTGTCTGACATGGTGAGGCACCATGCCTACCTTCTTTGATGACCTCTACCCACAAATGATATGGGGAAGGTCACTTTAGGGAGACCCAGTCCTGGCTGAGCCAAGGTCCCTGGACAATGTTCCTTGGACTGCTCAAAGCCTGTGGGCATGGGTCCCTACCACATGCTCACAAAGTTGGCCATCTCCCTCAGGGCATCTGACCTGTATGGACTACCATGAGACCCAGCAGGGCTTCTCATCTCCTCACAGTGAGGTTGCCCAGGGCCTTCCCCTCAGGTCTACCTGGAAGGGAGCCCGTATCCCTGGTATCACCAGTGTGTGTATGTACACGAGGAGAGTCACTTTTTCTACCACGTGGGCTCCTGGAATTGAATTATGGTCCTTAGGCTTTCGCAGTAAGCCCCCTTACCAGCTGAGCCATCTTGCTAGCCTGTCCTCTTCCCCACCTGGGTCCCCTCCTCGCCCCACTTACTTCACCAAGTGCCTTGGAAAAGAGGTACCTTTATTAAAGAGCAGGCTCAGCACCTGAAGTCCAGCGCCATGGCCTGCCCTGTGAGCAGGAGTGAGGTTCACAGCTGGCTGAGGGAACCCTCACTATTCACAGCTTTATCTAACATACATTCATCTGGCAATGGACAGGGGAGCATACCAGCCTCAGTCCCTGGTATGGGCACTTGAGTAATGGTGGCAGGGAGATGGCAGACCTTTGCTGGGTCCAAGGCACAGCAAAGGGGAACTGCTGGGTTGTCCAAAGCCACAGCCCCAACCCACCTCCACCGGGCCTTGGACAAAAGTCTTTAAGCCTAAACACCTCCCATCGAAAACCCAGCGCAGGGGGCCCAGCAAGTCAGTCCAGTGTGTCCAGCTGCGAGCCAATGCAAGCCGTCCGCCCATTCCTTGGCAGGCTGTTTAGCTTAAACCTGGCCTCCTCTGAGATGCCAAACTGCTCCAGGGGGTCCTGTGCAGGACATGGTAATTGAGTCAGGGGGTCAGGCCAGGAGGGCCATCCCATCCCTCTGCCCCCCACACACCTTGCCTGTCATTTTCTTGATTTCATTCCTGTAGAAGATGAGGCTTCGTCGCATGTACTCGTAGCTAAGGGACAGGGACAGGCTGGCTGGTCAGCTTCCCCATGCTTCCACCCTGTTCTCAGCCATCCCCAGCTCTTGGCCATCCCCAAGCCCCACCTGGCTTGGCGGAGGGCCTCTATCCACTCCTTACACTGCTCCTGGCTGCAGCACTCAAAGCGGTATTTCCTTTCGGGGTCCTCCAGGAAGCCTGGGAGGGAAGGGAGCCACCACTGGTCAGTCCCCACTTGGTCCAAATCACACTGGCCACAAGCCCCAGCTTTCTATCACCAAGAACCCTAACTGCCCCTTGTTTGGCCCCAACCCTGCCTGTCACAGGTTCCACAGTCCTGACCCCTGAAGGGGAGCCCATTGGGAAATAGGCTCATCGTGTAAGATTTACATTAAGGTGGACCTTAAATAGGACAGCTGCTGTCATTATAAAAGGGAGAAATCAAAACAGGACGAGGGAGATGGCTCACTTGTTGCCCATACGTGAGGATTTGAGGTCAATCCCCAGCACCTACTAATGAAAAGCAGGGTGTTAGCCAGGCATGGTGGCACCTGCCTTTACTCCCAGTACCCGGGAGGCAGAAGCAGGTGAATTTGAGGCCAGCCACAACTACATAGTGAGAATTGTCTCAAAAAAAAAAAAAAGGCAAGTACACCTATAATCTGAGTGGGAGAGGCAAAGACAGGAGGATCCCTGGGGCTTGCTGGGGGGCAAGCCTAAAAATAACAAGCCCCTACCTCAATAATAATAATAATGGGGCTGGTAAGATGGCTGAGAGGGTTATGGCAAAGTGCTGCCAAGCCTGATAATCTGACAATCCCTGGGACACCTACAGTGGAAAGAGAGAACCAACTCCCCAAAGTTGTCTTCTAAACTCTTTGGCATGTGTGCATCCACACACCTACATACATACACACACACAAATAAAACACTTTTTAAGTGGAAAGAGATTGAGGAGGGTACCCAATACTGACCTGTGGCCTACACACACACACACACACACACACACACACACACACACACACAGGGAAAAATAGGGACACGGGCACAGATGGGAGGAAGCCGGTGGGATGAAGAAGGCAGAGATGAAGTAGGGGAAACCTAAAGCTAGCCAGGGGTGAGCCTGGGACAAGCGAAGGATACAGCTCTGCCCACACCTTGACCTGGGCAGAAAACTGTTTCAGCTATCCAAACCATCAGGTCAGCCAGTTTACACCCTGGATAGGCATAGGCTCCATCTTCGCCGATAGACCTGACTCGATAGCAGGTTCTGAGAAAGCGGGCGAAAACAAAGAATGTATGGATTGGGACCAATCTCGGTGGCGTTTTGAACCACAGCTGGGGCAGCCCTGGGGTCCCCAGGGAACGCGGGATCCCAGACAAATGGGAGGCTCCTGGGGAAAGAGCAGGAGGGAGACAGGTGCACCCAGAAAAACCCAGCTATCCAAGGACTCTGGTGTCCCGGGAGGGGACCGTGGGGACCAGCAGGCACTTACTGATAGAGAAGCCGCCGGGCTCTTCAGGGACCACTCTGCAGCGCTCCAGCAACAGGGCTCCGAGGGGCTGCGCGAGACACGGCCGTGAGCTCCCGCCGCCGGCTCGCGAGCGGCCC